>NW_006293532.1:503479-535530 GCF_000327345.1 Myotis davidii
GTTCCTCCCCATCAATCTCTGCATAATATGAACTTATCTTTTATTGAAGGCAGTGTGATGTAGGGAGACGAGTAAGAGCCTTTAAATTACAGAACCATACTTAAATCTCAGCTCCTTGGTTCACTAACTGTGCTACTTTATATAAACAACTTTACATTTCTGATCACTGTTCCACATCTTGGGCTTATATGACACCACATTTAGGCCAGAGTCAATCCTTGACACCCAACAGATGTTCAATGACCATTATTTTCCCATGCTCTTATTCTGCTTTAAATAGAGGCAGAGAAAAGAAAATGTTGGCATAAGTCAATGTCACAGACCCTTACAGAGCACGACACCTGGGAGCTGGTTCACTCTCCCACACAGGTGAAGTACAGAGGAACCCTCTTGCTCAAGGTTACTCGGGGAACAACAAAGGAACCCAGGTGTCCTGGGCTCTTAGCCCAGTGCTCATTGCACTCAGAACAGTCTCCCAGATCCACACAGATTCTTCCCAGCAGAACTGAACATGGTGTGAGCGTGGGATTTTTGTTGCTCGGGGCTTGACAAAACGGTCGCAGACAATGAGTGGTTTGAATGTCTGAAAAGAAGCATTAGGGAGGGACCTAAATTAATCACACAACTGTTGCAAGATATAACTGGGCTGTTAATAAGCTTTGCTTTGCCATTTCACTCTTTAATGAGTCAGTTTGTGCAGACTTCCCTTTAATAGGCCTTGCCTTCTTTCTCGAGGTGACTGTGCAATGAAGGTGTGCCATCTTGGTCAGCACCTTAATCACCTCTGGCTGACGCTTTAAAGCAGTGGTTCTCAACCTTGGCTGCACATTAGAATCTCAGAGGATGGGGCCCAGAAATCAGGATTTTAAAAAGATTCCCAGGTGATTCTAATGTGCAGCCAAGGTTGAGAACCACTGCTTTAAAGAGGTCATTATGACGTTTTCTTGAATGTACAAATCATGGAGTTTCTTGGCAACGCATATTTATAACGCACACTTGGAAGGAGAAAGAAACGAGGTCATGAGCTAGAAACGATAAGCAATAAGCAGTGCATGTGATCACATTGTTAACAGGATTTGGGTTGATTACCAACAACTGCTCAGCTCACCAGCAGGCAGGACAGCCCAGATCCAGTATCACTGTCTGCTTAGGTCAGTGGTCCTCAACCGTGGCTGCACATTAGAATCACCTGGGAATCGTTTTAAAATCCTGATTTCTGGGCCTCATCCTCTGTTTCTTTGTTATTAATGTTGTGGCCCCACCCCATAACAGAGAAACAGAATTTCTGGAGGATGGGGCCCAGAAATCAGGATTTTAAAAAGATTCCCAGGTGATTCTAATGTGCAGCCAAGGTTGAGAACCACTGCTTTAAAGTGAAGTAAAATAAAGTGAAACAGCTGACCCAGGCTCATCTCCTTCCCACCAGAATTCCTTATGTGGTCATCAGACATGTGTCTTCACTTACAAAAGGCTCAAGGCAAATGGTTAAGTGGAGGCCAGGCAGGGTCTTGAGCAATAACACCATCTTCTCATAAGGTGTTTCAAAGTCCCTGGGGTCTGGGAGTTGGAAGACCAGGATTCAAATTCACACCCATTTCAAGGATCTGTGTGACCCTGGACAAGTCACTTCACATCTGTGGATCTTAGTTTTCTCATTTGTCCAACTCCTTCCAGCTCCAACAGTCTTTGATGACTATTCATGTAGAACTTAACTCCTCTGAAGGTTGTAGGTTGACTTTGGGAAGGATCCAAATCAGGTTGCTGGAGGACAGTAGAGAAGTTCTGACCCTGGGTTGGGTCAGAGAAAGGCTGGGGTCAAGGAACCAGAGTCCAAGATTTGTTATTTACAACCTTTTGTAATTCCAATGAGTTTGAAGAATTCCAGGTCACTGAATTGTTTGGCTGAACACAGTGCAGGGGTCAGAAGATAGAGCCATGGAGATGGGTGATAAGATGATGAGGACAGAGAGTGGAAGGACTTGCAATTTCATTCCTAGACTGAGCAGTACATCCTCGGGAAGTGAACTTGACTTAAATTTACCTACCTCAGAAATGTAGATGTGGGAAGATTGTGAGTGAGTCAGGGATGAGATTTTAACAAGACTCACTCTTGCTTTTTAAGTTGAGATCAGACCAGAGACAGGAGTGTGTAGAAAAGAAGGGCTGATGGATTCGTTCCTCCTAATTGACTGAGTGGTTTCCAACAAAGCATTTAGTCTCTTTGAATCTCTGGGGTTGATGTCCTTTCTGGGGCTGACATGATTCTATTCCCTCAGTATATCCAAGTCTTTGAATAGAGAGGCATTAGCTGGAGCCAGAAAGAATATATGGATATTGAAATTTGACACATGACATTGACCTTGGCTCAGGACCACCATGAAGGGGAGTTCAGCATTTCTCCCACTGCCTGTAATCCTAGCTGAGCTCTTGGAGTTGCCTAGTAGCTTGGGAAATTATGAAAGCCCTGTGGAAATGCAGAGGCAGATGGAGAGTGGGCTGGACTGGATTGGATCAGTTGTTGCGTGTGATTTCAAGCCAAATACATTCTTCCTTGCTTTTTTTGTTGTTGTTGTTAATCCTCACCTGAGGATATTTTTCCCATTGAGAGAGTGGAAGGGAGGGAGAGAGAAAGAGAAAGAGAGAAACATCGATGTGAGAGAGACACATCCATTGTCTGCCTCCCACACATGCCCTGACCAGGGCCAGGGATTCTAGTTTGCAACCGAGGTACATGCCCTTGACCAGAATCAAACCCATGACCCTTCAGTCTATGATCAGGCACTCTAACCACTGAACCAAACCATTTAGTACTCCCTTGCTTTCTTGAAGATTTACTTCATGTTGCTTCGCGCCCCCGCTCCCTCCCCACCCCATACCCAGATACTGTTGATAGCAACCACTGGCTCTTCTGATCACGTAGATCACCATCCATGACCTCTTTCTCTCTTGTCTTGATCTACCCAGCCACTATGCTGCATTCAACACCTTTTCCCCCAGGTGCTCCTCTAGCACATGGTGACCTCTTTTGTGCTGACCTACTGTGGCTGTTCCATGCTGAACCCTCCAGTGAAGCTTTTAACTGCATGTTTTTGTGTTGTTGTCTAATTGTTTCACATACATTGTTTACCTCTACAAAGCCTCTCCAGATTGTAGGGTTTGGGCAGCCAAGGACCATGTTTCCTGCTTTCTTAAATCGTCCCTGGGCCCAAGCATGCTGGCCTCAGAGTGTCTGATCTTTCATGGTCACATGCTCTTCACCGGAGACTTCCCCCTGCCTCCATGTACCTTCCCCAGCTCCTGCTTTGCTCCTGCCAGTGACAGACTGTCCCTTTCAGCTGGGGGCCCACAGCTGCCCTAGCATGCCTGCTGCACATCAGCTTGAAGTAAGCTGTCTGGAAGTGCCCTGGTGAGTCAAGTGGGCCCCTCCTTGGAGACAAGGAATTCTGAGGTCTAGCAAGCACATGCCTGCCCATCTGTGGACCAGTTCCAACCCCCGTCTTGCCTCGGGGAACACTCCTTATTTTTACCTCCAGTAAGCTTCTTCCCTCCTCTGCTGGCTGCCCTGACTTGTCAGGTGTAGATGGTGGGGCAACTCTGAAGAGCCAGTGCTTGGTGTGGGGAGGGAGGATGTCTGCCCGCCCCGAGAGCCCAAGCGTTTCGGAGTTCTGGTAGGTTCACTTTGGTAAACCCAAGAGCAAGAGGAGAAACCACAGAATCGTGGCATTTTTGAAGCCTGAGCCCACAGAGAAGAAGAATAGGATGGAGAAGAGACCAGGGCTCCGAATGAACTTGACCACCAATTAGCTGTGTCATCTGGTGACTCATTCATCCTCTCTCGCTCTAACTCCTCCTCTGGAAAGCGAGGCAGTTGGATTAAAGCAGTAGCTTTCAAAGTTAGAAAACAAAGGAACCTTTTATCCAGCAAAATCTCATGAAGAGTTTCAATTTTTAGAATGGAAAAGCAGAGCCAGTCTGGTTGAAGCAGATGCAGAGGGCCTCCTGGTTTCCTCCTGGTCATTCAGATTGTCCCCTGACACACCTCATCAGAGCTTCCCAGGATCACAGTTTGAAAGCACAGAGGAAGCTGATTTCGATGGCCGTACTAGCCCTGCCTCACGGTGTAGCATTTCAGGCTCTCCTGGCCACCCATTGAATCAGAATGTGCATGCTAACAAGATGCCCAGGAGATTCCTTCAGGTTTGAGAAGCACTGCTGGACCATTCTGCGACCCAGAGAGCTGGGTGGCATGAGGACCAAGGGGGCATCATTACATCCTTCTTTGTAGTATGTGGGCCCGGTCAGCTGGGGCCGGAAGTGTGGGCCACATCTCCTTGTTGAAAATTTGAAATGCCTCGTGCATTTGTTGTCCCCTGGGTGGGGAAGCAGTGTGGAACACAGTGAGGCTTGTTCTTGGGCTTAGCTGAGGTGAATGTATGTTAGGAGATGCTGCAGACACAGCATTTCAAAGGAGACTATGTGTTCCCAGGATGGGAGTGCTCACTGCAGGTGGCTTATTGGTGTGACTTTGTAGGCAACTGTGCTCCTAATATGCATCTCCTCCCTCACCATGCAGGACCCCCGATCTCTCTTTATGCTTGGGGTATGACAGCTGGGCGTGGACTTAGGAGACCTGTATTTTAGTCCTGGCTCTGATCTTCCCTGGTATTGTTCCCTCGGGTCTCTCTACCTCTCAGGGCCTCAGTTCTCCAACCTGTGATGCAGTGTGGTACACGTTACAGAGCTGTGAGGATGAGCTGAATCTGTGAAGGCTCTTTCTGTCCATTGTAAACTCCTAAAAGCGAAGGGATCTGTTTGTACCAGTTCTGATCTGTAAAAACACCCAGCTGGCCTCAGCTGGGCTCGGTAACAAAGCCAACCCAGAGGTGCAAACACCCCTGAGAGACTAAGAGCTGGTTTCGGTGTCAGCCTAAGCTGTTCTCTGGAGCCCTGGTTTTTGTCAAAGTTGGGCAGCCCTATGGATTTTTTTTTGGTATTTTTTATGTTTTATTGATTTTTAGAGAGAGAGGGAAGGAGAGGGAGAAAGAGATAGAAGCATTGATGAGAGAGAAACATTATAGTTCTGCTGCCTCCTGCATGTCCCCTAACTGGGGATGGAGCCTGCAACCGGGAATGGAACCAGTGACTTCTTGGTTCATGGGTTGACACTCAACTACTGAGCCACACCAGCCGGGCTTGATAGTTCTTTAAAAACCTTCATCGGGACTTAATGAACTAAATGCTTAGTTTGTTTCTTTTTAAATAGTATTGTGGGAAATTAAGAAGACAGTAAAGTATATCTAAAAACTATTCTAAAATAAAATAGTTTACTAAAATGCAAAATTTAAGGAAAAGGAAAGAGAAGAACACAGGTTTTGCTCATTATGCTCCTGTCCTTAGTTAAGTCCAGCAGCCCCTTCCTGCTGTATTTTTTTTTTTTTAAATTTGGGAGAAGTTGGGATGAGATGGGGTCTTGAGTCAACCCTGAAAATGAACTCGCTATTTTTCCCTTTCTTTGTTAATGCCCCAAAGGCCACTTCTGTAAAAACTCTTCCTGGTAACAAAGAGCATGTTTGTGCTGTGGGTGGGGATGTTTCGGGATAATTTGTATGTTTCTGATGGTTTTATGTTGACAGGAGAATTTAAGTGTCATTTAGTAATAAGGCCTTTAGGATTTCCTCCTGGTTTCTCATTTCCTCTTTCCTTTTTGAAAACCTGAGATCTTCCTCAGCCAAGAATAGACAAAGTTGAGCAGCAAAGGGTGGGCTGGGTTTGTCCTCAAAGCCCCTCTAAAGGAGAGGTAGGTGCCTAACTTGGCGGCAGGGTCACCCCACCCTTCTCCCTTCCCCCTTCCCTTCCTTCTGCTCAGCCCCCACCATTTCATCCCACCTCGCCTGCCAGTGGCCTTCATTCAGAAGGCATCCACAGAGCTCTGTGCCTTTAGAAAAACAATGCTCCTTGGGGAACACTGTGCTAGACTTGGAGAGACTTTGCTTATTGTGCTGTTGCCACATGGACACCGGCAAGTTCAAGAGAGATTGGGAAGATGTTAATACTCTTGGGATGGAACCAGGTGAACCTTCCTTAAACACATTTTTTTAAAAAAAAAGTGTTGATTTGCCCTGGCTGGTTTGGCTCAGTGGATAGAGCATCGGCCTATGGACTAAAGGGTCCTGGGTTCAATTGAAGTCAAAGGCACATGCCTCAGTTGCAGGCTCCATCCTCAGCCCTGGTTGGGACATGTGCGGCAGGCAGCCAGTTGGTGTGTTTCTCTCACATCAATGTTTCTCTCTCTGTCTCTCCCTTTCCCTTCCACTCTCTCTAAAAATCAATGGAGCCCTAGTTTGTTTGGCTCAGTGGATAGAGCATCGGCTTGTGGACTAAAAGGTCCCAGATTTGATTCTGGTCAAGGGCACATGCCCAGGTTGTAGGCTCGATCCCCAGTAGGGGACGTGCAGGAGGCAGCCAATCAATGATTCTCTCTCATCATTTTTAGGTTAGAGTTAGGGTTTAGGGTTTAGGGATTGGGCTAGAGTTAGGGTGTACTGTTAGGGTTAGTATTTAGTGTTCGGGTTAGGGAGATGTATAGGATAGTGTTTTAAAAAAAATCAACGGAAAAATATCCTCAGGTGAGGATTAACAAAACAATTTAAGTATTGATTCTTCAACTAAATTCCCAAGCTGGGAAGTCATTCTGGGGAAGCTGGTTTGTCAGTGCTGTTCAGCTGAGCTCCGTGATATTGGAAAGGTCCTGCCATCACCGTCCAGGCCCGGCAGAGGGGGAGGGAGGCTTTGTGCAGCTGGATCTGCCCAAGGCTGTGTGCCTGTTACTGAGAGATGCTGGACCCCTCGGCTAACAAGACTGCATGGGATTTCCCTCAGTAATTCAGCATCTTTCTTCGAAATCTAGGCTAGTGATTGATTCCCAGAGCACTGTGGGGTTTTCATTTGGATCTTCTTGTCTCTTTGAGGGCTGGGAAAGTGACACACACCTCCTCCAACCCTTCCTTTCTTTCCAGTTAACAAATTGCCTGAATGCAGTGCTTCCCAAATCCATGTCTTTAGTCCAGATCCTTGTCCAAGCATAGGACCCATTTGTCCAACTTTCTCTTGAACATCTCCACTTGGATATCCTGCAAGCAGTTCAAACTCAACCTGTCTGAAATGAAATTGATCAGAATTCCCCCCAATGTGCTTCCTCAAATACACCTGAGCTCCTTTTCAACTTTCACCCAGTTGTTCGTGCCAGAAATGTCAGACTCCCCCTGGATTCCTTTCTTCTCTTATTCTCTGCATCCTTTTGGTCATCAGAACCTGAACAGGCCTGACCCAACCATCTTTGTCCATCCCCATTGCTGCTGCACTAGTACAGACCACAGATACAAGTTATGTAGGAGAAGGTTTCCCATCTACCCCTCCCAGTTCCCAGCACAGAGACTGACACAATAGATGCCGAAGAAATGTTTGCTAAATTAAGAAATGAGAAAGGAAGAGAAGACAAATGAAACGATTACCAGTTGCTGCCTCTGAAAAGTCCAGACTAGACACGGGAGAGAGGAGAGAAAGTGCAGATATGAAGGCCTCTGGATGAGATGTTTCATAACATCACTTTGTTGCAGGACTAATTGACAGTAACCTTATCTAACCTACATCTGAACAGCTACAGTATAAACTCATTTTCACTGGCTCTGTCCTTAAGATGAGCTAGTTCCATTTCTTCTGTGTGTGGCAGAAGAAGCTACAGGGATTAAAAACCTTTGTGCAAAGCCAGATTCCAATCCAAGCAGCAGACCTGGATCCATTTTCTGGGAGAATAGCCGCCCCAGGGCTGGCTCTCCCTCCTCAAGAATTAGCAGAAAAACAGATGTTGAGGTTTGGGCTCATCTTCCTATGTCTGCAGGATAGCTGTGTACATATCAGCATCCTGTGTATTTGTCCCTTCACTCTTTTCTGTGCAGCTTCCAAATCCTTTGTAGTTTTTTCCCTTCCCCCAAATCAGGAAGAAGTGAGATAGCAATAAGAGAGGCCCAAAGTCTTAAAGCTCCTCCACCCTGAGCAAAATGTTTGAATTCTAGTCTTTCTCTGTCTTCACACCAGAACAGGACATAACATGCTTTGCTGATGCTAGATCTTGGAACTGTTGGGAAGGGGAAGGAAGCCTGACAGAATGCATTGTTTTAAAAGTACTCCTTCCCCATTTTTATTCCATGATAATTAAAAAAAAATGGTGCCTTCAGTTTTACAACCCTTTCACTCTGTCTGGACTAGCTCAAAGGCCTTGGAAGGCCCAGATATTTTTGCAAGGGTGTGGCCTTCTGCTTTGAGAGGAAACTACTTTCTGCACATGTTGGCTACGGAGACCCCTGCCTTGCATAGAACAGTTGTGCCAATTTCTACTCAGGGAAAGCCAGCGGGTCCGTGGCTCTGGGTCTCCTGGTTGGTGTTGGTGGTGATGGGGGTAGAGAAAGGGGTTGGTGTCTGTGGGGAGGGTGGGAGTTGGGAGAGAGGCAGGAAAGTATTGTAAAGGGAAAAGATAAAAAAAATAAGCCTTCTTGGAAGACACAGTGTTGATGGACCAAATTATTTGCTCTGAGACAAGGCAAATATTCAGTTCTGAGCAGGAAGCTAATTCTCCTGGATTTGGAGGGAATTCTTTTTATCTGCAGGAGAATTTCAAGGTACAGTAGAGACAAAGAAACTTGTTAGTCTTTTACTTCTTTAAAACAAAGGAAAAAGATGTAGACTTAGATTGTTTTTCTTTATGTGATACCGTGATAAGAATTTGTCAACATTTTTATTCATCTAGGCTCTTCATCCAATTGACTTAAGTGATTAATTGTGTAATGGCTTTTCTGAAAATCTAGATTTGTAATTAGTTACCCCTGCTAATTTTTAAAAATTGGATAAAAATGTTGCGTGTCTGCTGAAATGGAACAGACTACCTTTATTTCATCCAGAAAATGATTTTCAATAATGTAATATGTTATTGACTAAAACTTAAAGTTATTAATAATTTAAAACTCCAAAGTTTCAAACAAACAATACCAAAAATCAACCCTCCAAAGTTTCTGTCTGCAAAGAATTATAGACCCAGAAATTCAGAGCTGAAAGGGACATTAAAGATCATCTGTCAGTGGGTCTTAACCAGGGGCACTTGGGTTGTCAAATGGCAATGACTAATGGGCACAAATGGATTTAGTGCCCTGAAATCCTATGCTAAGCATTCTGCATGCTTACATGCTATATGGTTCGAAGTAGTTCCACACAACAGAGAGTTCCCCTCTTCAAAGTGACAGGAATGACCCTGCTTAGAAGATTGAGTCCAACTCATTATTTGAGTTATGAAGATACTAAGGGCTGATATTCCCCAGGCCAATAAAAGGGCAATGAATGAGGCTGATTTCTATGTCTGTCTTTAATGGGATCAAGTTTCTTTTGTTTCTTTATGCTCATTTTAATAGTAGTTGCACAGCCAATGCAAAGAGACCTTCCCTGATTTACAGTGAGAGAACCAGTCAAAACCTCATGTATGTCTTGATACCTAGATATTTACTTTTTCCTTCTTCCACTAAGCACTACAAGTCTTATTTTCCAAATCAACAAAATGTGCAAGGAGAACAATGAAAATGAAAATGAGAAAGAATGGGTAGGCCAATTGTTTGAGGAAATTGTAATGCGAATGAATGGATGAGAGAAGACAGAAGCCCAATGTGAGTTTAAGTTCAGTCTTCATCAAGAATAGGGAAGTCAAATCAGGGAGGTTAGAATATAGGAAGTAAGGGTGGTGGGAGCTATTCATCTCTAGTCACTTTGAGTAAAATCATAGCTGTAAGTTCAGGTGGATAAACAACATGAATGGTTACATCCTCATGTATTAGAGACATTTGCAGATTAAATCTCAAAATTCTTGTTTTCAGCAATCATGAAGAATTGAACATTTCTCAGAATACTGGAAATAGAAAAAAATATTCTTCTGATTAAAAAAATACACATAAACAAAACAAAGAAAAAGTAGTTTTAGAAGGGAACTTGACATTGGATCTGGTAAAACTCTTCACTAGTACATTAAACTCATGCTTGATGCATGCTTAGAAAAATGACGACTTTGAGTGTCCAAAAACCTAGCATACATTGATTTGCACAACATGTTTGTCAAGGTCTTCTATGATATCCTAAAGGATAAGACTATGATAGATGTTTTAAAGCCATATTTACAGTTGGTTAAATTTGTGTTTTTAAAGAGTGTTATGAGTGATAATCTGGAAGGAGAAGTCGGTGGAATTTACCTTTGATTTAACCATGTTCTGTTCAATACATACATCGATACTTTGAAGGGACACAGTAACAAATATGATTTATTTATTTATTTTTTTAAATGTATTTTATTGATTTTTTACAGAGAGAAAGGGAGAGGGATAGAGAGTTAGAAACATCGATGAGAGAGAAACATCGACCAGCTGCCTCCTGCACACCTCCTACTGGGGATGTGCCCGCAACCAAGGTGCATGCCCTTGACCGGAATTGAACCTGGGACCCTTCAGTCCGCAGGCCGACGCTCTATTCACTGAGCCAAACCGGTTTGGCTAACAAATATGATTTATAATTTCTTTGTATGTCGTAGAGTCACGTGTCTCTCAGTACACTAGAAGTCTGGATCAATTCAAAAGGATGAGATTTCATGAATATAAATGTTAGTCTGCTACATTGAAACTCAAAATATCAATTGCTCAGCCACAGAATCAGGAGACCTGATTTTGTACATGTTAATATTGAAAGGGAGAGGGCTTTCTAGGCGAAGGGCTTTTTATTGGACCGTGAGCAGAAGATGAAACAATAGTGGGGTGTAGTTTCCAGACAAGTTAATGTACTCTGAGCTATATCCAGAGAAGCATGTTAAGGTGGTAAGAGGCTTGGATAACATGTTGTATGAGGAATACTTGACATAACAAAAGATCTTATAATATCTGGGCTAAAGAAGAGGGATCTAAAATGTCAAGGTTGTCTTCCAGTGTTTGAGGTTTCCTTGTAAAGAAAGGGAGAGGGTTTGCCTTATAAGAACTTAAGGTAGCCCTAACCGGTTTGGCTCAGTGGATAGACCATTGGCCTGCGGACTCAAGGGTCCTGGGTTCGATTCCAGTCAAGGGCACATCCCCAGTGGGGAGTGTGTAGGAGGCAGCTGATTGATGTGTCTCTCTATCCCTCTCCCTTCCTCTCTGTAAAAAATCAATAAAATATATTTTTTAAAAAAAGAACTTAAGGTAGTAGAATAAAGGTCAATAACAGAAGTTATAAAGAGACACATTTTAGTTGAATATAAGGAAAAACTTACTAATAGTCAAAAAGAAATGGGCTTACACACACATTCATAGCAGCATTATTCACAGTAGCCAAAGAAAAGAAGCAACCCAAGTGTCCATCAATAGATGAATGGATAAACAACATTGGGTGAACACATACAATGGGATGTTATTCATCCTTAAAAAGGGAGGAATTTCTGACACATGCTACAACATGGCTGAACCTTGAGGACATTCTGCTAAGTAAAATAAGCCAGTCACAAAGGGACAAATATTCTATTTACATGAGGTACCTTGAGAAGTCAAATTTATAGAACTAGGAAGTAGAATGGTGGTCGCCAGGGGCTGAGAGAAGTGGGAAATGGGGGACCATTGTGTTACAGATACAGAGTTTCAGTTGGGGAAGAGGAGGAAGTTTTGGAGACGGGTAGTGGTGATGATGCAGAACAATGTGAATGCACTTAGTGCCACAGGGGTGTACACTTAAACATGGTTGAGATGGCACATTTTTGTTATGTATGTCTTACCACAGTTAAAAACAACAAATTAGGGGTTCCATTGCCTATGGAATCAACCCTAAAAAACACAAAGAAGAAACGGAAGGCTATGAGAAGTACTGAGTGTCCCGTAACTGTCGGTATCCAAGCAGGGGCAGGACAGTCTCATGGTGGCAGATTCTAGAGGACTTTCAGAATGAGAAGAGATCAATGCCAGTGCTTTCAGAACTTCTGTAACTCGACATGAACACAGAGGCTTACCCTGTGCCACCGACTGAGCCAGACTGTATACTTTATATATATATATATATTTTATTGATTTTTTTACAGAGAGGAAGGGAGAGAGATAGAGAGTTAGAAACATCGATGAGAGAGAAACATCGATCAGCTGCCTCCTGAACATCTCCTTCTGGGGATGTGCCCGCAACCCAGATACATGCCCTTGACCGGAATCGAACCTGGGACCTTTCAGTCCGCAGGCTGATGCTCTATCCACTGAGCCAAACCGGTCTCGGCATGTATACTTTTTTGATATTGTATCACATACTCAAGAGTGTATTCATATATATCCTTCAAACATAAGACTGTTTTATAGCAAATACATATGCATTTCAATGTATACTGTTCAATGAAAAATTTAAAAATGGATATCTATTTAGCCCCCATCCAGGTTCAATATTAGAACACTGCCAGTGTTTTAGGAGCCTCCCAATCCCTGCCATGTGCCCTTTCCCAGTCACATCCCTCCCCCTCCCTGAGATAATCCTTCTCTAGATTTTGTGACCTGTTTCTTGCCTTAAAAAAGGAAAAGGCTTAGTACCTGTTGTGCATCCTTAAACAACATAGTTTGGTTTTGCCTGCTTTGAGTGGCATGCATATCTTATGCTTTCATTTGTTATTTCCTTCTTTAGCTCATTATGCTTATAAGATTCATTGGTACTTGCATATAGCTGGAATTAATTTATTTTTAATAGATCAGAGTGTTCCCTTGTGTGATATGCCATGATTTATGTATCATTTCTTTTGTTGCTTGGCATTTGGGCTGCTTCCAGCGAATGTTTTTATGGGCACTGCTGCTAGGAACGTTCATGTTCATGACTCCTGGTACCCATGTGCAGGAATTTCTCTGGGAAAAGTACCTGAAAGTGGAAATTATGGGTTGTAGGTGCACAGATCTCCAAATGTTAAGATAATGCCAAATTGCTTCCCTAATGATTGGATTGATTTACATTGCCACCAGCAGTGTACAAGAGTTCTCATTGCTCTGCATACTCCTCAGATTCAGGCTACACTTGGTGTTGCTCAGTGGTTGAGCATCAACCTATGAACCTGGAGGTCACGGTTTGATTCCCCGTCAGGCGTGCAGGCTTGATTCCCAGTGTGAGGTGTGCAGGAGGCAGCAGATCAATGATTCTCTCTCATAATTGATGTTTCTCTCTCTCCCTCTCCCTTCCTCTCTGAAATCAATAAAAATGTATTTAAAAAAGAAAAGAAAAGAATGAAAGGCAACTGCAATAGAAGGCTCAAAAGCCAAAAGCCAGCCAACTCAGGAATCTTTTCCTGTAGGTTACCCAGGTGGCCCAGATACAACCTGATAGCTCCAGTTAAGGTTATTAGGATGACAATGTGACCACAGTGAATTTGTAGTAATCAGGCAAAATAGGACACTTCACCTGAAGCATCATAATGCTGCTCACCCGCCAAAGTGGGGAAAAATAAGTGTAAGAATGCAGTGACATCTGCAATGCCAGACTGGACATTCCATTCCATTTTCCGGACCTTGCAGTACTTGGGCCGTTCTGGTTTGAGTCACTGAACACGGTCCGGCTGAAGTTTCCCGGCTGCAGGTGGACCAGATCTGACATCTCTATGCCCGGGCTTTGGTCCCTCTCAGGACTCTGTCCGTGGTTCCCATGGCAACTTAGTGATGGAGTTCTGATTGGATCCTAAGCATGCAACAGGTAGGCAGTGCCATGTGTCCTTTGGCTAGCTGGCCGTCCCCATTTTGCTCCTCAGTCCTAGGTTTATGGTGCCTGCTCATCAAAGACTGAGGAACTTACATTCGAAATGCAATCTTTAAAGAAAGAAAGTTCAAAGCAAGACATACTAAATGATATCAGTGGCACAGTTTGGTGAGGCTTAATGGATTCAGTTGAAATGAACTGGCCTTAAGAGGACGTTGTTGGCCACACAACATTGTGTAGCTTTGGGCTCTGGAGCCGACAGCCTGAACTTGAACTGTGGCCCAGCCACTTTCCAGCCATGCAACCCTGAGCAAGTTAGTTGATCTCCCTGACCTCAGTTGCCCCACCTGTAAAATGGGTGGAGCAATAGGGCCAACTATGTGTGTTTGTCTGGGAGAGGGGGTTGTGAAGATGAGATAATAAATGTAAAGTGCTCAGCTCAGTCCCTGGCACTAGTGATCAGTAAATGTTACACATATTATTAGAACCTGTATCCCTGAAGAATCACTTTAGAGTGGCTTCCTGGACCATATAAGCATGAATTTGCCTGGAGAGATGGGGCAGGACTTGACCTCTTAGGGCTTGTGTGTTCCCCAGCCCCCGAGACCGGTAATTTTCAGCAGCGAACATTTAGAATAAGCTCTGGTTTTACTCTCCATCAAACCAGAAGTGACAGCAAAAAGAGACATTTTTTCAGAAAGGAAATTAATCTCCTAAACAGGGTGATTTTACCCTTTTCTTTAAATACTTCTAAACTCATGAGGGAGAAGCAGAACACACATTATCCATCAGAATGAAACATCGCCCAGCGCTGCGGAGTTTCATTGACTTTAAGATTGCCCTCTGAGCTATAGGCGGTTTTTTTTCTTTCCCAGAGCACAGTTAGCAGGAATATTTTTCTTTAAATGGCCCCATTTCATTTGCATTTTTAAGCGTTCACTGCGGAGAGCAGAAGCAGTTGTAAATGACTGCAAGAAGGTGGCTGTGATTTCTTCAAACTCAGCGCTGCCTGCCTGAAGCTTCTGAAATTGAGTGTCAGCTTCCCTAAGAGTAGAAAGATATTACTTCATATTTGTGCACGCAGCTCGCTGCTCTGCTCTTGGTTTGATGGTCTCATTTAGCCACAGGCATTCTCCAGCAATGATTCGTTCTCCCCAATAAAATTAAATATCACCTTCCTTCTTCCTCCCTAGCCCACCCCCCATTTTTAATAAGACATTTTCTTGTTTAGACTGAAGTTGAGAAACTGAGAGTTCTTATCTGATTCCTTTTATTGCTCTTTTTTTTTTTTGACAAGGAGAGAACAGCAAAAGGTAAAAGAGGAGGAAAATCTATCATCAGAAATCTAAATGGAAAGCCAAACCAAGATCACAGATCCGTTTGAGTGTGTTTAAGATTCAATAGCAAGATATTGAGAGAGAGGAAGGGCATAGAGACAGTATGGAATGCTTTACAGTGTTGCAGAATGAGGGACCAACTGACCAGCATTAGCTTCATGCTGATTCTTGAGTTCACACCATTTACCCCAATCACCTCCACAGTTAGGGGCCAGTCTGCAGTGAAGCCCAACAAGGCCACTGTGTCTGTGGGGTCCTGACACCTCCCAAGCCACTTCAGGAGAAGGCTGGGCTGAGTCCAGAAAGGAGTGGGCAAGCAGGTCTTAGAAAGCTTAAAAAGAGCAGGGGGTCTTTGCTTTGATGAATTCATTGTTAGAAGATGCAAGCCACACACAGTGCCTTGCCTGATAGGATCCATGAACAAACAAGTTGAAACTTAACTCATTTTCTCAAATCTAGTTTAATAAATAGGTGTTCTTCACTATACAGATGAGCTGTGTCTGAAGTTTACAACTTGGGTGTTTTGAACCCACAACACAATTTATTTGAAAATGGCCCTTTAATGGGATTGTCAGCTTTCTTGGCCTGCTCACAAAAGTCCATTTAAGACATGTAGTTTTGGCTGAAATTATTGTTAAGTGTTTTACTGGGATGGGAACAGGAATCCGTGTGGTGAGGGAAGAGGGGGTAGAAGAAAGAATCTTCTTGAATCAAGCTCTGGCGAAATTTGTAGTAGACTTAGAAAGTTTGGGGCCTCTGGCTTTTCTGCTTCTTTCTCCCTCGGCTGTCAGAATCCATATTGCCCCAATGACTCAATGCGGCTATAAGAGATGTTCTAAAGAGGACTCTCACTTTGGATAACGGTGTGTGAGCCAGCTGGAGCGCAGATTCTGTGGACAGAGTGGAGGAAAAAGAGAATTAGAAATTCAGTCTGGCCCAGCTGGCGTGCCTCAGTGTTGAGCATCAACCTATGTACCAGAAGGTCACGGTTTGATTCCCCGTCAGGGCACATGCCCAGCTTGCAGGCTCAATCCGCAGGGTGGGGCATGCAGGAGGCAGCCGATCAATGATTCTCTCTCATCATTGATGTTTCTAATTCTCCCTCTCCCTTTTCTCTCTGAAATCTATCTACAGTGGGGCCTTGACTTACGAGTGTCCCCTGTCTCTCGGCCGATTTTTTGCATTGAGTTGATAGAGTAATTTGAGGTAATGAGCTCCTTAACGAGCTCGGTCTCAGAAGGAATTGAACTTGTTCGTAAAGGATTAAACTCGTAAGTCTATGTACCTCTGTATGTATGTATGTATGTATGTATGTATGTATCTCCAGCCTGATTCACTTCTTGGTGATTTCATATTGGGTTATTCTTAGATGTTCCTCTTCTATCTTTGGGATATTTGCCAAGGTGACTTGAGCGCCCAGGGTCCAGGTCAGTGACTCCACTCCAACCACCAGGCTGCTCCCAAGAAAAACTACGTAGACATTTTGGATGTTTCACATTCGCTGCTTCACATCTCAAATATTTGCTTTCCCAGGGGCCTTCCTGTCCCCTGCTTTTTCCTGTCCTTTGCTATTTCTCCGTGCTTCCTCTCACTTGGCCCTGATCCTACCAAAACTTTCATGTCTGTCCTCTGGAATGTCCACATTCAATACATCCATTCATAACCTCAGACTTCTCACTGACTATTCCCTTCACGTTTTTATCTAAACCTGCCTCTCCTTTCTCAAGGGGAGCTGCTCATTCTTTCATACCTCAGGGTCAGCAGGTGGCATTGGCACCATCTCTGCTCCCCACTCGACTCTCTAAAATGAATCATGTAGAGATGTCTGCCCCTTTAGAGTCACCAAGAAATGCCCACAGGGCAGGCTGGTATCTTAAGTGAGTGAAGCAAGCCTGTCAGTCTGCAGTGAATTGGAAACCGCACGATACTCCAAAGGGGCTCAGTTGTGACTCAGCTCCAGGGTCACAGTGGAGGGAGAAGCCCCATGCTGCCTGATCTTCATAGTTTTTAAGAGCAACCTTCCAAAGAATACAGGTTTTTATATGAACTCTCCTAATTTGTTAATGATAGGAAATAATTTATCATAAAACAAATAAAGAACAAACCCTGAGCAAGCCAAATAAAATCTGGCTATTGGCCTGACTTGGCCCATAAACTTCTGATTTGTGATTTCCACTCAGTTTTTTGAACATCGCCTAACAGCCTCTTACTCATCCTCAACCTCTCACTGAGACATCAGCATGTGGTACAGTCTTTCTCTGCATCTGAATCCCCAGCCTCATTCTGGATTAGCTCAGTGTTCACGGGGATGCCCCCACCACACTCTGACTTCCCCGTTCCCTGATCTCCTCATGTACAATGACCTCCACTTTCACTGTCCTTGAGCCACTCACATGCATGGCCCTACAGTGACCTTGTCATCTCCTAGGTCACATTCTAATTTCTAACCATAGCTTCCTATCTTTCTACTTTTGTAACTCAATAATTTATACTATTTCTATCTTTTAAATTAGAGACTCTCAGAGTATTGATCTCTATATTCTTCTTGTCTAGAAGCCCCTTCCTCATTTCCTCTCCAGCCTCATGATACCTCAACCTCTGTCTAGCCAATAGAATGGCTCCATTGGCTTTCTTTCATAGTTGGCTGGTAAAAACTTAATCCTGGATCTAATGACCTATTATCTTTCTCTGCCAGTATTGCTAAGGATGGTAGGAGACCCACACAGTTCAGCAGATTAATTTCATGGCAGCTGCATGGTTCTGAGATTCCACTGGCTGTCCGTTGCTACCCTGTAACCATTCTGTGACTCCTTAGTTGGTTCTCTCTCTAGTTCTCTAGACTAGCTCTTTCATGCCTCCCTCACTCCCCTTCTCTCCTCAAATGTTTGACTTTCACAAGTTAAACATGGCATTGCTTCCTACTTCACAGAGAAAAATAGAAGTCACAGATGAGAACACTCCCCAACTCTCCCTTAACTTACTGCCACCAAACCTAAAATTTAGCTACAACGACCTCCATGCCTCCCTCCTTCACTTCTGTTACAACAGAAGAGTAGCATCCCCATCTGGGCGGATCCCCACATGTCCTCTGGAGCTCTTCTCTCTAGTTCTTAGCAGCCTGGCTTGATCAGTGTTCCCTCTCTCTTCCCGGAGAGTCACCATGTCCCTCCCCTTTTGGCCTCTTCCTACCAGGACACGTCTTTCATCCTGAATATCCAATTCCTTTTAGGCCCCATGGCACCTTTCAACCACAGCTTTCTTTTTAAAGAAATGTATTCTGCCTCTTTGCTTCTTTACTTCCCATTTTCTATTCTACCCCCTGTGCCCTGGCTTCTGCCCTTATCACTCCACTGAAGGTCATTGATGACTATTTTATGGCTGAATCCAATGAAACTTTTAAGCTATTACTTTCCCTGACCTCCCTGTTGTAGCTGACACTTTGCATGTTCTTTCCTTGCACGTTGAAAGCTCATTTCCTGGGCCTCCATGACCACACACAGCAGCCGAATTCTCCTATCTCATCAGGCTCTTTATTAGGCTACTACTGTTCCTCTTCTCACTCTTAAATTTTACAGTTGGTTCTGTCCAAGGTCCTCTTCTAGTCTTAATCTTGTGCTCCTGAGGTTATTTTGGGATTCCATAACTTGTCTAGGGAAACCGAGATAGAGTAGGAGGAGTAGGGTGCATCTTTTGTGATGAGAAATAGTGGCAATGAGGTTGGTAAAGCATGACGGTGCCAGAAGATGAAGAGACTGATATGTCAGAAAGGAAGTGTTTGGCTTGCTGAAGTTGGCAACAAATGAACAAGTATTGGGTCTAGAGTGTCCATATCAAGTGTTTTAGATATTAGGACCTTATCTCTTTTTGTATAATACAGTGTATATATCTAGACTTTAATCCTGGGTTCCTGGGATGGAGCTTCTAAACCAGTGATGGCGAACCTTTTGAGCTCGGCGTGTCAGCATTTTGAAAAACCCTAACTTAACTCTGGTACCGTGTCACATATAGAAATTTTTTTATATTTGCAACCATAGTAAAACAAAGATTTATATTTTTGATGTTTATTTTATATATTTAAATGCCATTTAACAAAGAAAAATCAACCAAAAAAATGAGTTCGCATGTCACCTCTGACACGTGTGTCATAGGTTCGCCATCACTGTTCTAAACTCTTGGAATTTCCAAAATGATAGCAAAGTCTTCACTAATCATGGTGGGCCCTTTGGATCACACTTGAATTTACGCTAATGAAGTAAGTGCAGTGAACCCTTACATAGTTTCTGGATGGTGAGTGATCATGCTGGAAAGACCAACCATGTGACTGGAGTATTGGGGCTTTGAGCCACATGACATTGGTCCAACCTTCAGGAGTGGAGGGCAGCTGGAGACTGAGTTTAACCACATGGCCAGTGATTCAATTAATGATGCCTACATAATGAAACTCCAGTGAAAACTCTGGATACCTAGGCTTAGTTCAGCTTCCAGGTTGGTGAACACATCAGTGTCCCAGGAGAGTGGTGTATCCTGATTCCATCGAGGGAGGACACAAAAGCTTCACAGTCAGGACCCTCCCAGGCCGTGCCCTGTGTATCTTTCCATTTAGCTGGCCCAGGCCCAGGGAGTTGTATCATTTATGATGAAACTTTAATCATACAGATAGCACATTCTTCAACTCTGTTAGTCATTCTGAATAACTGAACTGACGGAGCTGTGGGAACCCCTGAATGTGTAGCCGGTTGGTCAGAAGTGTAGGTGGCCTGGGACCCCTGAACTTATGGCTGTTGTCTGATGGGAGGGCAGTCTTGATGGAGACTGAGCTCATAACTAGTGAAGTCTGAACCAGGTCCGAGTAGTCAGTGTCAGAACTGGGCTGCTATACTGCACCTCACTAGGAGAAAGGGTGCAGACTTAGTGAGGGAGGGAGTGCCTCATCTCAATGAGATTTGGTAGAGAGTAGAGAGGGATATAGAGGACTACACAGTCACAGGACATGGGAGGCAGAACTGGCTTTATTTAGAAACTGTCTCTCTAGGTTTGGGGGTAGGTTAGCAATAAGGAGATTTCTAAAAAAGGCAGACAGATTATTCACTTTAAGTCTGGTCTTACTTTCCTTTAACAGCCTTTGTGCTTCTGAGGGCTTGGATCTGTCCCTCAAAAATTCTCAACTACTATATATTTCCAGGTTTAAAAATATGTCTTTTTCTTTCATCCCCTAGAAAAGGCAGAGAGCAACTCTTGGTGATAATAATGACACCGTTTAAGCTGTGCTCTCTTGTAGTCAAAATTGTGTCAGCCATATTGACCCCTGATGGGATTTATGGTGGCTTAGATCTCTGTTGGAGAAATGAGTTTCAGGAGGAAAAAAGTATCAGGCTTGGAGCATATTATTTTAGTGAAATGGGGAGAAAATTCACTTGAGCCTCCCCCAACCCTCTGCCTCTTTTTTTAGCTGTAAAACCTAAAAAAAAGATTGCCCATATTCTCTACCACTGTCTGCACCCTGATCTCACTGGGCTCGCTTGCATCCTGGGTATTTCTATTCTTGACAGTAATATGAACTCCCATAATGTGTTGATCTTCTATGATGTCACTGGTCACCAGTCCAGCTCCTTATAGACCCTTCCTCTCTCCAACAGTTTCAAGTCAGAAATGTCTCCATTTTATAGATGAGGAAACTGAAGCGTAGAGAGTTTAGTCACTTTGTAAATGGCTCTTGCTTAGAATGCCACTTGATTGGAGTCCAGGTCTACCTAATTCCACCTCTTCAGGGTTAAACAGGTGCTGACCCTGGAGCTGGAGAAAGAGAATGTTTGAGTCTCTGTTCTTTTCCTTCTAAGGAACGTGCAATCAAATCAGAGATACTGACTCTGGTGAAGGTACTAGTTTGGGGCAAGAATGGTGGGATAAAGACTTTTGTTAAATAGATGGCCTGCAGCTAAGGCCAAAAAGATCACCAAGAAGGATCCCTAGCAGCAGCTTAGTTTGGAAACAGCTTGTCTCTCTACTTGAGATTTCTAATGACCATTGCATATACAGTTGGCATTTGAATAACACGGGTTTTAACTGCATGGGTCTACTTATACATGGAATTTTTTCAATAAACACCTGTACTGTTTTCCATCCATCCTGATAAGGACTCTGCAGAGGGCTGACTATACGCATTAATCTACCCTTTTTATAGACATCCGGGGATTTTGGTATCTGCAGGGGTCCTGGAACCAATTCCCCCTGCCCACCAGGGATGCCAAGGGACAATATAAGTTTTGGGGGCCCTGAAAAATGGGTCCACTTACACTCCGGTGTTTTCCATTGAGCTGCACAGTTCAGGTCTGCCTTGTTCAAGGGTCACATGTTGGTTGAGAACCTGCAAAGGGACAACTTACGTTACAAGAGGATTTACAGTTGGTGTTGTTCAAGGGTCACCTGTATTTAAATTTGAACCTTATTGTCTTTCCTTTGCAACCGTGCCAAATCCCACTCCTAACACTCCATGTAGATGGAAGCCGATGCTGGTTTTAAAATTTCCAGATCAGGAGACAGAAAGTAGCATTATTGACATTTACTGCACTTAGAGAACTTCATACCCTTTAAAAATATTTTTAATCCTTTTAGAGATCAAGATGCAGAGGCTCTGTGTTCGGCTTCCCTAAGATTTTACAGCTTTAAGAATGAATCCATGATTCAACCTGACTCTAAGGAAATGCTAGTCAGCATCTCAGGGTTCTTTTTTATACTGCATGGGTAGTAATCCTATAATGTCAATGGCACTTTTAACTTTTGCAAGCCTTTGCTACTGCTTTGTTCTTAGTAAATCTAAAAACCCCGGCTTTATGAGGCGGCAGGGACCCAGGCCTCCATTTGATTGAGGAAACTGAAGTGGACATGTAGTGTTTAGTGACTTGGGAGAGAAGACATGTACAACACAGCTCTTTCTACCCCACCAACTTTTAAGTAGACTTCCTCTTTCAATTAAAGATAGATAGATAGATAGAGAAAGAGAGACGGCCTGAAATCCTACATGAGCCAGTCACTGCACTCTGCATTTTAATTTACTCATTACAACAACTATTCAAGTCAAGGGTGATCTTGTTTTGCAGATGAGAACTGGACCCAGAGAGGTTACAAATGGCCCCAAGTCACACAGTAAGTGCAGGTTGACTCTTTTATTCCAGCACACTGGCTCACATGTCTAACTTTGTCTACAGGATCTTCCAGTTGCACATGTTAAAAAACATGTTCAAGTCTAAAATCTAAAAAACAAATCCATTAGTCCAGTTCACTCCTCTCACCACCATCCCCCCTCTCACCTGTCCTCTTCCAGGTAAGCACCCTGGCAGGTGAATCTACTTGGTCAGACTGTACCTTCCCTGAGTTCACTACCATCGTGTCTCTCCTTCAGCTCCCGTGTGCATTGGATCTTGCTAATGACCACCTCATTGCTATCTGACCGCTCACTCAGTGTTTGTTTCCTTAACTTCTTTGCAGGCTTTCCACTAGTCCCTTTTCTGAAAACTCAGTCCTCTCTAGGTTTTTGGGCCACCAGTCTCCTTGTTATCGCCCAGCTCTCTGACTTTGGCCTCTCACTCTCTTCGTATGTTCTCTTATTTAACCTTTAAGAGTCTGTGTCCTCAATCTTCTGCTTGGATTGGTTTATCCAACCAATAGTTATTGCATGTTTATTATGCCAGGCCCTGTGCTAGGCACTGATGATCAGAGACAAGTGAGCGGCTACCAAGTGGTCTGCAGTGTGAGAAGCTGGCCTGCTCTGATCCCTCCATGCTCACCGCCCAGCCCACTCACTGCCTGCTCCCCTGTTTGCACAACTGCAGCTCTTCTCAGAACTCAGTGAGCTTTCTCTTGCCTCTGGGCTTTTCAGGGGTAGTTTCCTCAGCGAGGAATGTCCTCTGCATCTCTATTTGCTCAGCTCTTTTTCATCGTTCAGGATGTGGCTCACGCATCATTTCTTCTGAGAGTCTTTTCTGACTCACCAGGTGGGCCAGTAGCCTGCCTCTGTACTCACGTTCATCCCAGAACCTATATACAACATAACTGAACTTGTCTCATAGTCTGTCCACTCCAAGATGGCAAGAGTCAGGTCTTAGGCTCCTTTGTATATCCAGCACCTAACACAGTCTTTGATATGTAGCTCTTCCCAGGACGAATGAATCAAGCTTGCCATGACTGCTTCCTGCCCCTTTCCAGCCTGGACTCTTGTCCCTCCTCTGTCTGCACTATTCATTGTTGTCCTCTGTGGTTGCACATTAGGTTAGCACCTCGCACAAAATTTTGCACATAGTGGGTATTCAGTAAAGATTTCTAGAATAACAGCGTGGATGCCTAACAGCCTAGGTTTTGCAAATTCAAATTCAAGCCAAGTGTTTCCTGTCTCTGAGCACCCACACCCAGAAAGCTGATTCTAGGAAATGTTGCTTTGGTAAGATTTGGATCCTGAAATGTGTTACTGTGTTTAGTCCCCATTTTCAAAAGCCCACGTTGGTTGTTGATTTGTGTAACTAAGTGACACATAATTTTTGTTTTAACTTCCAGAAAAACAGTAGTCAAGGAGGGTGGGGTTCAGGTAAGACAGGAGTACGTGGAGATTACTGGCTTTCATTATATAAGAATTCACGCAATTTGCCATGGTTTCTGGTAAATGCTGGCAAAAGTTTGTTTGGCCCCAGGTCCTGTAAAAACACTAAGCTGCTTCCTTTCTGATGTTTCTGCAAGACGCAGCCAAGTCTGGCAGGACTGGAGTAGGGCAGGGACAAGGTGGGTGCAGGGGATGGGTGACGCCACCCAGCTGTCCTCAACTCCTGTCCTCAGGTCATATCTGGACTTACTAAGTCTTTGAAAGCAAAGTCGCATGGATGTCTCTTGCACTGTGGCTCAAAACTCTGAGGGCAGACACTTGCACACACTCCCTCCCTCCCCCCACTGTGACCCCAAATGCATAGCACAGAGCTCAAATATCAGGGGGCTTAATCACAGTCACCGACTAACTGCAACACCCGTATCATGACCATAAACTTATTTAATCTTCACAGGAACACTCGAGAGAGGTGCTTCACCCCATTTTATAGACAACAAACTGAGTACCAGAGAAGCTCAGTGACAGTGGCCAGCTCCTAAGTGGCCGGGCTGTGCTGTCATCCTGACTTTCCAGCGGGGAACATTGCACTGTCATGAAGGTGACCTGAGCTGAGGAAGACAGCGGGCACAGACTGGCAGGAGACAGTCCGTGGAGTGGACCCGTGAGGCATGAGACGAAGCCCGGGAGCAGAGGTACGGAGGGTTGAGTCTCCAGCGACAGAAGAGGGGACACTCTGGAGCTGATTCTATTGGACAAAGAGGTGAGTGTCAGCCTGCAGGTGCCGTGGTGGCCTCGCTCTATTCCAGGAGACGTGCCAGAGAAGTCTTTAGGCTTCTTCCCTCTATTTGGAGTTTGGGGACAACTCGGTGTGAACAGGCCCATGAAACCTACCTGAGCTGGTCATTGTAACCCCATAAAAGGTTAAGAAACAGGTGACGGATGGGAGGAGAGGAATCGAGTGACCTCTCAGAGTAGCCGGCTTGCTTACCTCTGGCTTGTTATCTGCTGGTGCCGAGCCTTCCATTTGTCAGGCGGTACCGGCAGCAGCTTTTATGAGTAAGCAGTTTTTTTAATGAACTTGTTCCAAATGTGTGCTCCCTGCTTGGAACTCTCTGTGCTCTGAAGCAGCTTTATCATCATGGCCTCTGGTGGAGCAGCCAGGCTCTCTCTGGCCTCTATGTAAGCAACGTCACTTGCTCTGCCTCTTCCTCCTCTGACTTCGACTAAGGAAGAGGAAGGGGTAGAGAAACATAATAACAGTAGCCCTTTTACGTGCTTATTATATGCTGGGCATTGTTCTAGATGTTGTGCATTCATCTTTTTATTGTGTCCTAACACTTACTTGGGTCTAAGGTATTTCTATAGCCCCCTTTTACAGAGGAGGACACTGTGGCTCAGAGACATTGAGCAAAGTGTCTCACGTTTGGTAGTAAGTGGTAGAGACAAGATCTGAGTGGCACAGGGCTGTCTGCCCACAGAGCCTGCGCTCCCGACCCCGCTGCTGTGTGGAGTGGACTGGCAGAGCTGCTTACACCAGCCTATGCCAAGGAGGAGCTGGAGAGTGGGAGGGTTATCTCAGGACATTCGTTACTGCTGTGCAGTCACGTGCCATGCCGGCCCATGCAAGAGCTGTTGTAATTCAGTGCCGATGGCTCCGTAATTATGGACAATTTTCTGGTCTTTTGCTTTCATAGAGGGAAATAGAGGAGTTTAGAGAGCTCCCTAAAACTTGTTGCTGTGCATAATAATGCTACCTTCCGTCTTGGCGAATGGCTGCAGCATGTCTCCCAGAGCTCAAAGAATTATCCTATTGTAAATTGGCTTCTTTATGGAGACAGGATCTGTCGCCATCTTATTCCAAACCCTGCCCCTGCCCAACTGGACTGAGGCTGTTGCGAGTCCCCTTCCTCGCCACCCTGTAGGCTGCTCCCAGTGGACAAGGATGAAGAGCTTCTCCATCCCATCCACTGGCTGCTGAGCAGTGCGGACCCTGCAAGTCCAGCTGTGGGGTCAGTGGCGGCCCAGATCTGCTCCACCACCTTCTTGCTCTGTGACTTTGCACCAGTCTCCCTGAGCTTCTGTTTCCTCATCAGTAAAATGGGAATAATGATGAGAAGAATGTCTATCTCAGCTGGCTGTTGTGAGGGTTAGAAGAAATGATGCAAACAAAATGGTCGGCTCACTAGAGGTTAGCACTGTTACTCCCTTAGCTCCTATCTAAACCCTGCAGTGAAGTATTGGGAGCCACTACTAAACCATTGCTAGTATTTTCCTTATGTCAACAAATGTACACAGAGTGCCAGGTGCCAGGCTCTCTCTAGGACCCTGTTTCTTAATGCCTTTTTATTTCCAACATCTCTTTTTGGGCTGAAAAGCACAATGAGCAGAGTTTGTTGTGAAGGGAGCCCCTCATCTCCCATTCCTCCCATCTTCCTCCTTGTTGCACCGGCTTCCCTCTCTTCTCGCACCGGCTACCCTCCCACTGACCCTGGGCTCCCCAGAGCTCCACCCTGGAACACTCAGGCACCTGGGCCCTTACCTTTTGATTAAGACACAGCCAGGCCCTTTACAGAGAGGGATACATTTGCTTGGTTTGACCCAGAAGTGGATTTGTTTCCCTCCAATTAGTTGGAAAATCGAACTTGATCTATGGAGAAGGCAGATTTACGGCCTGAGCGATACACGACTGCCCTGGCTTTGTTGTAATAAAAGATGAAATTGCTCCAGTGGGGGCTTGGGTGGGCTTCAGGCTGGGCTTCTAATGACTGTTCCCGCCAATATTCAGGGCCCGCGTGAGGCCGGCCAGGATGATCAAATAGCCCTTCATAGTAGATAAAAAGTAATTTGGGAGCCGGAGAGGGAGGTGGTTGGAGCGTTGCACTTTGTCTTTGCTTTCCTAAGACTTGATGATGCTCCTGAGGTGTGGAAAATAGAGCTGTTCTGGCTAATTTTTCAACAAAAGTCCGTGGAGACTACGTACCCTTAGGGCAGATGGCTGCCATCATGGCCTCCACCCTGGTTTAGGCTGTTTCTCTCCACTTCGCTTCTGAGCTCTCCTTTCTCTGCGTCTCTTCAGCTGTTGATCTGCTTTTGTTCTGTTTGCTGCCTCATCCTTTCTGCTCCGGCCTTTTGCTCCTTGCCTCTTGCTATCTATTTGTACATCTTCCTGTTTCCCTCCCTCTCTCTCTCTCTCTTTCTCTGCCCTCCTCATCCTCTTTGCCGGTGCATCTCATTCTCTGCTTTATTTGCCTCCCTTCCTCCGCTGATCTTATTTTCGGTACTCCTCTTTACCTCTGATTCTGGTTCATAATATCTTGAAAGAGGGTTTGATAATGCTTGCCTGACCCTGCCCGACACTGGTGAGTGATTCTGCCCAGCAGCTTTTGATGTGGTCTGTGTGTGAGTGATGAAAGCTGCTCCATTTGCTCTTCAAAGCTCTGCGTATGGTGAGCGTGGGTGCATCTTCTCAGGATTTCACTCTTTCTGGCTCCAGAAACCAGTCCATAGTAGAAGACAAAGCCATGCCGCTTCCCATTTGTTCTTCATCCTCACAGATACCTTAATGCTTACAAGAGGAGGATGACATTGTACAAATCCACTTAAATAAAAAAAAAATCCACATTTAAAAAAATGCTCTTATTGCTAGAGTCCTTATGTCAGAGATTTTTAATTTGAATATAACCATTCTCAGCCCAAATGTGGACACTTTGATTTGGACACTGGGTAATAAAACAGAGCAAAAATGTTGTTGATGTTAATAGCAGAATCTAAGCATCTTGGTACTTGGCTACTTAGGATCTGATCAGTGAAAAATCAGAGGATCTAAAATGGAAAGAACAGTGGACCAAGTCTTTTTCACTACTAATCTCCCTGGATCCCAAAAGCATATGAAAATATGAGGCGCATATTTCACCTGGATCAGGTTTCTGCTATTTCTATTTTTCAACCTAAGATTAGAAATCAGGCACTTGTGCTTACACATCCAGTGCTTGAGGAAAGGGGATGGACAAAATAGTCTGTAAAACTTTTTTCTAGCTCATAGACTCCCCCGTTTTGAGAAGCTAATATGTCAGGTATGATAAATATAGTGCATAGAATAGATTACTGAGTTTTGTGCTAGAATACCTGAATTTAAATGCAGATTTGGAAATTATGTGTTGAATGATCTTCAGTGCATTAAAATTTTTTAACAGCTTTACTAAGGGGTAATTTACATACCATAAAATCCAGCCATTGTTGGTGTGCAGTTCAATGATTTTTAGTAAATTTATAGAGTTGGGCAACCATTGTCACAATGCGATTTTATGACATTTAAAATAAATCTCTCAACCTCTCTCCTTTCTTCACCTTAAAATTGGACTTATGTGGTGGACTGATTGCACTTATGTGGTGCAAAAATGACCATAGTCCTTCAACACAGTGCAACGTGACTTTGTTGCTTCTTCCATAGAAGAGGCGGAACCGATTTCTCCAACTCTTGAATCTGGGGCTGGCCTTGTGACTCGTTCTGACAAATGAAGTGTGGTCCAAGTGGTGGTGTACCAGTTCTAGGCCTAGACCTGAAAAGGTCTTGCTGGCTTCTGCTTGCTCTTGTGGAAACCTGCTATCTCTGCCATGAGTACAAGGTTGGGCTGGCCTGCAAACAATGAAAAATTGTATGGGGAGAGGCCCCAATCCTTAATGCCACCTTAAAAGGTGATCGAAGTTTAGGCCAGCTTAGATCACCTTCCCCCAAATGCCTTCCAGCCAAATATAGATATGTGAACACACTCCACTGAGATCAGCCAAGCCTAGCCTAGATCAGCAGAATTGATGAGCCAACCTGTAGACCCACAAGGAATAATGGAAGGTGATAATACTAAGCTTCAGTGTGGCTTGCAAATCATCATTACTGTGGCAATAACTAACTGATATAGTGTGGTCATGAGAATCAATTCTTTTAAAGCTGTGAAAACATCTAGTACTCTGCCTATTACATAGTAGACTCTCACTATATTTAAAAAATATTCAACTTAAGCATTTATAGAAATCCTCATATCTGTGAAGCACTATGAGGTTGTGAGGGGGGTTCAGAACTTGAAAAAGACATGATGGAAATCCTTCGGGAGTTAGTTCCAGAGGGGAAAACATGAACAGTTATAATATAGAACAGCCTGTCCCTCTATTATAATATTTATGTCTAAGTGGTTCCTACATTGTCTGCAAATAGCCATATTCTTCTTTCCTTGGTGTTTCACTTTGCTTGAAAATGTGTTCAAGGGATATGGTTTATTGAAGAAAAAAACAACAACACCTGCACAGCACAATGACCGAAATTACATTTTATTGGTATGTCCAAGTACCATGTTTGCATTCATAGGAAACAGCCTATATAGAAGCTTGGCCGTGTGAAATGCCTCATGTAGCCAGGGAAACAGAAAAGCAGATACGGAATCAGAGCCAGGGCTGGGAAGTGAATGAGACGTGGAGAGAGAAGTGGGTGGGAAAGTCTTAATTTCTAAAATGGCCAGAAGAATGCCTGAGGAGCAGAGCACTGCCTACCAGATTTGTTTTGCTTGCCCCAAATATTCTAGAGGTTTGGGAGGCTGAGATTGGGGTTGGGAGGAGAGGAGGAAGTGGGAGTTCACAGATAAGACCTCTGGTACCCAGCTGTTGTCCTTAGTTGGGCTCAAGCAGACTCTCTTGAGTTCACACTCTCCAGGGAGCAGGCCAGCTGGGTAGTGTGACAGCAAAGTGCAGAGCCTGAAGCAGGAGTCAGGGGCCCTAGTTCTAGTCCTAACTCTGACACTAAAGAATGCTTGCTGTGTGACCATGGACAAGTCACTTTCTCCTCCCAGCTGATTTCTTAGGTCCTTTCCAGTTCAAGGAATCTGTAACTTCGGGTCTAATTCACCCACTAAGTTGGAGAAGGAGATCAAAATCAAAGCAAACAGAGGCAGATGGCAAGGCTTTCTCATAACATGCACGGACTCTTAGAAAATGGGGCTATTCGGGAAAGCAAATCAGAGGTCAACAGGTGATCTGGGAACCCTCTCCCTTCTCTGCTGAGTGCATTGAGTTCTCACCATGCCTGTCCTCATGGACTCCAGACGTCCTGCATACTCCCCCACCTGGGACCAGATGGCTGGGTGAGCTCCCAGCCTCCTGGCTGGGCCTCTTGAGGGCAGCTTCCCTCTTCTCATGGAGCAAGGATTTCAGAAGGACTTTCTTAAACTTGAGCTCTAATAAGGGGCTCTTTAAACGCAGATAAATATTCTTAGCAGCCTGGTGGGGGTGAGAACATGGTCTTTTTTTCCAAGAGGTAGAAATAAAATAAACTCGAAGAGTGAAGAGAGCTCCTTGCACTGAAGCTGGGTGAAATCAGTGCTCCCAGTGCTGTTTAGGGTCTTTTAGGATGACTGTCAGCCATCGCAGGATGACTAGTCAGATTCTGGGACGCCTTTGGGAGACACAATCCTTGAAACCTCCTGAAGCGCCACTGGGAGGTGGTGAGGGAAGAAGCAGCAGAAGCCCTCGCTTCAGAAGCCCCCGCCTGGGTCTGAATCCCCAGGAAGTGACATCTCTCTCCTGCTGTGAGGGACCAATTTTGGCTGCCGCCTTTCAAGTCAGGTCCACTGGTTCCCACTGAGAAGTCATTTGGCTTCCCACCACAGGGGGCCCTCTCCTTTCTTGACTAGAGTGGCAGTGAGGAAGGAGCCATGCTACAGGAGACTGGACTGCCTGGTGTGGCTGGGCTAGATCATTTTTTTCTTTCACTAAACTTCCTGTATTAAAACTGTGGAGAGAAAAAAGATGAAATTTCTCTTTTGGTTGACAAGAAATTCACAGTCTAGGAAAAGAAGACAGCATCTATACAACCATACAGTGAGAACTATACATAGGCATTAAGTTAAGAACCAAGAGGGGCATCCAATGCAGCTCTGGAAGGTCAGAGAAGACTTCCTGGAGGAAGTGATGTTTGAGCTGAGGGTTAAGGATAAGCAGGAGTTAGTTCTGTCAAGAGAAGCTCTGGAGTGGGGCAGAGCATTCCAGAAAGAGTAGGCAGCATGAAACAGGCATGGGATTAGAACAGAACAGCAAGGTTGGGAGCTGTAAGCAGTCTGTTGCACTGGGGTTGGTCCAAGGGGTTTACTGACTTCAAGTGCAAGCACTCTTCTCTCCCGATTTCCGAAGGACACAGCATGGGGGCTTTGAATGCCCAGTTTTTACTCGAATGAAAAGTTTTTATGGAATTAGCAGAATGTATTTTCTGGAACTTCTACATTGTGTCTTCTCAGGAGGGCGTAAAGAGCCATTGACTAATTGAGGGAAAGTCATTCCACCCCCCCACTGCTCCATAACTACCTCTGCTGCAGTTTGGAAGAAGTAGGCCAGAGGTCACCAGGAAACAATGGCTCCTACCTCAAAGCAAGCCATGATGAGTCATAATGAAGCAACAGCTACCTATACCAACAGGTCTAGTTGGCAGCAGATAAAGCTATTACCTCAGAAAGACCAGGGCTGAAAGTGGATGAGGTCTACCTGTGCTGAAGATCTGCTGCCTTCTTTCTTTTTTATAGTGGCCATGGTGGGAGTGGGGTGGTGGGGAGGGAATTGGAGAGACATATGATACATGCATTTATGCTTCTAGTCACAAAATAAACAGGCCACCTCCAAAGTTGTCCTCACCATTCGGCTTTTTGATCTCCTTCCTTAAATAGGTCTTCGCATGGGGTCACTTGTAGAGGACCTGCAAATGCTCTCAAGGTCAGTCAGGAAAACCTTATCCCACAACGCAGGCTTACTGCAAATCAGTAGATTTTCTGTCCTGCTGTGAGAAGTCTATAGGAAAGATACTTGTGAGCTGATACTTTAAGGGGACTTTTATAAGAAAGAAGTCCCTTCTGGTAGAGGACTTGGAATCATAGTTCTAGGAGCTGGAAATAACTTGTGTCATTTTGTAAGTCAGGAAACTGAGTTAAAGATAAGAGGGCTGTGACTTGCCAAAGGGAAGACTCAAATTAGATGGGAATAAAATCCAGTCACTTGAGTCAAACCTCGTGCTCCGTGCACATCTTGGCCTGCCCCCGTGCTGCTGTTCTGGCCATTGTCACAAAGCGTAGCATACTGTTTAATTATGTTTTAATGAACATTGATATTTACTAAAAGAAGCCACATAAAGAACCACGTTGTATTGGGATTTGTAAATTCAGTGCTAAAACAAAATTGACACTAAAAATGTCCCTCTACTATTCCTTGAATATGCAAACAGAGACACCACTTCGGGCCTACACTTGGTGGATTATTTTGATTCAAGTGGGAATTCATGTTTAACACGTCTTCCTGTTCATTGTCTTGTCCAAATACACCAATATTTTCTGTGTTATTTT
>NW_006293532.1:535644-552029 GCF_000327345.1 Myotis davidii
AATTGGGGATCTTACTTTTTTTCATTTTTTTGTCAAATGCTTTTTCTGTATCAATTGATATGATTTTTTTCTTCTTTTTTAAAAAACCATATTTTTATTGATTTCTGAGAGGAAAGAAGAGGGAGAGAGAGAAACATCAACGATGAGAAAGAATCATTGATTGGCTGCCTCCTGCAAGCCCCCTGCTGGGGGGCAAGCCCACAACCCAGGCAGGTACCCTGACCGATAATCAAACTATGACCTCCTGGTTCCTAGGTCGATGCTTAACCACTGAGCAACACCAGCCAGACCAAATGGGTGTGTTCTTTCTTGATTTCTCCAAGTTCCCCAAGGTAGTAGGGGATGATGGATTCCAGAGAGCTCTGAGATTAACTTTCGCTGAAACTACACAAGCTCAGATATGGGGAAGAACTGTCCATGTGAGTGTTGCTGAAATATTAGTGAAATACTACTTCTTGCTATTTAAGTCATTCATCCGTGATAGAAAAGACGTCTCTTAGGGATGATTTAGGTCAGTGGTGTCCAACCTTTTTTAGTATGGAGAGCACATTTTAATCTCAAAAAATTTATAGACCTGCAGATAAAGACACTTAACACTTTAGGAATGCATTGGTAGAACAAATGCTTAATATCACAGGCCATCACCTTTTAAGGAATTTGAATGCTATTAATCATAACCTTATCTATATAATATCCCAAATCTGAGTTATTGCTCTCGCTGTGTTTCTGTAACGCTCTGTGCCTGTCTTAACCACTGGACTGGAAACTCTACAAGGCCAGAGCTGTTTTGACTTGTTTACTATCTATTGTATACTCAGCACCTAGCACGGTTCCTGGCACAAAGTAGGCACCTCATGACTAGCTGTAGAATGAATGAATAAATACATCAGACTATATGTACATGAGTCATGCATGCTATTTAGCCAATCTATAGGTACTGATTCATGCCAATGTGGTGTTCCCATGGGTTCCTGAGGCCCATGGATTGGAAACCATGGATTTAAATTTACATTCTTGTGTCCAATATTTTGTCCCATGTTCTCCATAGGGAGTTTGATGTTTAGCAGACCACAAACACTGGTCTCTGGGTTTAGAGACAAATGATAAGTAAAGATGGGAGCCTGCACCAGTTGACCTTCCGAAGTCCTTTCCAAAACAGAAAGTCCATGATGAGAACAAAAGACACAGCTAAAGAAGCTGCACCTCCCCAACACCCACAGAGACAGGGCGGCTGATGACAGCTTCCCTCAAGAGTCAACATTTGTAGGAGCAAATTCTAAGCTAATCTTTGGGAGCCTCTAGGCATGCTAGTTGTTATTTCAACCCCAAACAGGCTGGTGAAGGTACTTTGCCTGTTTCCTCTGTCAACCTATTTGCGTGGGGCGCTGATAACTGAAGTGACACACAGTAAATATTCTTTGTCTTGTAAGACTGCAGCTGGGAGTGGAGATGAGCAGGGAATGGAGGAGTTGAAAGAAAGACTGCTTGGTTTAAAATATGTCTATGTGTGCATGCCTCACAGAGTGTGTGCATTAATATTTAAATGCTGACATCCCTCTTTTGTCTTCAGACAACACTTATTCTCTGGATTCCCCTTGCTCCTTTCCGCACTTTCCAAACAAAGAGACAGTGATATTCCAGGTGTGAACAAATCGGGGAGGTTTACTGCTTAACATTCAGAAATTCATAGCCCCAAGGAAATGAGTAAAAGAGAGGAGGGGAGAGAGCAGGAGAGATGAAAAACAGACTCTTCCCACCTGCTATTTAGTGATTAGCTCCCAGATAAGAAAGGCAAAAGATGGCATTCCAGGAGATCAGAACTTGCCCAGACGGAACTCAAAGTAAAGTAGGGCTTGGAGAACAGTGAAGCCAGAAGTTGGAGGGGAAGCTGGGCCACCGAAAGCACCATCCATCAATTTCCTCTCAAAGCCCCTCCATTCCACGCAGCTCTTTAAGTCCTCAATTTGACCCTCTTTTTCATTCACCCCTAACTCACCTGCTTTGGTTTATGTAAAAAAGTCTTGTACAGATTAGCTCTGCCACTCACTCACGGTGGGACCCTGGGGAAATCACTTACCTCCTTACAGGCCTAGTGGTTGCTATCTATCTGAGTTTAATAGTTTGCTCCAAAATAGAGGGAAAGAAGTCAACGGTAGCAACCAAGCAAACAAACAAAAACTCCTCTAATCCCGGGCAGGGAAAGCCCGGCCGAATTTGTAGACAAGCAGCTTCTGTTCTAGTTCTTACTTGCATGCACACCAGGCTGTTTGACTAAACCACATGAAAAACAAGTGCTTATTCATCCCCTCACCCGGGAGCAGGCTGCTCAAATGAGGTGTTTTCCCTTCTTAGGAGAAAGGGGTGAAAATGACTTCTGTACCTTCTCCCCTTCGGCATGTAGCACGTGTGGCCACAAATATGACCCGGGTTCTGAGCAGAGGGCGCAGGCTACTGTGTTCTTGTGTGAGTGCCTGGCTTCTTCCCTCGTTAGCCTTTCCGGCTCCCTTTCTTCTTATGACTGAGAGTGTCTTGTCCTTGACAACAGCCGTGTGTTCAATTTTTCCAACATGGTGAGGTCAGCACCTTGGCTTTTCACTTCCAGAACAGGTAAGAGCCATCAAGCCCTGACAGATACAAGATCAAGTTACTAATTCACCCTGATTTTCATTTTGCACAGCTCCCATTTATAAAAAAAAAAACGTGGAAGCATCGACAAGTGTGCTATGGTAGAAAATAAGTAAGAGCTCTGGTGATTAAAAACTGGAAATCACTAGCTTTGAAATTGCTCCAAAAAGACAGCCCCAGATGTCATGCAAACTCCAATTGCACAGGGACTGTAAAAATCAGACTGTGGACGCTGCCTTGTAAAGTGTTCACAGATGTCACAGCAGAAGAAATTCTCACAGCCTCGACAAGCAAGACTTCAGCTTTCCCCCTTTTTGTCTTATTTGGGGGTGGGGGTGGGGTTGTTCATCAAACTGTTCATTTCAATATGTAATTTGCTTCAAAGACTTTCTGACTTAATTTATTTTCTCACCAACCTAAATCCAATTCAAAAAACATTTATTGAAACCCAGACAATCTACTTTTGGTTGACGAGTGCTAATAGGTGCAATGTTACCCCTGTCAACTTCTAAGATCACATACCGAGCTTGGAGCTAAACAGGAAAAAGGAAATTAAACTGGAGTTTGAATCTGTTTCCTTCTAAATTCTCCGCCACAGTTGGATTTGTGCAGTGCTTAATGAGAAACAAAATGCACCGTGAGCATTTCTTTATGAAAAAACATTCTTTGTCAAAGTTGGAAAATGTTCACATGTTAATGTCTGATGGACCTCTACCACAGAGGGGATGTGTCTATGAAAAAAAGATATACTGTTGAAAAGTCTCTGTATTTTCAACATTTCTTTGCTAGTTCGTGGGCTCAGAAAATATTTCCCATGAAAAGTGACACATATAATTGTTTTGGGGGCTCCATTTTCCCCAATAGAGCAGCCTCTCTGCTTTCTTGGGTTCCATGGATACATGGATTTCCCTGAGAAATTTAATAAAGTCATGTATTTTTAGTTTGAGAGCATTTGTTGGGATATCTAATAGGAAGGGGGCAATAGGAGGGCTTGAGTGTGTGTAGGTGTGTACTGCTAGCCATGATGTATTCCTATGGGACTAAAATTTCACACCAGCTTTTTAAATAAATCATTTTGGTCAGAATGCTTGGCCCAACATTATTATTTCCTTTCCCCCTTGATTTGTAGTGAACTAAGAGAATGTGGCCATTAAGTGCTAATATTCTAGATGTCGCTTGTCCCTGGGGCCATATCAAATATCATCTCCTGCCTCCCCCGGTGTGCGGACTGCTTCTGCTTATCTGTAAGGACAGCCAGAATTGAATTGCTTTTCAGTTCATTCATTCGCCCACTCACACAATAGGGAATCACCAAATACCAATTCCGTACCAGGCAGTCTTCTAGGTGCTGGAGATACTAGAGAGAATGAGTCAGAGACAGTCCTTAACCTCATGGTCTTACATTCTGATATACGAACACAGCCGATAAAATAAATACAGTGGGGCCTTGACTTATGAGTTTAATTCATTCCGTGATGGAGCTCGTAACTCAAATTACTCGTATGTCAAATCAATTTTCACCATTACAATGACTTGAAATGCTGGGCTGATGTGGCATTCACTGTGACGTTCGCTGCGCCAACTAGTGGTGGGGTAGCTGTAGCTGGCTCATAACCTGAATTTTAGCTCGCAACTCAAAGCAAAAAATCGGCTGAGAGACGGCTCATATCTCGAAAAACTCGTTAGTTGGGACCCTCGTAAGTCAAGGCCCCACTGTCCCATAGTCTCAGGCTATGATAATTACCATGGCGGTTGAAAAATAAGGAGATATGATAGCTGAGGGTGTGTGTATGGGAGGCACTATGTTGGTAGGGATATCAGAGAAATGCTTTCTGAGAAGGTGAAAACAGGTGGAGGCAGGTGGGGGGGAGCATGCAGAGAAGAGCATTGCATGCAGAAGAAGCAGCAAAGGTTATAGCACCTCAGCAGGACAAACATTTAGTTTGTCAAGTGAGTGGTCCCTGTACTACATTCTTACGAAGGGGATTTTTTGGACCCATCTATATACCAGGTGGGAAGTTGTGTTCTGATAGCGATGAATGTGAAGATCTGGGATACTTCCTTAAGGGAAACTGAAGTGTTGTTTTGCTTAGAGAGGGAGGGACTGCTGGAGATGTTGAAAACCTTCAGAACTCCTGTCTCACATACGCCAGTGAGAGACTATGTGCCTTTGGAGAAGTCTCTTTCTCTGACTTCAGTTTCTCCCTGAAATAAGGATGCTAGATTGAGACATCTTAAGTTCCCATTTGGGCACAGACAATTGCTAAGCCCTCTAAGAGCAAAAGCTGGAATTGCATTTTCTTGCTTCAGTATATCCTATTAATGTAAACTTGCTCGCTGGGAGTTCAAAGCCAAGCTCTAGGTAAAAACAAGCATATAAACTAGAGTTTCTGACCAACTTCTCCTAGAGTACAAAGGAGCCACGTTCAGACACTTGAAATCCTTTAATCTTCTTGATTTATTCTGCCTTATGACTTTAGTCAGTAGGGAACTCCTGCAGCAGGCAACCACTAGAGAGACTTCTGTGGATGGGGTGGACCTCCCAGTGCACACTGAGATGAGGCATCTGGTCCATATGCAACTGTGAGAAAGGGCAGTTCTGACAGCAAAGAAAGGCCAGACAGGGGCCCCAGGGACTTAACCTTCAATAACATGTGATCCTTTCCAACAAAGGTTTTCGGTTAAAGGCAGCCCTTTACAGCGATCCTTTTGCTTGCTGACATGGAAGCAGTCTTCTTTAAATCCTGCTGTAACGAGTAGGAAATCCCATGGCTATTTCTTTCTCGTTGGGTCTGTTGCGTGTTTTATTAGTTTAGGGTAAACTATATCCCAAAGCCCAGTAAAGGTATAGGATGAGGAGGCATCATTTATCTAGTGCATGAAAGAAGGTATCGAGAGAGACACATGTGAATCAGATGTAGTCCTTGACCTCAAAGTACCTCCTCAACGTAGACCCATAAGCAGATACCTAACACTAACACAGGCCTGAGAGAAGGGAGTGATGGGAAGCAATGAAGGGGGTGTGGTGGATGAGTTGACAATTAGAATCAGTCCTCCATGATAATTAGGACTTTGAGGTAAGATACAGGGGCAAGGAAGGTCCTTCCTGGTCAAGGGAACAGAATGACTAAAAGCTGGGCACAGCATAGAACTTCCAGGAAGAAAGTCAATTTATCTGGGCTTCTAGGGGAGGGACCCTTGGAAGTTTATATTTAAGCTCCAATGCTTTACACAAAGGAAGCCAGAGCTCTGTCCCTTTGCAATGCAGCTACTTTGAGTCATGGAATTTCCAGTTCCCATTCCAGAAGAAGCATAGAACCCTCTTCCCCTCCCCCCACACCCCTCCAGTCCCCTCTGACACACACCAGGAACCCGAAGGAGGGCAGGGCTGGTTTCCGGTAACTAAGCTTGCATCATTTGTGATCAGGGAGATATTTTAGAATTCCATTCTATTTTGGCATTCTTTATGATTTGCTTCAGAGTTGGAAATCAACTTTAGCCTTTGGATGCTTCATTGTTCCTTTGTGGTGATTTTGAAATACCAGTTCTATCTCACCTTCCTCCACTCAGATGTGCTGCATCTCAGACACAAGCCTTCGGACATTTCCCTTTTCCTCTCTGATTTCAGTCCCCAGATCTTCTACAAAGACAGTCACCTGCCTGTATTCCCACTTACCAGTCCTCATTGTTCAGAGGTCTCTGAGAAACAAAACCTCCTACTTCCGTTCCCAGCAGCCATCCTGGTCATTCCCACATCGCCATGGCTTTGTCCCACCCTAATCCTACCTTGTCATTCCGTCAATATTCTTTTCAGCTCAGTGGGCGCCAAGCAGTGGGTTTGTATTTGCTCTTGGCATATATGTGATGAGCACACAGAATTTTACCAGTGGGGTTCTCAAACACCAGTGGGGTTTAGAATTATGGGGTTAGGGGGGTGCTTGTTTAAAGCACAGAATCTCCCTCTCTCCCCCATACACATTCTGATTAAGTGATGGGGACCTAGAATTTTCATCATTAACATGGACCCCCGACGTGTTGGTGCCAGAGATGGTGGTGAGAAATTTCGAGCAAAGTGGAGAAGCTTCTGTCTAATAGCCTTAAAATATGCCCTCTTTTTCATTTACCCTTCATTGTATGCAAATTTAAGTTCATTCAGGGAGAGAGAGTTTGTATTCCGCTTTAGTTCTCCTAAAGTATCACTGTAATCTTATTTTAAATGGCTGCATTTCTGGAAGAGACCATTTTATCCCAAAGAGAATTTCATTTCTGATCGTTTTAGATAGGTCTCTTATTTTAATTCTCCGTTCCCTTCCTTTAATATGATATAATAATCCTCTCTGCATCTCGATTTTGTGCCACATTGGTGTGTTTTTTTAATAGAATATTGCCAGTGCTGGCATTAATGATGGAGTTGTCAGAATTGTATTCTAAATGAGAATGAAATTCAAATAAGGATCCAAATGGAAAATATGCCTATAAATATTTTAAAAGATCTCTCTCTCTCTTTTGGCAGTTTTTCCCCCTCTTAGCAAAGAAAATGTTGATTTATATATGTATCTTAGGATATGCATTTTACTATTTTATGTATCATCTTAAGAAATATTCAGCTAAATTCTGCCTGTCAGAACTCCAATAGAGGTCAGAGCACTGGGTAAAAATCTGAGTCTGGTTTTGATTTCCTTGTGTAAATGGTTTCTCTAGGTATGTCCATCAAGCCAAATTTACTGGTTCTAATAACCACTCCAGACCCATCTAATTCAATTGAATCTTTCCTGGTCAAAAAATTTAAAACAATGATTTGAAAGACAGAGGTCAGCTCTATTTCTACAGCTAAAGAAAATGAGAAAGGTATTAAAGAGCCCCAAGGAAAGAGAAACAAATCATTCATAGTCATCCCCCCTTTGGCAGGAATATTCCTTTCCTTGGGGGTCAATGCAAAGATTTGAGCTCAGTTCTCTCGAGATTTCAGATCATTGCCTCAAAACGCATTTTTTTTCACAAGCTGTGGCTTTGCCATCTCGCCCATTGAGATAGGAGTTAATATTTTGCATAAATATCATTTTCCAAGGAATAAAATGTAACCTCTCTCTTTACATATGTAGTCCTGTCTTAAGAAAACTGAAGAAGCTGTGCTTTGGATGATGCGTTTCAAGCCCCCGTACAGTCTAATGGAAGAGGCCCTGTGGCCATCATTCGCACTCCTGTTTCCACTGACCCTCTCGTTGCAGAAGGCTTAAACCATCTTGTGGATCCTGGTAGGGCAGATTTCCCCACCCCTCCCCATTGTTGGCTCCATCCACGATGAGCTGAGGGAGAAGCTTGTGTATTTGTATCTCCTGGGAAGCAGAGTTCTTTAAGCAAAGGCAGGAAGCTTAGTGGTATTAATGAATGCTCTCAGTGTGTGGGCTGGACCCTGGGAGCCCAGAGGGGCAGGAGATGGGCTCTCTTTCTATTTAAAATGATTAGGTTCTGGTTAGAGGCTTCACAATAAAAAATAGCTCTTCTTCACTGAGCACCTGCTTTGTGCAACCCACTGAGCTAAATTATTTCCCAAAGGCAATCAGCTTTTGGCCTCACAATAGCCTGGAGTTAGGTGCTGTATTCCATTTCACAGATGAGGAAGTTCAGGCTCACAGTGGCATGGGTCCCTGGAGCAGGTGTTTGAACCCTAGTTTTTGGACATCAAAGCCTCTTCACTATCTATATGCTACCGGGCTGAACATATAAATAATAGTCCATGACTGAGGACCAGGAAAGATCAACAAAAAAGAAATTCATCTACGAGGTCAGAGGGATTAGAAGCCGGAAGGCTTTGTCCATTCCAGTGTGGCAGCGCCTTCTCTTTTAATGACTTCCCCTTGCAGGCGAAATTCTCCAGAAGGATGCTGTTGACAGCCTTCAGTGCATCATAAATAATGTCCCAGGTGCTCCACCTGCCTCGGCCACAATCCTCTGGAGAGCTGCCTTATTAACCCACTCTCCACCGACATTCCTTCCCACCACCATTTCAAACTCGGTGTCATTTGTTCGTGTTTGATGATTGCTTTGTAAGTGCTCTTACATGTTTTTGGTAAGCAATTTTTAGCTCAAATGAGTGGTTATCTCCACAGAGCCAGGATCCTTTGTTTCTATGTAGTTAGAATCTAACAATCCTATAAACATTTTTTTTGTGTGTGTGTGTGTGTTTTTTGTTGTTGTTGTTGGGAGAGACTACCTACATGCTAGGCCCTGAAGTAAATTATTTACCACCATCATTTCATTTTGTCCTATAATTTAGACAGGAGAGACACTGCTGACACCCCTCCCCTAATATTCACCTCCTCCTTTTAATAAGAAATTGAACCTCTGGTTTTAGCTGGGTACATGGGCACTAGGAATTAAAAACTCCGTCTCCAGCTTCCTGACCCTTTGCATAGCGTTGTGGTCATGGACTAAGTTCTGGCCAGTGGACTAGAAGAAGAAGGGTTATGCAGACCTTCTGAGAAATATCCTTAAAGGGAGATGGCACAGTCCCCTCCTGCCTGATGACTGGACTTCAAAGTGCCTGGACCTTGCAAAGTAAAGTCATCTTGAACCATGTGGTGTAAATGTGTGGTGTAAGAAGGTAGAGCAACCGGATAATAGGAGTCTGGTTCCCTGATGATTTGTGGAGCCACCATGCTCCTCTGAGGCTACTTGCATCCAGATTATTTTTATTTACTTTAACATCTTGCTTAAGTCACTTGGGAATCTAGGGTTTCTCTCACTTGTAGATGAATCTAATACTAATTGATACAATAGGTTCAAATATTCCTGTTTAAAAGAGGAAGAAATCAAGGCTCAAAGAGATAGATAACTAGAGAAAGAGAGATAACTTGATAATAGAGAAAATTAGGTAAATTGCTTAGAATTTCATAAGGAGCAGGTTGTAAGTGGTAGAGCCTGGCTCTCTCTAACTCTAAAGCCTGCAGAGCCCTAACCAGTTTGGCTCAGTGGATAGAGCCTTGCCCTGTGGACTCAAGGGCCCTGGGTTTGATTCCGGTCAAGGGCACGTGCCTGGGTTGCAGGCTCAATCCCCAGGAGGAGGCATGCAGGAGGCAGCCAATCAATTATTCTCTCTCATCATTGATGTTTCTTTCTCTCTCTCCCTTCCCTTCCTCTCTGAAATCAATAAAAATCTATTTAAAAAAATAAAGCCACTGCAGAAACTTCCTGCTATAGATATGGTTGCTAGAGAGTGCAGGCCTCCAAAGTGAGTTTCTTGTCTTCTCTCCTGGACTGGAGATTCTCCTAGGCAAGCAGAGTCTGGTTGAGCTGCTGTTGCCTGGAGAGCGCTTCAGAGGTTCCTTCACTGTTTGAAAAGATATTCCAACCAAACCCTGTACCCCTGACTAAGCAGGGACCCTGGACAAAATCACCTTCTAGCTACTACCTGATATGTTTGCCAACTAGCTCATTCTTTTTTTTTTTCAATTGATTTTTTACAGAGAGGAAGGGAGAGGGAGAGAGAGTTAGAAACATCGATGAGAAAGAAACAACGATCAGCTGCCTCCTGCACACCCCCTACTGGGGATGTACCTGCAACCAAGGTACATGACCTTGACCGAAATCGAACCTGGGACCCGTCAGTCCGTAGGCCGATGCTCTATCCACTGAGCCAAACTGGCTAGGGCAAGTAGCTCATTCTTAAAATGCAGGGTAGCTTGGGTGTCTTGCATACCTGTCAGACTGCTGAGCCTACCTGTCCGAACAGATCTACTCTCCTGTGACTTTATTCTCCTGGCGTGTTGACACACGTGCTTCTCCCACTGGGGCTTAGGGCCTGAGCATGTCTGAGAACTTGAATGGCAGCAAGTTTTCCTGCCAAGAACATAGCAAACATCCCTTGAAACGAGGAAAGGGAGAGTCTTCTTGGGAAGTGTCCTGTCCTGGCTTCTGTTCGGATCTTCTGCCAGAGGATACCAGAAACTTACTTCAGACATAGACCCCTGAGGTCCTTTAAATGCTCAACAAAAGTCTATGCCACAATCAAAGACACAATTCCAATAGAGAGAATGAGTCTGCTTTTGGCTTGTGTGAATGTGTAGGGTCCCCTCCTACCGTCTCTAGTCTAGTTTACTGTGTGCCCTTGAAGAGAGAGAACATGTTGTGTTGGAAGAGCACAGTGAGATTCTGAAAGCCTGGCTGCTGGTTATAACACCCACGCAATATAGTTCAGTCTTGGGATGGTCATCTAATCTCTCTGAGCCTCTCAGCTGTGGGTGGGAATCCATTCATTCACCCACCTCTCCTATGCATGCATCTATCCATCCATCCATCCAACTAAATACCTATTAAGTATGCAGTTCTCTGGGTTCTGGGCACACAAAGATGAACAAGATATGGCTTCCCCACTGAAAGAGTTCACCTCCTACCAGACAGCAGTATAGCAAAGGTCACAGTGTTAATACATATAAGGGTACTTGAGAAAGTATAGAGTGAGGCATGCAGTTGTGACTTATTTTTTTCCTCTTTTTGCATGACATTCTTAACATTTGGTAACCTCAACTAAGGCAGGAACTCCAAAATATGCCAAAGGGAGTCAATGGAGAAACAGGCATAGAATGAATGAGTTGGCCACTAGCAATAGCTAGATCACAGATGTAGCATCAAGTGGTGAATGTGGACTCATTCTAGGACAAGTATGTACTGAGAGGCACCTTGAAACTCTCCATCCTCCGGGCTCCTGCCTAAGCTCAGTATCTAACGGCAGCCACAGGCCACAGACTTCTATCCTCATGATTGGGAGATGCAGCTGTCAGCCAGGAGAGAAATTTCAATATTTTATTGAAAGCATTTTGCAGCGGAAAGTTTTTTTTCCCCCGTGCCAGCATAATTTAACTATGATTTAATAGCTTCTTTCATTTACTTGTTAAATTATGCCTCTCCATCACCTTCCCTTTGGGTTTTCCCGCCTTTTGGTCCTACAACCTCCCATTATTTATTAATGCCCCATAATACATGATCGAGGCAGGCAGAAAGCAGCCATTTCCCGGTGATTTAGGAGGCTCCTGGCAGTGCAACAACATGAACGGGAGCATATGTTCTGAGAATCTCCCTTACACTTGCCTTTTTGGAACAGAGTTGGGCAGTTCTTAGCCATCGTCTATGTGGGTCCTCCCTTCCCCTCCTCATCCCACCCACCTGGCCATTTTCCTGCCCTAAGCAAATTCAAAATACTTGGCTTAAAATGACTGGTGAGTCACAGCTCCTGTTTTGTTTTGTTTTTGGTGTCCCCTCCCCCCCCCCACCAAGTGCCAACTGCTAGAATGAGCATGTGCCTCAAGTTGTGCTTAACCTAGACACACTAGGAGGTAATTTGGTTTTCCCTCCAAGGGAGGAGCCCTGTGTGGGATTACGAAATTTCAGATAATTTGAAACTATAGGGACTTGATTCTTAGAAGGAAGGCTTGCATCTCCCACATTTTTTTTTTTCTTCTGGCGACTACTGGGACTGCTTCGACACATGGAATGACTCTTACGGAACAGAGTTAGGAGGAGGAGTTCCTAACTACAGGTGGGGAAGTTGAGATATTTCATGACTTGCTCAAGAATATAGAGTGGGTCATATCTGGGCCTCCATCACAGCCTACTTCCCCCGGGCATTTGTGAGTGGCCCATTCATTCACTTCCCTGGTCTAGATTTTCTTCTCCTCTTCTCTTCCCTCATGCTTGGGACTAGGCAAATATTCATTCTGTGATTTGGTGGATGACACATGGCAACTCTACAGGTGACATGGGCAGAATGACACCTGGGAAAATGCAGTGGCCAACCCAGTTAAAAAGTGTCAAAACCAGAATTAGAGCCAAACTTCTAATGCAGGTTTGCCTTCCTTTACTAAGGACTCACCAGGAGGGACAGCGCTCTTTGTGCACTTGGGCTTCGCTTACTGATGGGGTAAGCTTAGATGAGTGCATTGCCTCTCTGGGTCTCAGTTTTCTTATCTGCAAAGTCAGCAGATTGGATTTGATAGTCTGAGGTAATTTCCTGCTGTAACTTTGTTCCTGAGATGGCCTCAGTGGAGGTTGCGAAGGACTCAGGGCCTGTTTTGGGACCCTAGGGTCTGAGGAATGAGTTGGCCAAAGTGGAGTAAGGAAGTCATGACCAGCTCAGAGTACTTGGAGCTTTACGCTTGCTGTGCAGGGTGATGATCAATCAAAGCAGGAGAATTTTATTCTGTTTTTTGGTAGTTCAGTCTGTTTCTCTTCTCCAGGTCCTGGTTGCCACTTGGCATATACTGCACTGGGTCCCCACTTATTCCCTTTCCAGCTTGGACCACGATTCCCCTAAAGGTTGGGCATATTTACAATTTCTCCTTCATCCTCGAGTAGACTCATCTGGTTCACCCCTCCAGATGGCAGCAAGAGCCTTGGAGCCTGGGCCTGGCCCCCTGGGGATATGTCCTGACTTGCCCCGAGGGTCCAGGCAGTCATTGCCCATCTGGCGGTCTAGAATTGAAACCCAAGGGCAGGACAGGAGATCTTAGATAAAATAACAACTGGAATATTGATCCTATTCCCTCTGCTCTTCCATGATGTTATCTCTTCTTCTTGCCCTGCCTTGCCGAGGGTGGCAAACAGAGTAACTGAGTCCAGAGACTGGAGCTTTGGGTCTCTCTTGCTCACCCCAAGTTCTGTTCTCTGCCGCAAGCCCTACTTTGCACTCACCTCTGCAGCCCCTCCTTTTGCATTGCTGCAGAGCCCAAGTTTGCAATGACACACTCGATTCCTCCCCAGGTTTTCATCCCTGGGGTGCCAAGGCTGGGAAACTTCAGAAGGCCAGGCGATTCTGTAACTTACCATCAATGCAGAATCTGCCTAAGCCTTGACTAATGCATTCCTTGTATTATTAAACATAGATTAAATATATATGGATATTTAAATGCAATGTGTTATTTTCCTCAACCTGGCTTTACTGGATGTTCCTTTGACTTACGCCTTTTCATTGCTCATAATTGTGTCAGGGATCATGACTTACAGGCAGGCAGGAGCTGCAGCTCCTCAGCACCAAAGACTTTGCCGTCCCATTACATTTGGCCAAGAGATCCAGGGGCACTTCTCCCGCCCAGGAAATTATTGCTAGGCTTCCTCGCATGGGAATTCTTTCCTTCCTAGAGAGAGCTTATTTCAATGATTCAAAGGCTAAGGCAGCCAGAGCTGTGGGTTTGTTTCTGTTCTGCAAGAAAGCTTGTACCCAGGGCAAGTCATTGAATAACAAATTCAGACAGAGTCTCAGCTTCAAGCTGGTGGCACCTTCGCCCTTGTGTGGATGAGAAATTGGCCTTGATTAGCGCCAAGGTCTTGGCAGACTCTGACCTCCCATGGTTCAATGCGCTTCTGAGGAACCAGAAGGGGAAGTATGGGTACCGTGCACAGTTTCCACTTAGCTGTGCAGTCATTTTTCTTGCTCTCTCTAAAAGGTGTGCCTCTCTGGGTCTTGGTGAAAGACTTTCTGACTGATGCCAAGCAGTCAGTGGATCAGGAGAGTCTGCCTGTGTGTTTTGTGTTAGACTATAAGACATTGGTGTTCTGGGGGCAGTTCATATCAGCAAGCAAGAGCTGATTGTGTGCATTTCCTCCCGACCCCTCATATTGGTATCTTATAATCGACCATTGTGGGAGTATTTACACCATGGAAATAGGCAGAAGCTAGAAAACATGGCCTTTTTCTCTCTTGGAGAACTGGTTGCTCAAATTTGTAAGCACACCACTGCTGTAAGCTCCCTGAGAGCACTGATCAATTCCCATAGCTCCCTTTATATATTACTAAACATTTATGGGAGTTTATGGCACCATCTTTTTAAAGTGGCCATAGAACATGTCAAGTCTCAGATCTTTCTGTTTGACTATAAATAAATTCTAATCTTTGTTAAGTGCCACAGTCTACCACCCTGGCCTCCTCCCTCCAGGATTATTGGTGTTCAGTTTTCTCAGTGGGGAGACATGATTGTTCCCACCACCCATGCCTCTCTGAGTGGACTCTCCCTCTTTGGGTGTACTGACCAGACCTCCCTAAATTAGGAATCAGAGGGGTTGTTTAAGGAAGGAAACTTGATCCCATCTTGTCCTGAACCCAGGACAATTACTGATAATCTCCCTCTTCTGACAGGAGAGTTACCAGAGCGAGGTGACCTAAGGCTTGTCTGGGACGGATAATAAAGGAGCAGATGTTGGGATTACTGGTGAGGAAGAAAGACACTTGGCTGGACTGACTCCAGCTGTCAGGCCCCTTGTCAGCTGGATCCTTAAAAGCCCCAAAGAAGGAAAGGAAAATACCACGTTCCATGCTCACAGTGTATAGTGCTCACGATGTTCACCACACAATTAACAGCACAAGATCCCTCGTGTTTCTTGTGCCTCCCAACTTGGAAGTTCTTAACAACTGCTTGGCCATGGTGGTCCCTCTGGATGCCCAGTCTAAAGCCTGAAACATAGGAGACATTCAACAAACATTTATTGAATTAATGATTCATTTCATTTCACATCCATGGCTTTCAAGGTTTGGAAAATGAACGTGGCTGTGGGTGGGGGCTGGGAATGATGGGAAGGGGTCCTCTTCCTGAACCCTGCTTTATTCTTTATGCGTCAGTCCATGTGGTCACCAGGCCCCTCATAGGAAAGGGGGTAATTTTCAGGGTGCTGAGGATGCAAACATGAGGGAGAAAGGCGGAGGTAGGAGGGCAGCTGGGCCTTTGTGCATTGCCACTGCTAACATTAAGGGGCCTTTCAACAAAAAAGTGTCTGCAGCTCAGGTGAGCAGGGAGTTAAGGTCTGAGGAGAATGGAATTTTCCTTGTGGTTGTACAGACTTGTTTCAACCACAGGAATGAACACAAGATTCAACTTGTTCCCTCAGCTATTGTCTGGAACTCTTTTCCCTCCAGCCGCTGGCAGCTGGAGCTTTTAATGTGACATTTTTCTAAGTATTAGGATTGCTCTCTGGCCTTCTCTTGATAGTTTTTTTTGTTTGTTTCCCTCCCCTCACACCCTCACTGCCATCTCTCCCCACCCCACCTCAGCCTTCAAATCTCTCCAATAAGCAGTGCTCTGCTCTCTGCCACCCAGCCAGGGGAAGACATCTGGGGGTGGTTTACTTACTTTTTAAAAGATGTGTGTCTCCTCTCCTTCCTGAACCCCCACCCTGCAACTCCTCCTTGAAACCACAAACCACGATCCTCCCCACATCCCAAATCCCAGAGCAGAGGGCAGAGATGTCTGCAGGATGGTCAGCCCAATTCATCTGCCGGTTGAGCCATCTTAGCAAGTGTTCCCAACAACCTCATCAACACAGAGAAAGGATAGCACATTATTTTCTTGGTTAATTATTGCCAGTCCCCATGCATTTAATTAGAAGTCTCACCGAGCTTTAGTTAGAATGCTTACTTCATGAATTTTGCTTTAGATTTTCTAGTCAGTGTATGTCCCCTCTCCCCCCCACCTGCCCGGCCCCCAGGCAGGACTCTACCCAATGGCAACTCATCTTCATTCATTCATCTTTAACTGAGGGGGAGCACAGAAAATTTACCTCAAAAAGGGGGAGATAGATTATATCACAGATCCTCTTCCTTGATTGCCTGGAAATTCTCACTGCATCTGTTTCATCTTTTTGCCTAGTGTCTGAGTTCTCCCTGCGTCTGGGGATGACAAATAGCAATAGAAAAGTCAGCATGCCTTGGAACCTCAAGCAAGCCGAAAGCTCAGGGCTCCCCTTCTCTCTGCCAATATTGCAGTGGAAAAGCATTC
>NW_006293532.1:552074-567300 GCF_000327345.1 Myotis davidii
TTATATTTTGTATTTTGTTTTAAAGCAGCATTAGAGAGATTGAAACACATCTTTTCAAAGCATTCTCTTTTGATGAGGTGCAAAAAGGTTAAACAAAAAGCCAAACTTTGGTTTCAAATATGAGACACCTTTATTCTAATTATAATCATAATGATCCAGTGTATTAGGGATTTAATTATTTGGAATTAGACTTAAAAAAAGAAGACATCCTGTAATTACCATTGAACTTATCTTGAGGCATAAATCTAATAATTAAATACTTACAGATTTCACCCAGTGAGTAACTAAACTTAAAAAAAAAATACTGTGAATTCTTTTCCTCCTCTATAAGGAAAGTTCTAAAATTATCAGTGGATTTCAGTGAAAAAAATCTGAATACTATTGAGTATGAAACACAGTCTTAACAAAATTATAATTTCAGTTATTTGTGGTTCTCTCCCCTGGTGATCAGGTTTCTTGAGCAGGTGAGAAATGACAGAGTTAGGAGTTGGATCTGAATGAAAAATACTTCCTTCAAGAAAGGTAGCTCCCTGCACTCGAGCTTCATTTTTATTGCCAGTAAGAAAAGGGAAGCAGGTACCATGCAATTTTTATGAGAACTAAGTTCTGTTTTCTAATCTGTTTTGGCAAAAAATAACAGTCCATATGCTTTCCCCTTCTGGAAGTGGAGCATGGGAGGAGGTTTGGCAGGAGCAGATGACTGTAAAATCCAAGGGAAGGTCTTAGTGGAGAGTGTGCTCCAGGGAATTTAGCTCCTTTCATGGAACTAGGCCCCAAACTCGACCAAACCAGATGCATCAGCTCTGGATGGGGAAGGGCAGGAGCTGGCTAGTGGGGGAGGGGGAGGGACGAGTCTGCTGAGGTGTTACAGTCTCTTGAAGTTGAGATCTAAGTATGCTGCTCCTCCCTCAGCCCCCCCCACTGGGAGTAGAAATAATGACATTGACATTGTTAGAAGGGCAGACTAGAAAGAAGAAGGAATGAGAACTCAGACCATCTCAGGTCAGCGGCATAGTTTATCTAAGCAGGTTGTCTCTCCTCACGTATTCAACCCTCTTTGACATCCCGTCACTATAAGTCCCCTGTAAAATGCTGCTTCCCTGGGAATGGGCAATGCATTAAATAAACTTACAGGGAAGTGATGCCTGAGAACTCAGGCTTACGGAGAGAAATTTGGAATTGATTCAAGGAGAGGGGGGAGCTCAAGGGAAGGTGGGAGAGTCCTTTCAAGAATGGCAATAAGCCCTGACCAGTTTGGCTCAGCGGATAGAGCGCTGGCCTGCAGACTGAAGGGTCCCGGGTTTGAGTCCAGTTAAGGGCATGTACCTTGTTTGCAGGCACATCCCCAGTAGGGGGTGTGCAGGAAGCAGCTGATCGATGTTTCTCTCTCACTGATGTTTCTAACTCTCTATCCCTCTCCCTTCCTCGCTGTAAAAAATCAATCAAATATATTTTAAAAAAAGAATGCAATAATAGTTCTAGCACATAGGCACCTTACCCTGCCTTCCTATTTACCCCTTGTACTGCAAGGTAAATGGTTATCTCCATCTGAAAAAAAGGTAACTAAGACCCAAGAGATTAAGCAAGTAGTCCATGTGTGTCAACACTGAGGTCAGATTTGCTATTAACCACTGCAGTATGTAGGAGGGTTCTCAGATTGAGTGCTCCCAGGATCACCCATAGAGCTTTAAAAAATAAAGATGTTTGGATCTCACCCCAAATATACTGGAGACTAGTTAAAGGCACGATAAGAAGTTAGAGTTTGATTTTTTTGGAGCCAAACATCCTGGGTTTGTTGATTAACTGTTAATAAACCTTGGGAAACCATTAAACCTCACTGAATCTTGATCCCCGATCTGTGAAATGGGTATAATTAATGTACTTACATTATGTGGTTATGGGAAAGAGATAATACATAGAAAGTGCTTAGCACAGTCTCTGGCAACCAGCATGTACTTAATATATTCAAGCTATTAACAGTTGTGTTGTGTAAAAATTATGGTAGACCTTGAAGAATGACTGTAATTGAAATGAGCGAAATCTCAGAGAATATTACAGATTCAGGGAAAATATATGCAGATGTGATATTGCTTTATCTTGGTTTTACTTCTTGTTTCTACTCCCTAAATTATAGATATTACTTAGGGTTCTGCTCTTGGCCCTCTCTGATTCCTATACTCTATCTTTGGAAATGTCTTTAGTTCATACAATTTTCATGATCTCATTTATGTGGATAAACCCTCATGCTTTATCTTTGGTGCAAATCATTTTTCTTAACCTCCATCCTCTTGTTTGTTTCTAATGCCTACTGGATGGTTGTTCTTCCTGGGCTCTCCAGCCCTGCATGTCAAAAAGTGTTCCTCTACCCTAGCCTGTTTGGCTCAGTGGATAGAGTGTCGGCCTGCAGACTGAAGGGTCCCAGGTTCGATTCCGATTAAGGGTACATGCCCGGGTTGTGGGTTCGATCCCCAGTGGGGGACATGCAGGAGGCAGCCAATCAGTGATTCTCTATCATCATGGATGTTTCTATCTCTCTCTCCTTCTCCCTTCCTCTCTGAAATCAATAAAAATATATTTAAAAAATTTTTAAAAAGTGTTCCTCTAAAGGTTTTTATTTCCCTTAATGACTCCACCATGCTCCAAATCACTGAGAGTAAGTTTTCTTTGATATGTCCATTTTCTTGCTAATATTCAATCAAATTGCAATCTGGATTAATTTCATTGGCTTCAGAATTAAGGCTATTTTTTTCCAATATGAATGATTGCATTACTTTCTCAACTGACCAATGAATCCCTTCTAAAGTGTACTGTATGCAATTTTCAAGTTGATTTTCCTAAAGATAATTCTAATAATATTAGTCCATACTCAGAAACCTGTGGTTTCTGAAGCCTTAAAACTGAAAAACTAAAATATAATAAAATGACCTATTTTTCAAATAGCTCTGGTGGAGCCTGCTCTTCTTTGTTTTCATAGCCTTCCTTTCCCTCCTTCATCTTTGGCTCACAGAGTTTGCTCAGCCAGCCCTGTCCTTCCCACAGCATTACCTGGTAGACTTTTACCCCTTCTTCAAGAAGCGAATGTTCCCCCTTCCATTCACTTTCCCTGGTCAGTCCAGGTTGATAAGGCCTCATTTTTCTCTATTCTTGAAGCATTCAGTGTCCCTTTCATGATAGTGATATTGTCTTGTGTTATGGTTTTAACCAATTGGAAGCCAGACCCCTGCTTTTATTCATCTCATGGGTGATCTCATTTAATCTGCAAAGCATCACTTATGAAGGTTAGTATACTTTCATCTTAAAGATGAAGATGCTGAGCCTCAAAACGGTTAAGTCTATATTCCAAAGGTTCCAATAGACCAAGTGATCGGGTGGAAGAATCAGTTTAAACTCAAGTCCATTTGGTTCCAAAGCCACTATTCCATACTGCTGGGCTGATGGCGTTGAGGGGAGGATGAAGAACAGGAAGGTTGGAAAGATGGCGAGAAAGGCTTTAAGTTAGAAACAGATTTTAGGTTGAGCCTTGGTAATTATGACTTCAGTGGGTGGGTGCAGAAAGCATGCTGGGCAGAGGGAACAGCATAAACAACGGTGTGAAAGGAAGCCCTCATCAGCTGCTTGTTGAATAAATGAACTAAAAAGCAGGTGTGGCCTGCTTTCCTCCTTTGGTGAAGAAGATTGTTAGTGATGGGGCTTTGTCCTCAGTAGATTCTCTACTCACAGGGACTTTTGTAGACTTTGGGAGAGGGGAGTCTGTTTTGCATGTAGTTCCTCCATTCAATGGAAAGTACTGGCACTCAGATTTTCAGAAAAATAGAAGTTCTTTCATCTAAAACTTTAGCTTTGCAGAGTACAGTGAAACCTGTTGAATAAGTAGAGTCTACTCCAGTGATGGCGAACCTATGACACGCATGTCAGAGGTGACACGCGAACTCGTTTTTTTGGGTTGATTTTTCTTTGTTAAATGGCGTTTAAATATATAAAATAAATATCAAAAATATACACCTTTGTTTTACTATGATTGCAAATATCAAGAAATTTCTATATGTGACACAGCACCAGAGTTAAGTTAGGGTTTTTCAAAATGCTGACACGCTGAGCTCAAAAGGTTCGTCATCTGGGGTTTCCTGTTTCCACCTGTGCCCAAACTCAGTAGGAAACACTGGCTGAATGGGTCCACAGCTATCCCTCCAGATGGGGTCAGAACAAAGAAACATTCCCCTGAGAGGGGAGGAGTAGTCCACGGGTCTTTTGCAGTAACTTCTTTAAGTTCTACTTTCTGAAGCCCTTCAGCCTGATTCTCCTTGGACATGGCCTAGAGCAGCACAGCCGGAGCCAGGAGCTCCACAGACTTGGACCCATCTCATGAAATCTCTGCCCACACCTCAGTGGTAGAAAGAGCAGGGGAATGAAGTGACAGGGAAAACTGAACTGCTCCACCAGGACAGGCAAGGGCTGGGTCATATTTATGTCAGCTGAATGGAAAGAGGTGGTAGAAAGGTCCTCTCTCTCTCTGAAGGCTCTTCGCTTGATTTAAAAATCACAAAGAATTAAGAGCTCAAGTGTAACCCCAATTAGAGACACTGCTGCCAGGCCTTTGGCCACCGCCACACAACATGGCCGTTATTTAGAGCCTGATGCCAACCCTACAGGGAGCAGCATCTCGTGTTTCCAGCGGCTGCCTCACAGAATCCGCTTAGCTAATGCCACTAACATGTATTTTAGGCAAAACAATCAAGATGGATTCATAACCCCACCAGGGAATATTTATAGCATATGAGGGTGGGTGAGACCCGTGATTCCACAGTACCACAATGCTAATCGTGAAACCAAAGGCAGACACTATGAATAAAAATACTACTAGATGTAACTACAGAACAATGGAAACCTCTGTGCAATAAAAACTCACTAGAAAAACAGCAAACAGAAAATTATTTGTGGCAGATATGACACAGGTTAACATAGATTGATGAACACTTAAGAAAAATACAAGCAATTTAACAAAAAAAGGAGATAAGTAACAAAAAAAACCTGAAAGTAGAAAATAAGTATATAAAATGTTCAATCTTATTGGTTGTCAAAGGAATATGAATGAAACCAATCACAAGATTTCAGTCAGCCTGTCAGCAGATAAAAGTCTGACCCTGGCCAGGGTTCTGGGCCTGAAGGGTAGAGATCCGCTGTGCAGCGCAGTCTGTGGGTTGGCCCTGACTTCCTGCAGGGCCCTTTCTCCATATGCATTTCGAGCATTAAAAGCAGCCACAGCCATTACATTTCTGGGACATAGCCTCGGAAAATATCAGGCGAGTGTACCAATGTACATTAACAAGGACGTTAGAACATCTTTATTGTTATGTACAGAAAACTGGAAACAGCCTCCGTGTTCAACAGTCACAGTACAGTATCATAAACGAACATCGCACCGTCGTTAAAATGCTGCCAGATAGAGTTACAGCTGCTGATGTGGGAGGATGAGTGCATTACATTGCGATGTGAGAAAAGTGCATTAGATAATAGGCTTTTTTTTTTTTTAAAGAACAAAATGGAGATATTTTAAAAGTGGTTGTATTCTCCATTTTCTAATGTTAAACTTTTCTGTATTTTTTAATATTTCCATAATGAACATAGATGGTGTGTGTTAAAAGAAATGACACATGTAGTAGGCAAAATAAAGGGCTCCCCACTCCTCAAAATGTTCACATCCTAATTCCTGAAACTTATAACTGTGTGACGTTACATAGCAAAAGGGCCTTTGCAGGTGTGGTTAAGTGAAGGACCTTGAGATAGAAAGATTGTCCTGAATTATCTAGGTGGGTCCAAGGTAATCTTTATGGTTCCTGTAAGCAGGAGGCAGGATGGTCAGAGTCATAAAGATTTGAAGATGTTGTGTGATTGGATTTGAAGATGGGGAAGAGGCCATGAGCCAAGGGATACAGGAGGCTTCTCGAAGCTGGAAAAAGCAAGGAAACACAGATGCTCCCTTAGAGTTTCTGGAAGGAACGTGCCCCTGCTGACACTGATGTTAGCCCATAGTGAGACTTCTGACCTTCAGAACTGTGAGCGAAATCATGTGTGTTGTTTGAATCCACTGAGTTTGTGGTAATTAGTTATGGCAGCCCCACTAAACGAATAGAATCTGCAAAACCACTGCCCACAGTCTGGTCCCGCTGGGTGCAGGGGCAATATGACGGGGTGTAGAAGAGCTTCTGGTTCAAAGACCATCCTTCTCAAGCCAAAGTTCAAGTTGGGGAAAGTGTGTAATTATGTGTAGACACCCTTCCCTGGTTTCAGCCCTGTGCTTGGGCACCTAGGTGCAGGGGGTTGGTATCTACACACATCTCTGTTGCAGGGGCTGTGTGAGGGGTTTTCCCATTCATCTCAGCTTATTAAAAGTCTCTTCATTCTCAGGGGGGATTCAGGGACTCTAGAGCATGACACCCCATTTTGCTGCTTGCCTGTTGACCCCATTGTTGTGGGAAGGCAAGGCCTTTATTTGGGAACTAGAGGCCCGATGCACAAAATTCGTGCAAGGGCTCAGTCCCCACAGCAGCGGCAGCTTGCCTCAGCCCTCGAAGCCCTGGCATTATCCAAAAGTCATTCAGCTGTCCAGTCTAATTAGCATATTATGCTTTTATTATAGATTGCAATGGGCAGCACACCTGACCAAGAGTCCTTTGTTTTTGCTATTCTAACAATGAACTCTTAGTATTAACGTGCAGTAGATCCTGGCCATGATGTGCCTGACTCTTCTAGATGAATTCAGCAGACCAAGGCCCGGCTTTACACAGAAATAACAAAAACGCTAATGCTTGTAGTGCTCAGAGGTGACCAGATCCAGTATTCCTTGTTTTCTCCTTTTCTGTGCTACTTCTCTGTTTTCATGTCTATCCACAGCCACAGGTACTAAAGGCACTGAGCCCAGGGCCCAGGAGCTTTACAAATATTTCTGACTTAGAGTAATGTTTAAGAGTCCCCTAGAGGCCCCACCCCCCTCACTGGATCCATAATTCAAAAAGAAAATTGCAAAATCAAAACAAATGTTTAACTGAATTTCTACAAAAATAACATGTCAACCAACTCAAGAAAACTGAACTCAAGTCTTGGATAATTACATGTCAATTTATTGAGTGTGGGATGTGGGCACACTTTAACATACTTGATGTGATGGAGGATGTGACCTCTAAAATAAGCTTGCCTGGGGCTGGTGAACACTTTGCAGCCTCCTTCCCTGCAGCCTCGGGAAGCCTCCTGCCCCCACAGAGCCTGGGATGTTTGCCCGGCCTCCTGCAGCTCCTCCTACGCCTGCTCTCTGAACACTGGGTGGCAGCACGGACCTTCCTAAGCTTTCTCCAGAGTCTGAACGTGAACCTGAGCAATTCCACCTTAAGAAGGGGCATGCACAGAGCCATGCAAACAGTGCAGTAATTCTGAGATGTGGCTAATCTCTAGAATTCACCCGATTGCAGATACCAGTGACAGCTGCAGTAGGGGTGATGTTCTCTCATTCACTGTGCCACCGGGATGCTATTTTGAATCTTCCTGAGATGAGAGAAAGGATTACCATGGCCCCTGGGGCCTTGCCATGTAATTTTTATCAGTCTTGATCTGTGAGTTCCCCTAGGCAGAGCATGCACGTGTGTACGTGTGTGTGTGTGTGTGTGTGTGTGTGTGTGTGTGTGTGTGTGTGTGATGAGCAAGCCCATGATGGATGTAAGGCTTCTGAAGACAGCATGGCCCACTTTTCCTCGCTCTGGGCTGTATTTCCAGATTTGTCCCCTACTCCTAGACTTTCGCCTTGTCACCTTTGCTAAGGACTTAGTGGAGAGCAGGGCCAGCTTCATGGACATACGACCTGTACAGTTGAATAGGACCGAGTGCTCGGAAGGTCCCAGTCTTGGTTTAATTATTTGCTGTCGCTATCTTAAAATTCTGAATAATTTTTGAAACAAGGGTTCCTGTACTTTCACTTTACAATGGGGCCCAAACATTAAGAAGCCAGTCCTCCTGTGGAGAAGCATGACCAGAGGTAGATTTCTCTGTAAGACTTGACTCCAGCCTCATTTCAGCGACTGGTTTGACTTAGAATTGAGAATGCAGAGAGGAGGGGGGCTTTTTAAGGCACAACTGGGTGCTGGTTGGGAGCCTGCCACTCACTACCATGTGACCTGGAGCACCTTTGTTCATCTCTGCAAGGCCTTCTCATGTGTTAGAAGGTCTGCAACTGTCTTACTTTGTAGGGGGTGGTGAGTATTCAACGCCAGGACATATGGCTGGGCACATTGTAGACATGTGCCCCACCACTCCTGGAAGTCAGCAGTGATTCTTCCCACGTCATCTTCCTCGCCCAGGTTAACCAGCTTTAGTTGGAGATGAAGCTTGCTTTTGTCAGTGGAGCAGGAATAAGGTAAATGTTCAGTCTACAACCCAACTCCCTGTGAGTTGAAAGCAATTTCCCAGTGTGTTCAGGTCTCTGTTCTGAGGAAGGGATGCATGGCCTCACTGTGGTTGTGATGTCTGCACCACAGGAAAAGCTGGCTCTACAGCGCCACCTACTGTCTGGGGAGCTGCTAAGGAGAGCCTCTGACAAAAATGCCATCCTCAAGGAGTTTCCCCTGGCCTAATCAGCTTAATATGGTGCGTGTTTATAATGCCTTTTTCTCCAAGGACCTGTGGACAATTGGCAAATAACCAGGAATCCTGCTATCCTGCTTTGATGTCAGATAACTGCAGTTGACACATTCGTTTCCCCAACTGGATGGGGAGGTGGGAGGCCCTGGGTCCTAGAACCCCCCTGCTCAGGACTTCTGTGCGGTCTTGAACAACTTTTTTGGACCTCATTTACTTCGTGTCCACTGAGGTTAATAATTTCTTTTTGATCTCAGAAATAGCTCCCAGATAAAAACACTCTTTAAAAAATAGAAATAACTTCACAATGTGAGAGACTGAAATATTATGTTTTGACAGTTAAGTTCAAGCTTAAACTCCAATACTATACCAAACAATATGTTTGTAGGCATTGGAATTTCCAGTTGCTGAAACTGAGGTCCGGTGTCCAAGAGGCAGATGGGGAATTCCTTAGAACACTAAGCTGTAATTGGCTTTTGAACAAGGTTCTACAAGCAGTCCACTTGCCCATAGCTAACAAAATACCGAGCAGATACCAGAGGCTCAGGAATTCCCACTGGACTTTTTCAGAACTTCCTTAATCATCCATACATCAGATACTTTTTCCCTCTTCTGAGTTTTTATAGCTTCATACTTCTGTGGCATTGAGGTCCGGCAAACTTGCGGTGCCACTTGTGACTTGAGACATAGCCCTGTCATCTCATCTTTTTTGGGGGGTAAAATATTTTTTATATATATTTTTAAATATTTTTATTGATTTCAGGGCGAGGGAGAGATAGAAACATCAGTGATGAGAGAGAATCATTGATCAGCTGCCTCCTGCATGGCCCCTACTGGGGATTGAGCCCACAACGCAGGCATGTGCTATGACTGGGAATTGAACCGTGACCTCCTGGTCCATAGGTCGATGCTCAACCACTGAGCCACACCTGCCTGGCTGTCATCTCATCTTGATGATAAGCTCCTTGAGGGAAAGTATGGGGTAAAGTAGATTATTTGCCACCTGACACCTAGAAGGGTGCTGTGCAGTACTAAGTCCTGGATAATGATTGTCAGTTCTAAAGAGGATGGCTGAGCTTGTTGGCCACTTCCATTTTTTTAGGCTCTACAAATGCCCAGACGTTGTGTAAGAGGAAAACCTTTGGTCGTGCCTCTGTGTGGTCTGCGCCAACGTCTCCCATCTAGGAAGTCTGTCCTGAACCTAATTTAGCCTTTACTCTGCGAGGCAATTACTAAATCCAATCACTTTAAAGGATTTTTGGTGACTTGCGTGGGAAAGTTTATCAAAAGTATACCCCAACTCTTTCAAAAATACTATAAAAAACCAGAAGGCTCTCAATAAGGGATCTGAGAGAATAAGATGCAGTTAGGAAGTACCTGGAGCCTCTGGGTGTTAAAACAAATGACAGATAAGATCTCAGACTGCTTTGTCATTATAATCCATCACACTAAGTATAGCTACATCAGCTTCTCCTTCTGTATTCTTGTACATTTGTATTGTTCTTAAAACGTTTTACATTATCCTTCCCCACCAGCTTGCACAGTCCTTTCCATAGACATCATACCAGGAATGAAGCTGACATTGTAGATGACTGATGATTAAAGATTGATACTATCTCTCACATAATAGAAGGAGATAGCTTTACAATTTGACCAAGAGATAAACTTAGTGTGTATCTGCTAAGTTACAGAACAGCAGGGAGTAGACCTCCAGCCATCTGTCCATGACTAACCAATCTGCTATAATAATTAAGACTAAAGTCTTTTTTTTTTTTAATTTGGCTGCTGAAGGGGGTCAGGAATCTCATGGCATTAAATGGCCTCAAAGGCAAAAGGCCGATTTCTTCTAGTCCCAAATCATGAACTCCCTTTGGTATCATAACTGTAATTCCTCATCCAAATTGTCTTCCTTCCTGGCAGAAGAAGGCTGACCTTAACTTGTTCCATAGCTCTGAATATGTCATCGCAACCTTTCACTGGGGAGGGAGAGGAATAGCAATCTCTATTTCAAGCTGAGGTTTTCTGAAAACTAGAAAGCTAATAACTAGAAACAGCTCAACGTCACTCCCAAGCTTTGAATAATCTACTTCTGGTGGTAAAAAGGAGCCACGGTAAATCATATAGCCCATTCCCCTGTCTCAGGCTGTATTATATATTGAAAGTTCCAGACAGAAAGGTGGACTCATAGCAATCTTTATGCCTGAAAGCTCTCTAGTGTTTTACCAAGCGTTTTAGATAATTTCATTTTGTGCTCTCCCCAAATACTTCAAGTTCGTTATGACTGTCTCCATTTTATAAAGCAAGTGGAAGGTCAGAGAGGTGGTTACTTACCAAGAGTCACGCTGCTCGTAAGTGTCAGAGCCAGACATAGACCCACCAAGGTCCTTTCTACAGCATGACTGCCCCAGCTACCTGGTAGTAGATTGAGGCTTTCATAGGGATTTCTACCACTTCCTTTTAGGTCTAACAGCCCTCAGAGATGACCACTACCCATTCCTCCTGGACCCAAACCTACATTCTTTGTTTTCTTCTGACCTAATGCAAATGAATAGGTTTCCATTCTTTAAAAAAAAAATTTTTTTTTTTAATTGATTTCACAGAGGAAGGAAGTCGGAGAGAGAGAGACAGAAACATCAATGATGAGAGAGAATCATTGATAGGCTGCCTCCTGCACACTCCTTACTGGGGATTGAGCCGCAACTGGGCATGTGCCCTGACTGGGAATCGAACCATGGCCTCCTGGTTCATAGGTTGACATGAAACCACTGAACCATGCCAGCCAGACTGGGTTTCCATTCTTTAAGGAATAATCCTAGACTGACCTAAAGTTTACGAGGTGTTCTCTTAGTTCATCTTCTAAAGGCTAAGTGCACTAAGCTTCTTCAGCTTCTTTCACTGGCTTGGAAGTAAACCAGTTCTGCTGCTGGATAAGTCATTTCACTCGCATATGTTTTCTCACCTGTAATAAGGCGACCATGTCACCTATGTCACAGGGCTGTGATGAAGACTAACTCAGGAAATACATACAAAAAGCACATGTGAGGTGCACAACAAATCTATACACTTAAACAATTTCCCCCTTTCCTACCTCCCTTCTACCTGCCTCTCTGCTCTTTCATTGTCCTGGTAGATCCCAAGAGAGAGGGCATGCTTCCCATTGGTGGACATAGATTGGTATTCTGGCACTTTTCTGAGAGATTCCCCTTCTGATAAACTTCCCCGAGCAGATCGTGGAGAGAATCCTAGAAATCCCCGAGAGGCACGTCCGAGGGTACCAGCCTCTCTGCTGACGCAGTGCCTTTTCTTCATGTATTATCCACGCACACCAATTATAGGCCTAAAACATAGCCGGGAGGCGCCACTTAACAGCATTTGATTTATTAGTTTTATTAAACACAGATGCCTTTAATGTGAAGTTGTTTGTAGCCTGCACTGGATTTCTAGCTGCTTTATCGCATCTATTGGCCAATGTATGAATTATCTTCAAAGGACACGGCTTTTGCTTTTTATCACACTTTCTCTCCAACTACCAAGGAAGAGGTCACTTGGGAGACACATCCTTTCATGGCAAGAAAGTAGCCTCGTAGATCAAACGTGTGTTTGTTCTGGAATGGCGAAGCAGCCGGACCAGGCCCAGGGAAGAGGCTGGCATTTGCTCAGAAACCCTCATCAATCACTCAGCAAATGGGACCCATGGGGAAAGGCTTTGCTGGGAGATGAGTCCAGAGAATGGGGAAAGTGGGAGGAGGGAGTGCCCTGCAGTGGGTAGTGAATCTGCTTTGGGGCCGAAGAGGGTTTCAAACCTTGTATTAGCAACATACCAGCTTTGTGACTTTAGAGGCAAATTACCGAACCTCCCTGAGGCTCAGAGACCTTGTCTCCAAAATGGAAACACATTTTAGAGATGAAATTAACAATCATTGTGGTAATTATGGCCTCACCTGAGGGGCTTAGCCTTGAGGGTTGGTGCGGGTGAAGGAGAGCTTGGTGGGAGTGTCACGGGCCTTTGTCTCATAGTCACAGTTTATGTTTGTATTGTGTCAGTTTGAAAAAAAAAGGAAAAAGAAAAAACTTTCCCCAACTTTTATCAGTGTTCAACATTTATTTCATTTGTCCGTCTTTCCCTGTTGTATTTAAGTTGCATCCCCCGCTGGCATGGCTCAGTGGTTGAGCATCAACCTATGAACCAGGAGGTCACAGTTTGATTCCCAGCCTGGGCACATGCCTGGGTTGTGGGCTCAATCCCCTACAGGGGGCATGCAAGAGGCAGCTGATCAATGACTCTCATTATTGATGCTTCTTCCTCTCCCTTTCCTTTCTCTCTGAAATCAATAAAATATATATTTAAAAAAATAAATTGTGTGAAAACAGCGCCCCTATTTTTACTTATTTCTGACTTTCACCTAGCACCGAGCACACAGGGCAGGAGGTCAGAAAACACTTATGAGATCAAGTCAAATGGGCCTTTTTGTGTGTGTGTGCATTTCTGAGATTCTTTTGTTTCATCTGTCTGACCCAGCAGACTGGGGAGGAAGCTTCTGGAGTGATGGCAGCTGATATTAGCTTTGAGTTACAGGCAACAGCCTGGTATTGGGAAAGAACCCTGAGCCATGGAGAATCAAGAGACTCGGCCCCACCTGAGCAGGCTTGAGTTCTCAATCTGAGTGGGATTTGGGAAAGTTATTTACCCTCTTTGGGCCTTAGTTTTCTCATCCAGGAAATGGGAATAATAATAGTATCTATTTTGGGGTTTTGTGCAGAAAAAATTAGTACTATTATGTTAAAAACACATACACACATACAAAACAGGCTAAAAAATGGAGTCCCTTTTGCTAAGCCACTTCACCAAACCAAAATTTAATAATTATTAACCTAGCCCTAGCTGATTTGGCTCAGTGGATAGAGTGTCGGCCTGTGGACTGAAGGGTTCCAGGTTCAACTCCCGCCAAGGGCACATGCCAGGGTTGCAGGCTCGATCCCCAGTAGGGGGCATGCAGGAGGCAGCCAATCAATGATTCTCATCATTGATATTTCTATCTCTCTCTCCCTCTCCCTTCCTCTCTGAAATCAATAAAAATATATTTTAAAAAATAACCCACTCTTAGTTCTACCCTCTCTCTGCCTATAATAGCCTTCTATTTCCTACAAGTCATCTCTTCTAGTTGCTGAATGGGATGCTGCCAGAATGAAGTCAATTAGATCTTTAAATTCATTTGGTGGAATTTTGTTCTTTAATAATATCTTTAAAACCTTAAAATCGTGCCCAGCCATAGTGAATGGTGTCTGGGCTGATGCTATTACTACGACTATTGCCATTATTTGTAACTAGCTGTGTGTTGGACGGCGCTCAACTCTTTTCCAGCGATAATATTCTGGGACTTTGATGAGACCAGAGGGAATAAAGAGGAGCAAGAAATGGGGGGACAAGCAAGGCAAGACAAGGCAGAGCTTGTGTGGGGGGGCCTGAAGCTGAGCCTATCTCTGCTGCTGGGCCCAGAGCCAGAGTGTATGTGAGTTCCTCGTGGTGCCATCAGCTAGGGGACACACATCCAGGCAGTTGCTTTTCCGCTGGCTTGTGTTGATGAAAAAGGGGCCACATGCTAACCTGACAAGCTCAGGGAAGGCCTGCATGGTGGTCTTGCAAACTCAAAGACCTAAAGTAACCACAAAGGATGGTCTGAAATTAAGACTTTAACTAAAGGCAGGTATGGTAGGTAGTCGCGTCCTAGGCTGGTATCTTCCCTGACAAAGGTCAATCTTTACCTCAACTGAGCCTATTGTCTCTTTGCATCTATGATAATGTATCGTTGGAATGTCAAAGTAATTTTCCTTTTTCTGGACCCCTCAAAGCATAGGCACCACTCTGCGAAGACCACAAATCCCCTCACTGTTATTGAATTACTTGTTGGCGGTTAACTATCCTGCATCCACCTAAGTAAAAGAAGTGTTTATCATTTTATTTTTTACCCAATCCCAGAGGTTTCCCTGCTTTTCTTTCTTTCTCCTCCCTAATCTACCACCAATGGATTTCATGTGACCCACTTATGTCTCCTCCTTTGATTGTAATGTACAAAACAAGGTGAATGCTGAGATATGCTTAGCATATGAACTCTTCCAGCCTACAAAAGCCTAAACTCATAAATAGTGGAAACATAACTCCAACCCTCTGAAACTGGCAATACACCTCAAAAAATGAGAGCCAAGGTGGGAGCTTCCATCCCAGGAATGTTCTAGAAAGTCACAGATCTGGAAGCCGAGGCTTCAACAGGGGGCTAGAACTATTCAGGTTTTGTTATTCCAAACAGACTTGTACCCTGAGGGGAGAATGGAGTAGCAACAGGTAAGTGGGCGTAGCTGTCATTTTTGGCTGTTAGCATATTCTGTCATCAAATATTTAAGACTTTGGTAAATATGATGTGTGGGATGAGGTCATGGGGGCATGTGGGGGTGACAAAGCTTCTTGCTTCAGGCAGCAGCTGTCATGGGGATGGATGGACTCTCAGAGAAAGAGCAGAACTTGATATCTGCCACCGAGTTGTGGAATGCAGCCCCGGGAGAAACACCCACCAAGGAGAGAAGCATTTGTAACTTTTGAGGGGTGGAG
>NW_006293532.1:567339-573337 GCF_000327345.1 Myotis davidii
AATTTATTGCTGACAAAGGAATGTTTCTCTTCCATCAAAAATGGAATTTATTGTCTGTATAACACGTCTACTCAGACTGGAAGAGCGACATTTCCTTAGAGGTGTTTGCCTGGCACGTTCACCCCAGACACCAAGATTATTTTAAAAATCAAAACAAACATTTTTCTTTAAAATGAATGCATGCTAGTGTAAAAAATTCATGCATGGAACCATATAGAAAGCGTCTCATAATCTGACTGTCAAAGATCAGCAATTGGCATCTTGTTGTAATTCTATATATTTTTTGTAACTTTTAAACATGGTTCAAAATGTTTAAGCATTTCCATGTTATTAGAAAGGTTCATAAAATGTGATGAGGTGATAATGTTCTGTTTGTTTCTGTTCTGGAACTTATGAAACCATAATAATGTTGGCAAACTCTGCATGTCACTTCCTATGTGCCAGATGCTGTTCCAAGTATTTTACATACACATTGAATTCCCCAAACAACACTGTAAGGCTTCCACGGCTAACATCCCCTGTTTTACAAGAAGAAATTGAGACGTTAAGTTGCTGGAGGTCACTCAGCTGTTGAGTAATGGGGCCAAGATTTGAACACAGGCAGTTAGTGCTCTGGGGGCTAGTCATATTCCTCTGCACTTTTTAGCCACTCTCCCGCTGTGGGCCCTCAGATTATAGCGTTTCTGAAGGTGGTGCCCTCTTACTCTTATAAGTGATGGGTACTGAACACAGGCAGGCTCTTGGGAATCAGTCAATCTGAGGGCATGGATGGAGGGGCTGCCCAGCCAGCAGGCTGCTGGGTGTTTGAGAGACCAAATTCTGGGGACAAACCACAACATGAGAACCAGACATTGGTTTCAGTCAGAATTAAAACCCCATGTTTCAGCTCTGACTGGTTTGGCTCAGTGGATAGAGCGTCGGCCTGCAGACTGAAGGGTCCCAGGTTCGATTCCGGTCAAGGGCATGCACCTTGGTTGCAGGCACATCCCCAATGGGGGTGTGTGCAAGAGGCAACTGATTGATGTTTCTCTCTCATCGATGTTTCTCACTCTCTGTCCCTCTCCCTTCCTCTCTGTAAAATTTCAATAAAGTATATATTTTTTTAAAAAATAAAACCCCATTTTTCTGACTTTCCTACCTTGCTTTTCTTTCTACTATTTTGTGTGAAAAGACACACAAGTATTGAAGTATGGTAGCAGTCATCTCAGGTAGAAACTGTAGTTTAACTTTAACCCTGCTGTTTGGCTTCTGTACTTATTTGCTTGCTAAAATAATAGAAAAATTATTTTGATTTTCTGAATTATATAAATCATCCCATTCGATTGAATACCCTATTGATTATAATGTAAATACCCCATTGGTTGTGGTCATACTGGTTTTAGAAAGCACATTCTTCTGTACCTGGGAACCAGGACAGCACAATTACCCTAAATTGCCTCAGTGGCTACAGATAATGCATTCCAGTTGGCTCAGTGGCCCCGAGACCCGAGGGCTCTAGATAATGTGTTCCTGTCAACTCAGTGGTCCCAAGACTTGAGGGCTCTAGATAATGTGTTTCCGTTGATTCAGTGATCTGAAGACCCAAAACTATAATTTAACTAACATGCTTAATTCTGCTTCTGTAAACTGCTTTGTGCAAACCAGGTTCCTCATTCCAAATCCTGGGATGTAATCCATACCTTTGTGATCTTTGCCTATATAAATCTGGTGTTGGCGTGGGGAGGGCACTGCGAGATTTGGAGTGCATGGCCCTCTCATAGTCCCAGATTTTCAATAAATGTGACTCCTTAGTTCGACTTCTTGAGGCATCCTGTGTGATTCCCGGGGTACAGTCCAACAGTATGTATAAAGATATTTTTATTGATTTTTAGAGAGAGGAAGGGAAGGAGAGAGAAACATGATGTGAGAGCGAGCCATTGCTTGGCTGCCTCCTGCAGGCCCCCTACCAGGGACTGAACCAGAAACTCAGGCATGTGCCCTGACCAGGAATCAAACTGCACAGGACGATGCCCAACCAACTGGGCCACACTGGCTGGGGCCCCAAATATTTCTAATAAGAAAAGACAGTGGCATATTTTAAAAGATGGATGTCCCGAATGAGCCTTTTGTGAGCAGAGGCTATGGCTTATTAATTGTGGCATATTATTTTCTCCCAATTTTTATATCTTAGCAGGTGGTAGGGCTTCTTTTGAGCTTTGTCAGTATTGGGAAGGGTCTTGCAACCTTTTTTTTTTGCATGGGATCATGGGAGTAGGATGACTTCTCTGATTGGGGCGACCGGATGAAGGGCAGGGGACAGGTGTGGCTCAACCCCTTTGGTCCTTCTCCCCACGAAGGTGGACCCTTCCCTCTGCCCTTGCTCCCCTGCAAGAAGGTCTAGACTGTTGAGGTCTTGGTTCCTTTGGGCTCAGTAAGAGGTGTGGTAGAACAGTCGCCCAGGAGGCCATCTGGGTGAAGTCTGCCCTTCAAACCCCATCTAACCTAACCTGACCCCTAGACGCTAAGTGTGAAAGAAGCAGTGAGAAGCCTGATTCTGACCACCAGTCTGAGGTTCTGCAGCCCAGGTTCACCAAAGGATACATTTCCATTTGGACCGCCCTAGAATGATAGTGCTGTTTCTCAATTGGTTTAGAATCTGTAGGGGGAGAGAGGTGCGTGATTACAACTCCTTTCAATACTCAGCCTTCATTTTGTGCAGTGGAGACAAAAGTACTAATGTGAGAATTATAGCTCCCTTCACAGCCCCAAACACGTAGGAAATACAATTAGTCATGCCCAGCTCCTCTGTATCTGCCATTCTCTAGGAAGAATTCTACTTTGAGAAGCAAATTACTGAATTTCTCTGAGGCTCAACTCTTGGACTTTGGTGACGCAGAATTCCAACAATGTCTGGTGAGAGGCAGACAGAAGAAGCAAGGATAGGAGAGTTGCAGAGAAAAACAAAACCAAACCAAACCAAACCCTGAGATTTACTCATGGGGAGAAGGAAAGAATAGAGATGGAAGAATAGGGGGAGAAGAAGGAAAGGCAGGAACACATACAAATAACCACAGGGCTTTTGGGGGGAAGCATTCAGATCACCTGGGGTATGTGAGCCACACTAAGAATCAGAAAAATGGGGAAAGATCATTTTAAGAACTTTTAAACAGGAGCTAGAATTGGATTCCTTTGATATTTTTTTTATGGCGAGAAACTCTGTTATATATTAAAATTCTCTAAAAGTTGGAGATATTGGGAATCTTTGAATATGACTCTTTTTGTAGAATGGGTCATGACTTGGCCGCAGTTGTAACTGGGCTACTTATATCATCCCAAATAGTAAATCTGACTCGATAGATGTGATCAAATGGAAGTGGAAGAAATACCCCGTAAGTACCCTAAACCCTGGGAGGTGTGGATGTCAGTGTCTGTCTATGTGTTAGGGACTTGGGGGAGGTCCTAGACTAAGCCAATGCTGTTTTACACTAAAACTGGGTGTCTGGGGAGACCGCTCACTGTCCCTCTGCTGTGTACTTCTTTGAGATGCTAGGTATATGCTGAGAAAGAGGGTGTCCTAGAGAAAGAAGGTTGAGGGGCATAAGTTTGGTCAGGACAATGCATCGAAGAGGGGGCAAGGGGACATCTGACATCCTTCCTTCAGAACCCAGACCCTAAAATAGACCCAAACTCTTGGGTAAGCGGGCTGCGGTAAAAGAAGGGCACGGCAGAAACACCTGCTTCTCGGGATGTCACCAGCACAGGCGACACCGGGGAATTCTTGAGCCCTGCAGCCAGGTTTGCAGTAGAGGCGATGGGAGGTCAAGGCCTCTTCCAGGTACTTGCACCTTGTCTCTGACATCTGTGGTCTCAGGTATCTGTGGCCTCAGCAGCAATTATGATTGAAGGAGTTGAGAGAGTCGGAAGTCGTCACCTGGACCCAGAGATGTTTGTGATCACATGGAGACAGAGGCACAGAAGTACTGTCCTGCGACTGACCGAGAACAGGCTAACGGCGTCTGGGAAACACAGCTTGCTTTTATTTTTATCCATCCTCTTTACACAGGGTCAGAGAAACCTGACATCTCATCTCACTGGGTAGAAGGAGACAGAAACTTTCCGATAGGGGTCAGAGGCACAGGAAAAGTTGGGTAGCATTTTGGCAGCAACCCCAGTCAGCAGTGACATCTGCGCTCGTGACATCGGGTCTGTAGTATTTGGATTCTAGGCCTAGGCAGATGGACCATGTGCCACGTGCCTGCTTTTCCTGGCTCCTGTTTTCCAACAGCCCTTGCTAACGTGGATCAGGCTATTAACACTCTGACTCCTGTGCATTCAGCACTGAGACACACGCGCGTCCTCACGCACGCAGTTTTCTGGTGGTTAGTACAAGGACATGAATGAGGCCCTTACTCTCTAACCTAGTACGGGGTCCCTCTGCCCACCTAAAGCAGGCTTGGCTCTGCGTTGGAGCTACTGACACAGATTCTGTACAAGGCTGTCAATGCTGTGTGGGCGTGTAGCAGTACATTTTGGGGCAGTTTGGGGAGACAGAACATACATCAAAGGTTTACACCCTAACCGGTGGGAGCTGGATGTCACAGGGCAGAAAGAGAGGATGGTTACTGAAAGGCCTTGAGTTCATCATGTCTAACGCCACAGATAACAGATCCAAATACAGCTGGTGCAAATTGGCTGTTAGGGGAACCTCACTGGCAGGAAGTGCATTTTGTTCCAAAGAGTTAATGACATGGTTCAGAGGAGGAACACACACACACATGTGTACGTTACTTTTCCACAGGGACTTTCCAAACCGACAGCCCTGACAGCAGACTCCATGGCTGTCTTTGGTGATCACATGGAGGTGTTAGGTCCTGGATTGTCTGGGCCAAACCTGGCTTCAAAGAGCCATCCTCTTAGCAGACCAGGTGCCCAACCAATATGTCCCCATTGGGGTTGGGTAATTATGAAGACTCTACTCCTATGGCCATAGGCAAGTGCCCAGTTGTGTTCTGCTACCATTTCCACATGAAGGAACAACACAAAGTTGAATAGAAATGAGAAATGGTTTCTAGGTTCTTGATGCTCTTGCTTGAGTGAGTGCCCACTGGCAACGTAATTCAGAGCGAGGGATCAGCTCTCTGGAGTGTTTACCAAAGGCAGTTACTTTGTACTTTGGAAACCAGTTTCTTTGTACTGTGGTCTTGGAATTCCGTTCCTACCCTGGGGGCTCAGATCAGAGCGAGGTATTAAACTTCATCTTCCACTCTTTGCCCCATGGAGTAGTTACAGGATGGTTGTGCTTTGAAAGCATGAAAATCAAAATGTGAAATAAAGGGGGATTGGGAGAATTTAGCTTAGACTACCTGAACCATCTAGTGGACAGTTTCAGATCCTAAAATAGAGGTGGGTTTATGCTTTGCTTAGGTTTCGGGGGCGGGGGAAACAGTGTAGCCTTCTGGGTTTCTAAAAAAAGAGAGTCACAGAATTTCACAAGCCGACTTTCTGTCAACATTTGGAGCTGTGAGAATGAATCAGACAACAGGACCAAACATTCCTAGAAAAGCAGAGGGTGCAAACATGGAGCTGCAAAGTGTGTTGGCAGTGTGGGATTTTGGAATATTATTAGCACCGTCCCACCCCAAATGCCACCAGATAATTGACTGTCTGTATTCAGCTGATGTGTTTGCCTGAGACAAGTGATTTTGAGACACACATTTCCCTTGAAATGTTTCCTATTTATTTATTTACTAGAGGCCCGGCGCACGAATTTGTGCACGAATACGGTCCTTAAGCCTGGCCTGTGATTCGCCATTGGGTTATCAGTGCCTGGTGGCTGGGGAAAGGGACTGAGAGGTGGTCAGTGCGCCTCATAGTGACTGGTCCAGCAGTCATTCTGGTCGTTCTGCTGTTAGGGTCAGTTTGCATATTACAGTTTTATTGTATAGGCTAGAGGCCTGGTACACGGGTGGGGCCCGGCTGGCTGCCCTGATGGAGCCCTGGATGGGGTGGGGGGTCCCCA
>NW_006293532.1:573565-615603 GCF_000327345.1 Myotis davidii
AGCATGGGCGGGGCCACAGGTGGTTTGCAGGCCAGCCACGCACCTGATCAGGGTGGAGGTCCCTGTTGGGGGGTGGGGCTGGCCTGGGCGATGGGCCGTGGTCGTTCTGGTCTCTGGTCATTCTGGTAGTTCCACTATTTTCGGTCACTGGGCTTTTATTATATAGGACTAGAGGTCCAGTGCATGGATTCACGCATCAGTGGTGTCCCTCAGCCTGACCTGCGGGGATCAGGCTGAAACCAGCTCTTAGAAACCCCCGAGGGATCCTGGATTGTGAGAGGGCAGTTCGCAAGTGATGCACCCTGGAATTGGGCTCCCCCCTCTCTGGTTCCAGGTGCATCATCTGAGAACCGAAGCTGCCAAGTCACCACAGCTTGGCAGCTCCTGCGTTGAGCGTCTGCTCCCTGGTGGTCAATTCACATCATAGCTACCAGTGGGACAGTTGCTTAGGGCGGGCTTTTATATAGAGAGGTTATTTATTTGTGTGAAGTATAAATGAGATAGAGTTTAGTTCGTTTGGAGAGTGATTTTGGTTTTAAATCTTTACAGACACCGGCTCCCAGATCAATGCTCCCAAGAAAGGGGCTGTAGTTGTCACAGACCATCCTCATGGCCCAGCTTTAGTGGGAGGACCAAGAAGCACAGGAGTCAGGAAACTCAAGGGAATCTGATACCATTCCTTCTTAGGCTGCTCAGATCAGCAGGTTATTAATTTTTCCCCCCCCCCCCCGACACACACACCCAAGAAGATGACCCGCAATCTGGGAACCTGAGGAAACTGTACTTACTTTAGCATCTACACCTAATGCAACTTTGAGTCACTGAACCTGTTGAGCTCATTGTCTTCTTTATTCTAAGAAGCCGATAGTCAGGCCAATCGGAGGCCAGGTGATCAATGCTACTCCATTAGCTGGATAGATCGCACGAAGAGTGCCTGATATTAAGTACCCTAGAGCGGGAGGGAAACCCCAAGGAAGTCTGCAAGGGAAGGTTTCTGGTTGCCCTGGGAATGGCATGGAATCTGAGAATCAGGTACCCCAGCTTCAGAGGCAAAGCACAGGATGAGTCCTCTACTGTCCTGTCTTCCTCCACCTTGGCAAGGGGACAATGTTGACTCAACTAGGCCATCTAGTGGCCCGACGCAGCCATCACCACTAGCATTCCTCAGTGGTGGGCCTGGGCAGGTGCCGGGGGAGGAGACTTCTAACCATTTCTCTATGGTTCCTGTTTCATTTCTCTCTTCTTCCCATCCTATTTCCTACCTTCTCCATTTTCCTTTAGGCAACTGAGACCACCGTCTCCACCTCCTCTCAGCTCCTGTGCCCTCTCCACCTGCGATTTTGGACCTATATAGATTTCTCTTTTCCACTTGGAAGTCGCACATTATTGCTATCTACACATTGTCACCAAAACCAATTTGTGCAAACTAACAGGCTTATCAGCCCTGCTGAAATGAGATTAAAACTGCTTCCAATGAAACACATAAAAATCAGATGAAGGAAGCCCTCTAATAAGACATTAAAGATAATGACAAGAATGATTAACTAGCATGATGTATTGAGCAGTTATGAGGAGCTGAGTGCCCAAGATCAGTAAATGGTAAACTAATAAAAAAAATCCACCTTGAATTCCCTTTAGTCAGTGAGGTATAATCACATCAACATTATTATTTTGGGAGTTATTATTTATCTGTGAAAGCAGAATCACACCTTTCCTTCAAATTGCTCAAAGCTTATTAACGACAGAGGGAGAGAGAGAAAGAGAGAGAGCAAGAGAGGGAGGGAGCACCAGGGGGGGGGCTAGTTATTCTCATTTCAGCTCAAGAATAAAAAGGACTGCTTAATACTCTGCTTGCATTTACACACTGATTATGTAGACACGCTCTCATTTTTGTTTCACCTTGGAGCACGGCCTATTCATGGCCAGGCTGTTTTACATTATGCAATCAGCTCGTCAATTATTGCATGATCAAGTCACATCAGGACAATCTGAGAATTACATTTCTACCGGGGCATGCTGCAGGATAGGCTGTGGCGGCCACCTTGGAGCTCTCAGTTGCGGGAGCCCCTCTGGCCATGCTTTCACTCAGGTTACCTTCCTGCCTTGTTGTGTTTGTGTCCACAAGGAAGGAGCATGAAGGAGAGCGAGTCATAAATTGTTAATTTATAATTTTTTGAACCCTACTCTGTGACAGGCCCAGTGCTATGGTCCAGGGAGACAGGTGAAGAAGAACTTGGTTCTGTCCTCAAGGAGCCCAGAGTATAATTGGGGGCAAGAGGGCAGGGAGACAAGTGGGCAAACCCATGTGACAAGTGACTCTGATTAATGCATGAAACATGGATGCCTGGGGGGGCAGGGGAGTAACTCTGAAGAAGCTAGGAGGAGCCCTTGGAGTTAGCTATGAAGGGAAGAGTGGGGTTTTGCTAGAGAGAGAATAGGACTAGGGCAGAGATGAAGTGTGTGCACAGACAGCCATGCTAACACCTGCTGTGTTGTAGGGAATGGCAGCCTGGGAGAATTTGGCAAAGGAGCCTGGGGGTTGTCAAGAAGGACCCTGTATTGCACGCTGGGGTTTGCATATTTTATCCTAAAAGCCGAGGTGATCTATTAAGACGTTGTAAGAGTAGCTGTATAATCAAACCTGTGTATAACTTCAATGACCTGTGGAGAAGAAGTCAAAGGTAGAAGAGAAATGAGTTAAAGAAGCTCTGCTAGTGTCATGATAGAGTGAGGAAAACACAGACAGGTGTGCCTTTGTACCTGAAAGTAGCTACCAACTAGCCCTGTGATCTTGGGGAAAATCAGATCTTGAATTTTCTCATCTGTAAATCAAAGATAGTGGTATTTATTTCCTGAACTTATTGGAAAGATCAGAAATAATATAAAATAGGGTTCAGATATCCAGCACATGATAAGCACATAACACTCAATAGTGATAATTCTTATACACTGCTAGGGGGTGAGGAAAGGGATGGAGTAGGATGGTGGTGGTGGTGGTGGTGGGGTGTGTGTGTGTGTGTGTGTGTGTGTGTGTGTTACTGATAGGAAATTTGATGAATAAAATAATATGAAATTGTCACATTTTGAGAACAGAAGGGAATATGGAATTTAAAAATACACATTCAGATGGATATATTAGTTCTGTCATTGATACACTTTGCTGAATGAAATTGCACAAATTAGACATTTTTGCAATATTTTAGAGACCCAGCAGGTCACAAATAACACCCACTTCACCCACTGCACAGGGCAGTTGTGAAGCTAATTTTGAGGACTCAACATTAATTGTGAATTTTTTTTATTACCTAATATCAGTTCCATGAGGACATTTCTATAGTCTAAAACTGAGTACATTAAAAAATACATTCATTTTTACAAAAATCTGCATGGTTCCAGGATGTACATTTTTATGAAGTGGGCACTTACAGTGATAGTGCTTTTTAAAAAAAAAATATGTTTTTATTGACTTGAGAGGAAGGGAGTGAGAGGGAGAGAGTTAGAAACATCAGTGATCAGAGAGAATCATAGGTAGGCTGCCTCCTGCATGCCCCCCACTGCAGATCAAACCCACAACCCAAGCAGGTTCCCTGACTAGGAGTCAAACTGTGACCTCTTGGTTCATGGGTTGGACATCAACCACTAAGTCACACTGGCCAGGTGACAGTGCCATTTTTAGTTGAGGAAATACCTTAGGTATTGAGGTATCTGGGTAAATTTTGCTGAGTGGAAGATATTTTTCAAGAATATATTTTTATTAATTTCAGAGAGGAAGGGAGAAGGAGAGAGAGATAGAAACATCAGTGATGAGAGAGAATCATTGATTGGTTGCCTCCTGCATGCCCCCTACTGGGGATTGAACCTGCAACCCAGGCATGTGCCCTTGACCAGAATCGAACCTGGGACCCTTCAGTCTTCAGGCCAACGCTTTATCCACTGAGCCAAACTAGCTAGGGCTCATTTCATTTTTAATATGTAAATGTATAAATATTTTATGCCAGATATTTTCACATGTACTGTCTTTTAGCCTCCATATCCTAAAAAAATAATTTCACAAAACAAATTCATAAAGTATCTGCAACATTTGAGGGCTATCTCAATATAGGTTCATTCCAGTATAGAATATAAGTTTGCTCAAAAAAAATTTTTAAGTGCTTCATTAAAAGATTTTCTCCAAAGGTAAAGATATTCCAAAGTATAATTATAGAATTTCGAAGTTAAATATTTTATGCTTTTCAGCTGTTATCATTTAGTTTATTCATTTTTTTTCCTTTGCTTTAATGGGATTACATTCATCATCTTTCAAGTTTCAAGGTTTTCTTTCAGTAATCACAGTTTGCTGCTAAACATTTCAGAAGCTGAAGTTGTTTGTTATCCCATTAGTTGAATATTTTGATTAAAGATTTGAAATTTCTTTCAAATAAAATGTAACCTTGATTTTGAGGACTACTTTACAGTAAGGTTCAATACCATTGAAGAATGATCTACAGAGTAGTTCTTTAAAAAATTAAAACATGGTGAACACACAATACAATATACAAATGATGTATTATAGAATTGTACACCTGAAACCAATATAATTTTATAATTTTGTTAACCAATGTCATCCCAATAAATTCAATGGAAAACAAAACAAAAATAAAACCATGTACAAACTAGTAATAGAAAAATATGCGCTTAAGCTAGCATACTACTACATTTTGCCTGAATGTTTATATTTATTTTACACATTGCTTCTTTATTATATTTGTGTATTTTTGTCTCATAGAACAGTAACACTATTTAAAATAAATATATACAGAAAAAATATTCTCTCAGTGTTTTTGCAGTGCCAGGTATATATTGATTAATTCAATAAATCGCCAAGGTCCTTTGTGCATCTAGAGAAAAACTCAGAACTTTTTGTACTTCAGTTAATATTCAATTCATTAAAATATGATAAGCAAAAAATTTTAAACATTTCTAAAATTTGGTGACAGATCGTAAAGAGAATAAGCATGCACTGCCATATTGAACCATTTTAAGATCTAACATGAATTTCATCACAAAAGTTTATAATTTATCTGACTTTAAACATAGGATGGGGCAAAAGTAGATTTACAGTTGTTTGTATGGAAAATAATGCCGTAATTAATAAATGTTAATACAAGAATAAACTGTGTTTTGCATACTCACTGTAAACCTACTCCCCCAACCCTCATACAGCTTCTATTTTGACAGGTAAACTATGAAAGCTTGTTTGGACATACTCATGAATAGTATGTGCACTACAGCTGATTCCAACCAGAGTTGTGCTCTAACAGGTTTCTTAATTTAATTAGAACATTATTTTTGCTACACCTCTGAGCTCTACCAAAATTTGTATCATATTATCTCCGTAAATACAACAGATGACTTGATCTTCAAGGTTGAGCTTTTAAATCCAGATTTATTATAGCATTTACAATGATGTTAAATACTTTACCAAGATGGAATGAACTTCTCAAAGTTTCAGTTTGATTTCATGAATTAGATATAAATAAAATACACTCTTGGAATTAATTGATTTTTCTATTTGAAGAATCTCATTAAACTAATGCAAAACTGACATCATCTAACTCTGAATGAAGTTCTGTAGCTACCAGAGCCAGTACTTTTAATAGCTATCGTTTCACACATACATAGGAAAAACTTGGAATGAAGAGTGAAATTAATTTAGAAAAATACTCATTTGATCCCAATAAAAATTCATGCTTTCCAGTGTTGTCAGTGAACCTTCTGCAGCTGAACTTGTTAAATTGACATCTTTGGGAATAGTCTTCTGAAATTAACCACTGACTTGGAAGTAGATGCTTTAGAATATTTGTGTTTTCTGGTGGTACCAGGGAGATGGTAGGTATAAACCAAAAATGTGTGCAATTTACATCTGCATCAATGAGTTTCTTAAGAAACAAAATATTAGTAGTTAATATTTCATTAAATGTGCACTTTTTTGAGATAATTGCTTTGAAAAGGACAAAATAAAACAAAGTCTAAACAATAAATATGTAATTGTAGGTTTACATCGTACAATACATAATAAAAACCTCTGAACAAATGCATTCAGACTCTTCTCTCTTTGGCCTATGGTAGGACATTCAAGTCTATATTTTTATCACATATTTCAATCCCATAATACTTGATGATTTACACTGACCCTGATAGCTTCATGCAACTTGCAGCCTTTGGCATTGCCATCATATTGGTCACAGCACAACTGGCTGCTGATACACTCACTGGCCAGCAGGGGCAACAACACGGAACACTTCTCCCATCATAGCCAGACCAGTGGAATTACCTGTCCTTACCCACCTACTCTGAACCCACTTCTTTTTATCAATGAGTGCATGCTGTCCTTGAAAGGAAGTTATTAGTGGCATATTTCTCCAAAGGGGAAGGAAAAGTAGGTTGGATTATTACCTGCCATCTTTCAGATTTAACTACATGCTAATCATATATACTGCATACTCTTAGGCAAGACCCTGGCAGGTGCTAGAGGCATAAACTGGAAATACCCAAACTCATCTTAGTTTATCTTAATGCTTTGTTAAAAAAGGGAAATACAGGGTACATGTTAAACTGTACATGATCTGGCACAACAAATATAAATTGGGAATGTTCCAAGCAAAGTAGGATGTACGGTCACCCTAATATTAGAAATTATTTTTAATTGTGGAAATTTAATAATTATTCAGTGTTGGTAAATAAACAAAGGGCTAAGAATTTAAAGATGAGTTTTATCTGCCCAAATTGAAAATTAACAGAAACGTGTTAATATTAGGCTAGCTATGGTTGAATCTAGTGGTCTCAGCTTGTCTGTGTTCAAGATACAGGTTTGAATACTGAACAAGTGAGCAATAATTTTGAAGCAAGGATTGCTACAGGAGGACAGGGTCTCCCAATATCTATTAAGTCATTCACAGTTACAGCCCTATTCATTTGGTCGCCCTTCAGCTCTGGGTTGCTTTTTTGAGCTCAGTTGTTTACAGCCTTGGCAGTACTTGGGCTCTCTTAAATACCCAGGAGGCAATGTTCTCACACTCCGCTGTAAATGTGCAATCTTTCTTCGGTGCCTGCTTGATGAGTGCTAGGGCTTCTGCCTATTACTCTCCTCCAGTTGATCTTACATCTTGCTTCACTTATGGCAAAGCTCCATCTGACATGCATCTTCATAATATCATGTACGTCCATTGTAGCAAAAGCAATTTTTATGAACAAAATGATGTTTTATGAACTCATTGATAGACAGTGAGAAGAGCCTGTAATTTGGTCTCAATTGATGGGAGCAGTTCCAATTCCCATTCCCCTGCCTTCTTGGTTCCATCTAAAGCAAATTTACATCTTGGCATGGGACGTCTACGCATTCAGAGAAAATTTAGCTTTTCTTAAATGCCTCTATCACGTGTAGAGGTAAGGTAAACAGGTGGGGTAAAGCTGGCACTGTGATGGTTATACCAATAAAGACTTACCTGATTCCTGCTAATTCATACTCTCAGAGTTTGATATGCTTGTATTATTGTAGGTAGCAGAAGTTGCAGGGAAGTTCTCCATGGCCTTGTCTTTTATGAATACTTGTACCGAGGCCCTACAGAAGTGAACATGTAAAATTTTCATTCAACTTTCAACATTTGTTTCCTAATCACATCAAACTTGTGTACAACCCAGGGCAACTAATATATTGTCACAATTCTATCACTTCGCTCGATTCAATGTCATTCATTCATTCATCATTAAACATTCAACACATATTAGTTGCATGTCTAACTCTTGGCGGCCACTAATCTGTTCTTCATTTCTAAGCTTTGTCTTTTCAAAATCTTATCCAAATGGAATCATACTGTATGGAACCTTTTGGCTTTTTAAAAATTCGGCATAATTCCCTGGAGATTCATTGAGGTTGTGGGTCTCAATAAGTCATTCCTTTTTATTGTTAAACTAGAGGCCCAGTGCACGTGCACTTGGGGTGGGGGTGAGGTGCCCCTCAGCCTGGCCTGTGCCCTCAGAGGATGTCCTACTGACAGCTTAGGCCCACTCCGCCCCGGGGAGCGGGCCTAAGCCACAGTCTGGCCTGCCTCTGAGTGAGGCGATCAGATGGGCCAATCAGGGGATGGCACCACCCCCATCATTCCACCTCTGTCGCTGCTGCGCTGCCGCTGCCGCTGCCACTGCCAGCCTCCCTCTGCGGGAGGCGATCAGGAGATGGTGCCGTCGTCATCACCTGGCTGCTGCCGTCGACCTCCCTCTGCAGGAGACCAGTCAGCTGATTAGGGGGTGACACCAGCTGGCACGGCCCTGTCTCCCCCATTGCCATCCCTTCCCTCTGCCTGCTGGCATGAGCCTTGGCTGGCCTGGCACCGCCTGCTCACTTGCCCTGCCCTGCGCCAAATGGTCATTCCGCAGTTGGGTCGATTTGCATATTATGCTTTTATTTTATAGGATAATGTTCCATGGTGTGGATATACCAGAGTTTGTTTAACCTCTCATTCATTGAAAGGTGTCTGGGTTGTTTCTAGCTTTTAGCTATTACTTATAAAGCTATTATGAACATTCTTATACAGGTTTTCACTTATTTTGTGAACATAAAATTTTATTTCTCTGGGATAAATACTTGAGTACAATTGCTGGTCATATAGTAATTGTATGTTTAATTTTTTTGTATGTTTACTTTTTATAACAATCTGTCAGACTGTTTTTCAGGATGGCTGTACCATTTTACAGCAATATATGAGGCATCCAGTTTCTTCACATCCTTGCCAGTATTTGCTATTGTCACAATTTTTTATTTGGTCAGTCTTTTTTTTTTCTGTTTCTCACTTAGACTTGAGTTTTCTTTTTTAAAAATGTGTTTCTATTGATTTTTAGAGAGAGAGGATAGAGAGAGAGAAACATCCATGAGAGAGAAACATCATCAATTGGCTGCTTCCTGTACACCCCCTACTGGGGATCGAGCCCGAAACCCGGGCATATGCCCTGACTAGGAATCAAACTGGGGACCTCTTGGTTCATGGGTTGATGCTCAGCCAGGCTGGACTTGGTTTCTTATATGACAAATCTTCATTTTCATTTTTAACTGTTCTTTTTAAAATTCTCACTCGAGGATATGTCTTCATTGATTTTTAAAGAGAAGAGGGTGAAAAAGAGGGAGGGAGGGGGAGAAAGAGAGAGAAGAGAGAGAGAAACATCAATTGGCTGCCTCCTGCTCATGCCCCAACTTGGGATCAAATCTGCAACCCAAGTATGTGCCCTGATGGAGGTCAAACCAGCAACCCCCTTGGTGAATGGGGTGATGCTCCAACCACCTGAGCCATAATAGCCAGGGCCATTTTTAACTATTCTTACCATATTGTTAAGAAAATGACAAAGGAGAGTGTGTAAGCAAATTGGACCTAAAAGTATAAAAATGTTTCCGTATTCATCTTGAGTGTAAATCTAGCTTGCAAAACATGAATAATATAGACATGGGACATGAAGGATAATTGATAATGATAAATACACAGTTTCATAAAATTTAGTGATTTATGCCCAGTGGGAATGCCTTTTATTTCAGAAAGAATAGCTCTTGAAGTTTTGATTTGCATTTATTTCTCTAGTGATTGGTGATGTTGAACATCTTTTCATGTACTTGTTGGCCATCTGTATGTTTTCTTGGAAAAATGTCTATTCAGATCCTCTGCTCATTTTTAAATCAAATTGATTTTTTTCACTGTTGAGTTGTGAGTTCTTTATATATTTTTTATATTAATCTCTCATCAGATACATTATTTGCAAATATTTTCTCCCATTCATTAGGTTGTCTTTTTATTTTGTTGATGGTTTCTCTGCTGTGCCGAGCTGGTTAGTTTGATATCTTCTCACTTATTGATTTGTATTTTTGTTGCCTTTGCTTTTGGTGACAAATGCAAAAAATCACCACTAGGACCTATAGTCAAAGAACTTATCCCCTATATTTTCTTCTTAAATTTGCTGGTTTCAGATCTTACATTCAAATCTTTGATCTACTTTGAGTTAATTTTTGTATATAGCATAAGATAGTGCTCCACTTTTATTTTTTTTTCAAGCGGCTGTCCAGTTTTCCCAACACCATTGTTGAAGAAACTGTCCTTTCACCATTGTATACTCTTGGTTGCTTTGTCATAAATTAATTGACCACAGAGGCATGATATTTTTAAACCTCTCCCAAAAATATTTTTTTCCTTTGATTTTTCTAAAGAGAGAATGGAAGGGAGGAAAGGAGGGAGGAAGGGAGGGAGAGAGAGAGAGAGATCAATGTGAGAGAGACACATGGCCAAGGCCACACAAGCATGGTTTTATTTCTGGGTTCTCAATTCTATTCCAGGGATCTGTTTTTATGCTAATACTATAGTGTTTTTATCACTCTTGCCTGTAATATAATTTGAAATCTTGTAGGCCTCTAGATGTGTGTGGAACACCGAGCTCCAGGACAAGCACACAGGCCTCTTTGACAGAAAGACTGGGGGTGTGCCTCATTGGGCTGTCTGTGTCCTGGGGGTGTATCCGGCCAAGAATGATCTCTCAGATAGGTACAGCCCTCTGGGACTCAGGAATGAAAGCTTTTCCTCTACCAGAGACAGACAATCAGGGGCTCTTCCCTAGGCAGCAACTGCAAAGACCAGTGCGCCAGGTGCATGTAGAAGCAATAGGGGCAGTAATGTGGACATCACGGGGCCTGGGGGCCCAGTGGCTGCTTGGAGCAGCAGAGGGACTAAATACATGGTTATCCCGCCACTTTGCTGTACGTTGAAACTGGTGCGGCATGGTGTTGAATGTAAAGTGTGGTTGAAAAGTAACAACAATAGTAAAATAAAATTTAAAAATTAAAAAGCTCCTTCAGAGAGATACCAGCACTGGAGCAGAGCAGGGGCAGCAACCACGGGGGGGATAGCGCCCCCGTGAGGCACTCTGAGGCCTCTGGAAAGGATTCCAGTCTCACCCTAGTTGTGTTTAACCTGTCCCTCAGGCTGCAGCCATGATCAGAAGCTAACAGGCCTCTCCCAGATAGACTGAGCTCGGGGTCTGCCGCCTCTGGCTGTGCCCTGGAGGTGGTGGCCATTTAAGGACTCATTCTCCACTGGTTACAGTCCTAAGGGCCTGCAAGAGAAAGCCTGACTGGCCACCAAGCCGGGCCATGGAGAGGTGTCACTGGGCAGCAGCAAAAACCTGAGCAGCGCATGTCCAGATACATGTCCAGAGCTCCCATCCGGGAGATACTAGGGTTCTGGAAAACCTAGACTTAAAAAAAAAAATCGATGCTCCACAGATCCGCAGATTGGCCTCGCCCGTACCAAGTCCAGGCCCCACTGTGGGTGCTCCCTACTGTCCCCCACCCCCAGGGTGCGTCCCTGCAGGTCCTCCAGCCGGTGGGTCTTGCAGTCGGTTGTCCAAGCTGGGTGTTTGGGGGGCTCGTTTCTCAGGTGCAGGATTTAAAAGTCGGAAGCACTGGAAATGGGGTTTAAACCCTTCGCTCCTCAAGTAGCAACTTGGGGGTAGAGTTTCCTCCAGATGGCGGGCCTCTGTGGGCGTGGGGTTTGTGGTGAGATTGTGTCCCCGTCTCTCCTACCTGTTTCCTTGGGGGCCTTCTCTCATTGCAATTCCATGGAGTCTAGGTGTCACCAGCCAGTTTTCAGTTTCAGTGTTTTTAGATTTGCGGTGGGGACATGAACTCAGGTCCTCTGGCCTCGCCATCCTGATCCAGGACCCCCTGTGGCATATTGACCTAACCCCTAATGCTTGTCTGCACACTGATGCAAAAGAGCTGCGATCAGCTCCAGGCACTACTTCTGCACCTGCTGCACCGATGCAGGCTTCTCCTCATGCAAATTGTGTAAGGGGCTTAATGTTTGATGGTGACGCGATGATTCAGAATAAAGGTGCTCAGAAGCATAGGGTCCTCCAGGGGTGGAGTGGGGGTGGACAGGGAGACTGAAGGAGGTAACCGACCGTGGGCTTGGTCTTTATCAGAAGAGCCTGGTCCTTGCCTTTTGGCAGCACTCACCCCAGCAGTCCTGCCTCTCCCCGGGCCTTGCAGCAGGGGGAGAGCGATGTGTGGAATAGAACATCTGGTTAATGGAGGAGATGGGACATTCTGGTTTTGCCCATTCCTTTGCAGTTGGACTTTAAAAGGGAGGTTAAATTAATTAAATGCAATAGGATTTTGCCGCTTCCCTTACAAATCGGTATTCACTGTGGAAATGTTAGGGGCAGAAATAGAATATTGGGGACCAGCTGTAATTATAAGAAATATTAATCATGCTCTGTTTAAAGAAAGCACATTCTAACCTGGCTGGGAGTTGCAAGGGGACCTGGGAGCTCACCTGGAAATGCGGCATAACCTCCATGTTGGGGAGATGCTATTATCATGGGAAGATGAACTACCTTGTTGCAGGAGCCAGAGGCACCAACCCTTTGAAAACCCCCAGCCCTTTGCATACCCGCAGGCCTTTGCAAAACCCCAGCCCTCATTGCCTGTAAACTGCCCATGTTGCCTACCCATTCTTATCCCTTTTGCCAACTTCCCCATGTAATCTTTGTCCTTCTACCAAGTATAAGCAGCTGCCTTATGGTGGTGGGCAGAGCAGATTTTTATGGATGACCTGCTGCTCTCCCGTACTGCTGGCAGTATTGGAGTAAATGCTCACATATGATTTAATCCTGTCTCTGCTGAATTGGCTCAAGTAGTGACAGGCAGCCTGGACCCATTGATTATCTAGTTACAGAAACACTTACTGGGCACCAAATATTTACCACTCGGCTATGCATGTGTCCACAAAAGGCGATGTGCCTGGTGATTCTGAGTGATCGTGGCATCAGACTTGTGTTCAAGTCCAGTTCTACTAATTATTTGCTGTAATTAAGTTACTAATTGAATCCCCAGATACCTTGTAGAGCCTTGGCGTACTTGGTGATAAAATGAAACTAACATTTTCCTCATAGTGCCGGTATGAGGATTAAATAAAATAATTCCTATAAAACACTTTGTACACTACCAGGCATGTGATCAGTACTCAATAAATAGTAGCTTTCATTCACAGTTCATGTGCTGGCTCCCACTAAACCAGTGGTTCTCAACCTTCCTAATGACGCGACCCTTTAAAACAGTTCTTCATGTTGTGGTGACCTCCAATTTCATTGTTACAAATTGAACATAATTAAAGCATAGTGATTAATCACAAAAACAATATGTAATTATATATATGTGTTTTCCGATGATCTTAGGCGACCCCTGTGAAAGAGTCGTTCGACCCCCAAAGGGGTCGCAACCCACAGGTTGAGAACCGCTGTGCTAAACTGTTCGGTGAGGGGATGATCTGACTTTAAACTTTGTAACCTGAGGCATGGAGCCTTGAACATAGTCCACAGCCATTAGTCTCTACAGCCATTAGTTGTTCATTGATTTTCTAAGATCATGCTCACATCGCTCAAGAAAAAATATAGGCAATTATCCATTTAACCTGGAAAATTCAGTCTCCTGAATGAAATTTTTCTTGTGTCCTAATTTGGTTATCTGCCCTAATTAACACTTAAATAATGGCCACACATGTAATTTTTGAAGACCGGTATCATTGGTGCTTGGGTCCCCTATTCCATACAGACAAATCCATTTGTTTTAACTCCGTAATCTAGAATCTGCTTTCCCTCCTTTGCTTACACAGTTCTGGGGAGTGTGGGAAAGGACCAAGTTCCCCTTAAGGGGCCAGAGTTTCCAGGTTGACTGCCATGTTGATTCAATTGCACGGATAACTTGCAGCTCCTCACCTCACTGTCTATGTGGGCCAACCTGGGCTTGCTGGGATGTATGAATGAAGAGCTCAAAAGTCAGTCCATCAGCTCCACAGTCACACACATCTACAAAACAGGCAACACGCAGAAAACACATCCGAATGATGGGCTGCATTTTTCACTCTCCAGCTGGACTTTTTCTTGTTTGTCACATAGAGAGGGGGCTCAGGGGATTCACAAAGAAAGCAGCAATCGATGCTGCTGATATGCCCAGCCCTCAGGGACCTGGCAGGGGAGGTGAGTGGCAGGGAAAGAACCTGCTTGGGAGTCCTTCGGTGTCTTCTGCCTGCCAATCCCAGCAGCAATGTGGCACCGGCCACCCAGACCCGGCAAGGCTTAATGGCTGACGCCGACTTAGAAACACAGAACCAGAAAAAGGCATTAACATTCTGAGCTCAGCTGTGTCACCCCGGTTGCCATAGCAATGCAGGGAAATATATTTTGTGTCCAATGGTTATTTCTCCACACTAATGAAATGGACATTTTTCTTCAGTGAATTGAATCAAAACTAATTGAGTAGTAATCAGCACAGACCCCGAAGTTCAGGGAAATGTAGTCTGACTAGTGCTTTGTAGACATGCAGAAACCATTAACTATCTTCAAATGAGATTTTTTTAATTAGTGGAATCTTAGCAACCTATTACAGACGGGTATGTTATCACACAAAAAACTCCTCATTTGTTTAGTGCTGGGAGGGGAAATTTATTTTCAATTAATTCAAGGGCTGATAGGATTCTATGATTTGTTGTGCCCTTTCCCCCAACAAATATCCCAGACTGATGAGTGCTCTGAGATGGACTTTATAAAGTATATGTGTAATCTATAATTGGGATTCTCAGATGTTTTCAGAAAGGGGTATTTTGTTTGTTTGTTTGTTTGTTTTTGTTGTGTTTTTTTTTTGTTTTGTTTTTTTTTTGCTGAGACCAGCTGCTCCTGAAGCCCACGGAGCAGTGGAGATGAAAAAGTGATTTTTAAAATTTGTTTTGTGCTGTATCTCAGAGTTAAATCTGTTCAACTTCAAACCTCACTGTGATAGAAGAAGCTACACAGAGAGAAAGCTAGGAGCCATACAGTCATGATCTTTGTCTTTGGATACAGCTACAAAAGCTTCTTTGATTATTTCTTTTTGCTTCAGTTTGGATTGTGGGTATAAGCAAAAATATAGGTACAAATGAATCCCCTGTCTCTGTGTTAATACTTCTGTCTAAGAACATGCTATTGTGCATTATTATAAGCAGTTCTTTATCTCCTTTGGATATGGGCCTACCTCACACTGAGACATTTAGAGGGAAGGAGAGAGGGGGAAGAGAGAGGGAGGAGAGAAAGAGAAAGAAACATCGATTTGTTGTGCCACCCATTCATACATTTGTTGGTTGACTTCCATATGTGCCCTGACCTGGGATCAAACCCACAAAGGGGATGATGCTCTAACTAACCGAGCTACCCGGCCAGGGCAAGGCTGTTTTCTTGACGTTGGTATCAGAGCCAGGTTAAGGTAGGTGGGGTTTGAGAAAATGCACCCTGACATTTGGCAAATGGATAAATAGGTGAGTCATTTCCTTGGGACTTGAAGTCTAATGCTTCCAACCAGCACTACATTCACATTAAAAACTGTGCCATCGTTTTTTTAAGAATAGCCAGACCTGATGGCGCCTGTTAGCATTGCCTTGAGGGGAGATAAAGCTGCTTGGAATCCGTCTCCCAGCTGGTTGGCAGGAGAAGGTGGGGAGGAAGGAACAGCCAAGGAAAGGAAACAGGCACTCATCTCCTCCACACGCACCTTCCTCTGTTCTAGCCTCTGGATCGAAAGGGAGAAGATGCTCTGAGGTCATCACCATAGCAACTTCAGTACATCACAGTGGGATTAGGGGGTTGAGAGGCAAGAAGTGCCAAGTTTGGAGGAGTTAGGAGCAATAGTAAGGATGGGCTTTCGCTAGAAATAAACACAATAAGGTGCCAGGGCCATAGAGAAGAGTGGATTTATGGTTTATGACGTTCCTAAAATATCTTTATTTAATAATGAAAACTTCATTATACGGGCCTGGGTTGAAGTGTTGCTGTGGGCCCTCTGAGGATCCCAGCAAAGATCTTTCATTTTGACAGAAGTTCTAAATTACAACATTAGTGTTCTAACCGAGAGGCTGTTATTGCCTATTTGGTCTGTCCAGGGAAATGAGACACACGTTGCTGGAGAGTGGGTTATTGAAATCTAATAGCATGGAATATTAAAAATGGGGGCTTGGGTGGGGGGAGGTCTCTCTCTCTCTCTCTTTGTCTTTCTCTCCCTTCCTCTCTCTCTCTCCTTGTGAGCTGGGGATAAATTAAGTGATAAACCTGGAATGTTTACCAATGTCTCATTATTTTTCAGGGGGAAAAAAGTAATTCATCTTTATTATGGCCAAAACCATTATTACTTTTCACATCATTAAGAAACCAACATAAGGAGACCCCTAAAGCTAATTTTCAGACCAACTATATGAACCTATTATGCCTTTAGTTTCATCCCAGGTACTTCTGTCTCCTTTCCAGCCATGCAGCCTGACCTCCAAAAAAGTGTTTGGTCTTTGGACGTTTCAAAGACAATTAGGTCTAACTGGCTCCCAGTGTTTGACTAATGGTCAGAACAGATAGCTCTCCAGATCACAGTTCAATTTTCGCTCCTTCTGGCGGGGCTGGGAAATGGCTACGCTGGGCCAGTGGAACCAGAAGAGGGCCATGGGGGCGAGCCAGGGCTCTTTGCTCTTCTTCCCTTTGCTCCCTGCTTCCTCCTCCTTATCTCCCACCCCCACCAACACAAACACATTCACCTTCATTTTCTGACACCAGTCTCTGAAGACCAGTCTCACAAAAGGGAAGTCAGTGACTATATAATACAGTGAAAAAAGAGTGAGCTTACTGTGCGCTAGGCACTTTATTTTATTTTTTAATTTTTTTTTTAGAGATAGTGGAAGGGAGAGGGAGAGAGAGATAGAAACATGGACTGGCTGCCTCCTGCACACCCCCTGCTGGGGATCCCGCCTCAACCTTGGCATATGCTCATTTAGGGAATCGAACTGGCAGCCTCGTGGTGGATGGTCTGACGCTCAACCACTGAGCCACACTGGCTGGGCTGTGCGCTAGGCACTTTAAGTGCCTTCAATGTGACATCTCATTGAACTTTACTCATAACTCAACTTTCAGTTAAGGAAGCTGGAGTCAGAGAGATGAAGTAACTGAGCCACGACCACCTATACTGGGTCTTGAACCCAAGCCTTCTCTCTCAAAAGCCCAGACATGGTGCTCTTAGTCACTCTACTGCGTAGCCTCTCGTACAAGGCAGTGCTGAGGGTTTTCTCCTGCCAAATTGCCACACTCCCGCACTCCACCAGGCTTTCCTTAAAACAAACCCACCATCAATTGCTTGTTTGCTTTAAGAAAGAGGTTGGATACTCTGATAAAATAGAAACGCATTCCCTGGGGATAGAGTAGCAAGTTTGCTGCATAGCTTTGGTCAGTGATGACGTGTCCTCTCTTTTGTGTGGATTACACTGCACAACCGTTTAGTTCTGCTGGAAATGCTAAATGAGATATAACGTTGGAAATACCTTTTTAAGCTAGGGTGCTAGACAGGGCCATATCTTTACATGTGAGCTATTATGGTTATTTGGAAGGGTGTTCACCAATGAGCAGAGAGCAGGTGCCGTTCAGGTCAGTGTTGCTGGAGAAAGAGATCAAGGAAGAGCTGCTGCACCGGGCACAGCTGGGGAGAGTGGGCCAGAGAGAAGCGCTGCAAAAGGCACCTGGGCAAGCAAAGACACGGGCATTAGGGGTGTGTGTATCTCTGTGTGTGTACGCACGTGCTGTGCTCATGTGCCATGCTCATGTGCTATGCTCACGTGCTATGCGCACCTGCTAATGTGCACCTGCTGTGCTCACGTGCTATGCTCACATGCTATGTGCACCTGCTATGCGCACGTGCTATGCGCACCTGCTGTGCGCACCTGCTATGCTCACGTGCTATGCTCACGTGCTATGCACACCTGCTATGCTCACGTGCTATGCACACGCTTGTGCATGCACACATATGAGATGGGCATGACTTGTGGAAAAGAAGGGCGATATTGAGGGTAAGCAGAAGAAAGGCAGTGGCCTCTGACAGCAGAAAAGGGCACACTGAGCACAAAACTTTTCCTTCTTTATGCAGAGCAGACCCTCCGTGTCTCATGCAGTGGTTTCCAAGCCTGGTTAAAGTTCAGAAAGCAGACCCGCATCTCCCATGCACTACCCAAGACGGGTTAGTCAGTCTGCAGTAGGGCCCTGGCTTTGGAGTTGGGTCCTTATCTCTCTTTTCAGATGGGATGCTCATATGTTGAGCTGTTCACACTCCCTACGAAGGTTTGCATGATAGTGAAGCCAAATGAGAATATAAAACCAGGCTTGGCACTCGCACAACCCTGGAAGTAAGCGTCTTCATAAATTGTGCGCCCGAGCACCTCTTTTGTTCAGTCCTGTCACAAATACCCAGTGTGATGTTTGGCGCAGCCTAGATCATCAGTAACCAGAGTCCCACCTTCTCCTTCAATCTCGGTTGCATTGGTTAGAGTTACATTCCTCTCCGCTCCACCCCAAACCTCCTCAATGTTTCCCCTTCTCCTTCTCTGGATCTTAAAATCCCGCCCAGGGTAAATCCATGTGTGGATGGAGGGAGTGAGATGTGGGGTCTTTAGAAAGAGCCCAAGGAACTGCACAGTTAAATGAGATCCAGAATGCCGTCCATCTTATGCCCCTGGCAGGACAAGGAGCCAGGTGGCAGAGTCAGCCACGGCCCCAGAGGCAACTGCAGCTTTAAAGGAGACACTGAGAGTACAATTTGGCTCCTTAAGAGGTACTGGGTTAGGGAAGGCAGGTTTTTCGAGCATTCCTTCTTGGGTTCCATTCGATTGAGCTCCTCACCTGAAGTGACTCGGGAGAGACTGCCTGCGATTAAAATATGTTTTTATTGATTTTTCAGAAAGGAAGGGAGAGGGAGAGAGAGCTAGAAAAATTAAGGATGAGAGAGAATCATTGATGAGCTTCCTCCTGCATGCCCCCTACTGGGGATCGAACCTGCAACCCTGGCATATGCCCTGAGGGGGAATCGAACCAGGACCTCCTGGTTCATGGGTTGATGCTCAACCAGTGAGCCACACCGGGTGGGCCAGACTGCCTATGTTTAAATCTGGACTTGCCACTCGCTATGTGACCTTGAACGTGCTGTATGACCTTTCTATGTCTGAATTTCTGCATCTATAAGAAGGTGAGAATATGGTATCTATTTCACAGAGGATGTGAGACATATCTGTAAAGTACTAGCACACTATGCACAGTAAGCTCTCAGTTATTCAGTGACATTATTATTGTTATTTCACTGACCACATGGAAGAGGAAGGCTATCGCTCAGCCATGGAAATTCTCTTATACAACAATCTCTTGCTTTATGCACACTTGTTATGGGAAGGGGAGGTAGCTTTGCTTCACAAAAGAATGCAGCACAGGAGACTTTTAAACAGCCATACCTTCCACTATATTTAAATGATGCATTTCTCCAACCTAATTTACACCCTTTATTTAGAAACACACCTTTGGAAACAGCACATACCTGCAACATATATTAATAGCATCCACTGCAGAAACTCAAGTTGAGAAAGAGGAAGACATTGAAGGCACTAATATTAATGGGACACCAAGCACGTGTTAGGGAATCATTCATTATTTTATTGATTTTTCTAACGAGTCACCTAAGGAGTCTACTCTTGAGCCCCTTTTATAGATGAGGACATAAAACTAAAAGAAGTAGAAATTTCCAAGGCCAAAAAACTGGTAGGTGGAAGAGCTGTTATTTGAATCTCTGTCTATGCTCATTTTATTAGATCATGGAACTCTTGACAAGAGTGATCATTGTTCTCTTTTCCGAGTTCTTTCCTGGTAACCCCCTTGCCATTAACCAATCCTGCTCCCCTTGAAGTCTTACTTAAGGACCCTCCAGGTTCTTCAGAGAAGAAAAATGAGCCTCATTGGCTCAGGAACACATACTTCTGGGGTGTGGGAGAGCATGATGGACAATAGGAAGCAGGGATACAATGCTGTAATGCAGCTTAATTAAATTAGCTCAAGAGAATAATAGATTTGGAAATGGGAACACATCCATTAATGCTGTTATTATTATCAAGGACACGAATGGCCCATTGAGGATTGATGAGAGCATAAACTGTCCATATGCTGTGAACCATAAGGAAACAATTGATAGGAAAACCTCGCCGAGGAACTTTGGATGGGACTGATAATGCATCCTCCACGATAAAACACACACACACACACACACACACACACACACAGTAAAGGGGATATATGCTTGGCATCTGGTTAATCGACGAACTGTGAAGGAACTGAGGCAATAAAGTGAGCAGGTTCCACATTAATATTCTAATATGATATGTTTATAGGATGGGAGCATTCAGAAGTGATTCCAGCAGCAATGTGTAGGAACTATTTTAATTGAGTTTGCGTTCTGCCACGGAAGCACAGGCTTCATCCATCACTCCAAGTGGGTCATGGGAAAGGAAGACTTCAGCCTTGTTTGCCCCTATAAGTGACCTTTGGTTTTTATTAGGCACAACAATGCATTACTTAGCTATTGACTGTGAAGCCGGAGAGGGTGTTTAGAAAGATACAATCATTGGCTGCCCCTGTGCCCAAAGGATGTTAAAATAAAATATGCATATCTTAATGCCTTTCTGAAGCCATAAACCTGTTTTGGTTCACCGGGGCTCCATCTCTGCCCGTCTGATCTATGGCGTTATGGACAGAGGAGAGCTGAATGCAGCCAATTATACCCATGGAGCCAATCCCAAGACAAGGAGATGTAATGCAGCCTCAAGGAATGATTTGCCGCTGGAAAGGGTTCCAGTAGCCCAGGAAAGAGGTTAGAGGGAAAAGGTTCACAGCATAACGACGCAGATACGTGCCAGAGAATGTCATGAAGGGCCGCCAGGGGTGAAACCCAGGGCAACTCCCCACCGGGAGAAAGTGCCTTCTGACAGCAATCAGTTCCAGGTGAAATCAGATGGTTTGCAAAAATGTGCCGGGAATCACAAACGTTTTGTGTGTTTGGGATGTGAAATTATTCAATGATCAGGCCATATGTGTAGCCTATGGACGGCCATGAGAACTGATCTTTGGGTCTCGCTAGGACATTCTGGGTTTGCTCGCAAGCCCACACGTGCAAAATGGAGACATTCTCTCCAAGCCTGTTCAAGGGAACAGAGCAGCGCCCTCCTCCCGACAGCCTCTCCCCTCTGTTGTCAAGCTCTGGCCTGTCTCGGAAAAGTCACCCAACACCAGACTTCTCTGTCGGCTTCTCCAGCGGCCTTAGCCAGGTTAAGGGCTGGGGGAACTACCCTGAGGGCATTTACTTCCTATTTCCAGCGATGGGAGATGGGATTTCTGCATATCCCAGGAGGGAGCAATAAAGGGGAATTATTTCTAGTCCCTCTGTCACCCCTTCATTTGCACCTCCTTATGGAATATTTATCTGATTGACAAAAGTGAAGTTCACTCCCTTCCCCTCTCCTCTGTCTTCCTCTTCCTCTCCTCTTTTTTTCCCATTTCCCTTCTCTCTTTCTATCCATCATGACTTCCTTCCAGTAGAGCACATTCCATCTGCATTTATTCCCATGAGATCAGCACTTAAAGCCTTGATTGACACTAAGTCTCTGCCGTTCCTCAGAGACCGCAATGCACATATGCGCCCCTCTTCCCAATATCTTCACTCTCTCCCTCTCTGATGGCTTCTCACCTCCACCTTATTTACAGACTCAATGGTATTCAGTCATCAGAGCGATAACAACAACCACTGTCCCTGGGTTGCACATTTCCTTTCTTGTCACCGAATGACTCCCTCGCCTTGCATTGAAGCTCCTAGGAAATTAACTTCCTCAAATGTGATCTGTACTCAGTCCCAGCTACACCTCTGCTCACTGCAAGGAGCCTCTGTCTCCACAGATGCAAACTGCTCTCTCGAGTTCACAAGTGACCCCTTATTTCTACTCCTCTGGAAATTGTACTTTACCTCTTGTCTGAGTTTGATCTTGTTAATTACATCCTTTTCCTTCTCCAAATTCTGCTCTGTAGTCTCTGACATGAAACTCTCCGTTCTTCATATTTCACTGGACATTTCTCTTTTTTTGCCTCCCTTGCTGACTCCTGAATTGCCCCTGAATTGTGAGTTTGTGTTCCTAGGTTTCTACTTTGGCCCTCTTTCATACAAGTCTCCCATGAATATAACTATGTATTACTTACATGCCAATGACACCTCATCACTACCACTTTCCGGCCATAGGACCACTGGGGCAGCCTCTTAACTGTCTCCCTCTCTTCACAATGTTCCCTCAATCCATTCTTGTTCTTGCAGCCAGAGACAGCTCTCTAAAATGGAACAGTGATTATGTTGGTCCAGTCTTTAAATTTCTCCAGTGGTTCCCCATTGTGTTTGTGTATCACTAATTGAGTTGTGTCTCCATATGCCAACCAGTGTGGGGGCACGTAGTCTTTGCCAGGCCCCATGCTGAGTTCTGGGAATACAATGATGACCTAGATAGACTCAATCTTCCTCTCCTAGAGCTTAATTATAGTTAGTGGTGGAGATAGTTAAATCAGTACTTATAGTAAAGTGTAGTAGGCTCTAAAGTAGAAGTACAAGTTACCATAGCAGAGACTCTTCATCCAGACTACAAGAGCAGGCAGGGTTTCCCGGGGTAACAATATTTAAGCTGGAAAATAAAGAAGCTATTTCACAAAATTGCTCATTGCTCATTTTCTTGCAAAGAGCAATGCTATCTCTTCACTATCATATCCCTTTCCCTCGCCTCCTGCCCTCCAGCCCTGAGGAAACCCTGAGAGGTTCCTGGAAGGGCCTTGCTCTCTCACATCTTTGAGCCTCTTCTTTATGTTGTGCCCTTCTCACAAGTCAATTCCTATCCACTGCTTACTACTCTTTTCATCAGGATGTTTACAGAGGTGGGATGCTTGGTAGGTAGTGCTGTAGTCCAGTAGACCAGGATTCAGTCTGATTCTGCCCCTGAGTTGTGAGTCCCTAGCTGAGTTATTTTGCTGAGACCTGCTTTTTAACTTACAAATGGGAATCATAATACTACTTAGTACTGTTGGAATTCAAAGGGACCCGATAAATGGTAGTCCTCCTCTCTACCCAAGATTTGAACATATGGGAAAATATGACAAAATAATACAGCAGATGAGCAACTGAACGTCCCCTTTATTAGTAATTAAGATGGTACTAAAGAACAGGCTACTGTAATTCATTGATTCTAAAATGTACTTTCTGTTCACATCCCAGTAGACCAGGATTCAGTCTGATTCTGCCCGAGTTGTGAGTCCCTAGCTGAGTTATTTTATTTTGCTGAGACCTGCTTTTTAACTTACAAATGGGAATCATAATACTACTTAGTACTGTTGGAATTCAAAGGGACCCGATAAATGGTAGTCCTCCTCTCTACCCAAGATTTGAACAAATGGGAAAATATGACAAAATAATAAAGCAGATGAGCAACTGAACGTCCCCTTTATTAGTAATTAAGATGGTACTAAAGAACAGGCTACTGTAATTCATTGATTCTAAAATGTACTTTCTGTTCACATTTAACATCTCTGAGCTTACAGTGCATTTCACAATCAACGGCTTTTACAAATGCTGCTGGCCAGGTGGCAGTCATGACAGAGTTGTTGGTACCTATACCACATGAACTTGGGTTATTTTTGGTGGTAAGAGCAGGTCACTGCATCTCTTGATGTTTCTGTCAATAAACTATTAAGGAACATTTAAGGAAGGAATATAAGTCCTGGTTGTTGCCTGAAAACCTTCCATTGATACCATCTAAAAGGTAAAATGCAAACATTTACATGTGCAGAGTGGATGTCTGCTGCGTGGAAGAAAACCTCAAAACAGTATGCAAATCGGTAGATTTCATGTCCTGGTGAGAAGTTTTATAGGAAGGGTACTTGTGAGCTGATACTTGAAGGGGACTTTTATAAGAAAGAAGTCCCTTCTGGTAGAGGACTTGGAATCACTGCTATACCTTTATGGCAAAGAGGAAATGGTATAGTGTAAATGAAGGATGTACTAGTAGATAACTCCTAGTCAATGCCTTCCAGTGAATGGTGTCTTCCATGAGATGAAATACAGGGTACCTGCAAGCAAGCTGGCTTCCCAGTGCTTCCCAGTACTTAACCATAGAACTAAGGGGACTTATCCATGAGGATGAGAGCTGTTGGCTTTACAGTAGTAGAGGCAGAGCAGAGTTATGCTTCCTGTGGAAACTTGCTCCCAAGAAGAGGGAAACAGAAGAAGATGCTGGATTACACATGCCCAATTCCTTCTTCCAAACATGCAGGTCAGAAGAAGTCACTCTATCTCCCTGAGAGAGGGTGGGGAGAGTTCAGGAGTGTGATCCACTTGGAGGCAACTCCACGTGGAAGGAAGCATCAGAGGCATGAAGAAGTGTCTCCCAGCAGCTAATTCATAGGTTTGGTGTGAAAATAATATAAAATGAGTGATTTAAATATTGCTCCATGGTCTTTGAGCTCCATTTGGTGTTGCTAAGAAGTTTGACGCCAGTCTGATTCTTGTCATTTTATCAATGGCCTGTTTATTTTACTCTCCAATCCTTTTGGTAAAATTTTAATTTCTCTTTAGCCTTAGTATTTGGAAATTCCAAAAAGGTCTGTCTAGGCATGGGTTTTTATTTTTCACTTAAACTGTTTAGAATTTTGTTTGCACTTCAATTTTGAGGCTAATGTGTTTGTTCATTTCTGGGAAATAGTCTGTTATTTACTTGATAATTTCTACTCCTCTGGGTCTCAGCTCTAAATTTCTGGAATTCTCCTTAGTCAGTGCTGGAGCTTTTGGATTGAATGCCTGTGTCTCTTATATTTTCCATCTCTTTTTGGTTTTTATTTTTATACTTTTTGAGACTGTACCATGCTTTAATTTCTAATAATGTCTGATTGCTTCTTTTTCATAGTATATTGTCCTGGTTTTGTAGATGCTGACAAGGGTTTGATGTGATCCTGATTGCTTCTCCAGGTAGTGGGATGGTTTCTGGTGTTGCTACCTCCTGGGGCAACACATCCTGTAGAGGCTGTTTTAAAAACTACTGCTTTCTGGTGCCTCACCTAGTCAAGGAAATCTGTAGAAGGAAGTCCCATATACTTTCTTGGCACCATGTGTTTGTCAGTATCAGCATAGATTTATTGAGTGGCTACTATGTGTTAGATTGTCTACACTCTCCCTAGCCTTGACCCAGCACCTGGAACATAAGGTGCATTCAACAAATGCTTGTTGAATAAATGATTCCACTTCAATGAATTTGAATGACTCTCAATTAAATACCTCCTATTTATGTGCCCGGCAGAAAACAAAGAAGTGTCAAAAACAAGAACAACAAGCATCATCAACAACAAAAATCACCTCCAATGCCACTGTGGACTTTAGAGTTTAGTAGAGGAATCAAACTAGCACAGGGACAAAACTCAAGAACTGTACAAGAGACTATTCAGAATGTACAATTTGGACTCTAGGTGCTATAACTGCTCAGAATTTGATGTTGCTGAATATGCATGTTTGAGGCAGGTTTCAGGGAGGAAGAGAGCTTTGAAGGGACCATTCCTATCCGGGGGCCACCAGCAGCAAAGCTATGGAAAGACGGGAACATGAAGACCCGAGCATCACTGTCCCTCCCTTGTCATTCACACAGTGCTATTTACATCACATGTCTTTCTTCCAGGCTATGGAGAGGAGAAGGCAAGTGCCAAGGCATTAAGTATGCTCTGCCACTTACTGTTTGGATCCAGTACTAAAATGAGTGGTTATCATCTGCCCAGCAGCCTTCTGACCTGTGGCAGCTGTTGCTTTGTGGAAATGTGGCCATTCATTCTCCTTCCTGCTCTGTGCTCATTTCCCAGGCTGCATACAAGCCCATGGATCGCCATCTCTTCGATTTGTATTCCATGATGTCTTATTATTTTCCCTTCATTGTTTTCCTTTTCTGCATAATGGCAGGTGGCAGTCACTTGGATAGGACTCAAACTACTACTACTTCTCCTTCTGCATAGATTTCTTCTCTTATTCCTACCAAACGCTATTCAATGTTGCTGTTGACATTTTCTTGTTGGACACATGACAATAACAACAGTCAGATCTCTAGCCAAACACCTGCTCAGAAAATATGTTACTAAGGAATTTGAAGCCGTCCTTCTCTCTGTCATTCTTGTACCATACCTTTGGGTGGCATTGCCCTCCTCCACAGCATGGCTTTGAAGTTCATACTTCTGAGCCTGGAACTCATAGTCCTCATGGTCATAGTCCTCGTGTATCTTCTCACATTTGAACAGGGATGTCTAAGGTCACAGGGCTAGGTAAGGGGCTCATCAGGACAGAATCCAGATCTTTGATTTCTAGTTCAATGTGAGTTTCTTTGCACCATACATCCTGCCTTCAGCCTTGTTCTGCAGCCAGCGGGGACCCCATAGCATGTATTGATGCTTCCTGAAGAGATGCTGTAGTATATATTGACTGTGTCTCTCAAGTGACATTTTGTGGGGGAGTGATTTTATTTTATTTTTTCAATGGCCATACAGTAAAATTAACTTTTCTTCTTTTAGCATGGAGTTTCATGAATTTTAACATATGCATAGATTTGTATAAAACTACTACCATAAACAGGATACAAAAGAGTTTTATTACCCCCTTAAGCAATCCTTTGTGCTATTTCTTTTTTTAATTGAGATACAGTGGACATATAACATTGTGTAGGTTTATGGTGTACAACGTGATAATTTCATACACTTATTTATTGCAGTATGCTTATCACTGTGGAGGTAACTAGCCCCTCCATTATATCACATCATTTGTGTGTGTGTGGTGAAAACATTTAAGGGCTAGTCTCTTGGCATCTTTGAAGTAGAGAATGCAGTATTGTTAACTAGAATCACAATGCTGTGCATTAGCACTCCGAATCTATTTGTTTTCTAACTATAAATTTGTACCCTTTGACCAACATCTCTCCAGCTCCCCCATCCCTAGCCCCTGGTAATCAACTTTCTACTCTGTTTCCATGACTTCAGCTCTTTTAAATTCTCAAGCGACATTTAATCAAGTAGTGTTCTGCATGCTTAGTTAACTTTGTCCAGACTTGATTATCAGCTGGCCTGTTCCAGATGTTGAAAAATCAAAATACTTCTATAGTGGTTAGTAAATAACTGTTACTCTGAATCCCTAAGTAAAGGGAACACTGGGGAAGGGACGTCACTAGTCCCCCACTGCAATTTCTGGTTAGATCTGGCCAACACCTCCTCTTGACACTTTCATACCTATCACTTCATAGAGGCTTTCCCCCCTTTATATTTTCTGATATCATCCAACACAGGACTAGGAACCTTGTCAACATTTAATATCACTTCAATGAAGGAATGCATGAATGGGTGCATTTCTCTGATGGGCATTATAGCCACAGCTTACACTAGGGCCTTACACTTCATGGCATAAGGCTTCAGGGATCTTATGAGTCTCTTTAAAATATAAGCAGAGATTCTATATATGTGAGATTATTTTGAAAGAGAGAGTCTATATTTCCGCCTTCCCGTCCCCCAAGATTTTTAAATAAGTCTATACTTAACCTACCTTTAAGGACTTCTTAAAGGTAGCTCTTGGGGCTCTTAAAGGGCCCTTCTTGCTCAGATGAGACTGCTTGATATTTAATGTCTCCATGTCTTACTCTGGGAGAATGTGGGTGCCTAGTGGGAATAGACTGCTCTCCAGTGTTACTCTATCTTAGAATAATAGCAAATGCTTGTGTTCTTATTGGTTAGATTTGGCACCTTCATGCCTTGGGCTTTACTGATATGGAATCCTCTCTGTGACTACTGTCCCTTGTCTGCTTGGCAGTCCACAAGCCATGCTCATGTCCTGGTCTCCCTGTGTCCCTAGGATGAGTGTCACTGTGCATTTTCAAACAGACAGTCTGCCTTGCTGTTTAGATCATCTATTTTTGGTGATCAGTGGAAGGCTCCCGGAACACATGGCTGAGTTCTTTCCTTCAGAATGATACTCAGAGGCGACACTGAGCCAAAAAGGTGAGCCATGTTAATGACATATTGTGTTGAAAACATCCTTGAGATTGTCCTTTCTAGTCTTCGAACCCTCAAATCAGACGACCCCGAATCCATGCTGCTTTTAGCAAACTAGGATATTGTAGAAGTAAAGTATTCAAAGTGGGCATGGGGATGGGGTCTTTAATTGTGGAGCGCTTCATCAAAATGATGTAATTATAGTGCCTTTCACATGGGCACTAGCTTCTCCAGCATTGAAGTATCACGACTTGGCATTGCCCTTCCCTTTCAAAGCAGCAGGCAACAGCTTACTTTCAGCGCAACTGAAAACAGTCTCAGCAACCCCGGCACTTCAGAAACTGAAATAATCACGACTTTCTTCTTATAACAATACCTGTAACTGGCTAGACACTCCTAAGACTTCCAGTCTTTGTATTTCACTGTTTGTGGGAGGGATAGATGGTAGGAAAAAGAGAAAAGAGAGTCAGGAGTGTCAGACAAAGCTCTCAGTGGGAGGCAGCCCTTAGATGGACCCTCCCTCATTTTCTCCCAAGAGGACGCTATCGGGACCATAAATTACCAGCCCTGGGGAATCGGCTTGTCCCCTTTAAGGCTATTAAAGGGACCAGGATGAGCAGGATTTCCAAATGAGCTTGGAGGATTACCATGCCAGGTGGAAGGTGGCTGCCCATGGGGGGAAAGAGAGATTGGCTTCTAGTATATCATTTGGGAGCTGTCAGCGTTAATCCCCAGACTGATTTAAGCAGGAGGAATTTCAGGTAGTGGTGGCAGATTGGCTATTGCCTCTTCCTGAGAATAGCCAGGGATCTCAACAATAGCCGCTTAGCCCCAGGTTTGGGACTGTGAAAGGTGGGAGCCTCAGACCTGGACCTGATGATAAAGGAGTGAAGTGGGTGGGTGCCTGGAGGGGGCGGAATGGGTTTGGGGAATGCAGGGATCATCTCAGCAGCCACACAGAGCCGCCTCTCTGCAACTAAATCCTGGGAAGAAAGACCAGGCCTGCTGCTGTTTAGCAGAGGGACAGAGCTACAGGCAGATGCCACTTTTCAAAGGCAGGAGCTAATTTTCTCCTGGGATTAAGGAGAAGAGTCATGAGGTCAATGGTGCAGGCTACTCAGAGGCTGTCCTCCAAGCATCAATCAAGCCCGGGGCCAGCAGTCCAGTCGCGGCCATTGGCAAATATCTATTTTAGGCTGACCCCAACCTCACTTGCTGGAGGCAGGAGATGTTATTCAACGTGTCAGGGAATTTATTAAACTACTAGATGGCAGTTTTTTTTAAAGTTAACTTTTTATTTATACACGTCCTCGGCGTATGAGCTTTGAGAGGGTCTTGGGATGGTTTTCTGACAGGTGGAAGCCCTAGCCAGGGCCTTTGGCTGGCTGGATGAATTAGAGGCTTCACTGGCTCTCCCACAAACAATTGCAGTCCTCCCTCAAACCCCCATCCCTTTCATTTCATCTGCCTCCCCCCCGAAATGGCCTCATCCTCTGAGGTCTCCCCACATGAGTGCGTGCTCCACAGAGCTGTCAATCTACCTTCTAAAACAGCATAATAATGAAATGCCTGTGCTTAGAAACCTCCAGAGAGTCTATTTCTGTCACTGATACAGTCCTAATTCTTTAGCATGCCTATTACCTTACTTCTAATCCAACCCCGACTTCCTGGTCCAGCCTTGTCTCCTATCTCTTTTCTCCCTGCAGGTTCTGCTCCAGCCACGAGAATCCACCTGCTCCTCTGCACATGCGCTCTTCTCCTACATCCTTCGCTCATGCTGGTCCCTCTACCCAGAATCCCATCTCCTCTACCTTTTCTCTGGCAGGTGGATTCCCAAGAACCACTTCCAATGTTACGTCACTTGAATAAGTCTCCTCTGGCCCCCACCCCACCCTCCACCCCCCAGCCCACCCTTTCCTATTCAGGCAGATTTCATTGTTTCCCCAAAGCATTTTTGATGGATTTCTGCTAGAACACTTACTGATACTATACACATTATATTAGAATTGTTGGTTTACACATCTGTTTTCTAGAAGACTATTCTCATTCACTCCCCCCCCCACCTCCACCCTAGCTTTAGCACCTAGCACAAGACCTAGCAGAAAGGCACTCAGCAAATACTTACTGGAAGAGAAATGAATGAAAGCTGGAAGCCTGAATGGATGTAGAAAGTGGGGCACAGGAGCAGAGGTTTAGAAGTTATAGATAGAAAAGACCTAGAGAAGGTCACCCAGTTCTGTGCCCCACCTTCCCTCCCTTCAACCCTCTGCAGGCAATTTGCACCTAAACCGTCTTTTACGTGTCTGTTCCATCCTGTCTTGTTGCCCTCAATTGCTGTGGTCTGACATTGACCTGGCATGACAAGCAGATCAACTCCTAATCTGCAAGAGCCCTGGTTTTTCTGGGACATTTGAAAGCTCCTGACAGAACTGGAGGAGAGGAAACTGTCAGCCCTCACTTGTCAGCTCCTTGAGCAGCCTGTCCAAGGCTTCATTTGCACCTTGAAATCCCCTGGGGCCATCGCCGCTCAGATAGCCGGTTTAGGCCCCTTCAATAGTTGCTCTGAGGAGATAAGTAGGGTAGGAGGGTGGAGGATAGGGAATATTTCCACGTTCTTCTTGCATCTCTAAAAAGCAGTGATGGTATAAGGGTGTGGAGAGAGGATCATAGGCAGGAAAACAGAAAATAAGGAATGAATAGACTGGCTTTAAGTTTCACATCCAATTGGAGTACTAATGGGGAGACCGAGTGGGGAAACATTTGAAAAACACAAAGATGAGTCAGTGTAAACAGCACCATCCAAAAGGCTGTAGAACATCCACCCCCGGAGAGGCTGTGCGTGCTAAGCTCCACTCGAGTGATAATAAAGGAGGCAGTTAAAAATCAGAGATCTCCCCCGTCTGCTGGGTTTCTATCGCTTAATCAAAAGTGACTCCAACTACTGCAGCTGCAAAAAAAATGTTCCCAACCTTCCATTCATTTCCATACAATAACCCTCTAATGGGGGAGCAGTGCAGGGGAGGAGAGCAATCAATCTGCGCTAATGACACACGGGAGACCTGGGGAAAATGCAAACTTGGAGCAATTTCATGGCAGGTGCAACCTTGGAAAGCATTACCATTTTTCTAAGTTAATTTGTTCCCTTGATATGTTTGAGATCCATATTTGTACTTTAAAGGTATAAAATGCAAGATGATTAAAAAATATAACCGGATTTTTGTAAACCTTTCGGCAGTAGCAGGTGATGCATTAGCCATCTCCATCCTGCCTCTCCCCTGTGAGCGGGGACTGCTTTGCCTTCTTTATTCTTTGCTGTCATCTGAGAGACTGTTGGGTCTCTGCTTTGCTTACTATTTTCCGGTTCTCCCCTGGTTCTGAGGGCTGGAGCCCTCTGATGCCCTGGGCAGAACCAATCTAGGAAATTGCCGTCAGAAAGGCTAGCTCTGTGATGGGGTTCCAGGCACCTGAGGAGGAGGAGCAAGGAAGCCCCAGCCCAGGATTGGTTGCTAGAGGCTATGATGTCTCCTCTCTATTTCCAGCTCCCCCTCCCTGCCTGGCTTTTCCTCTCAGCTGGGTGGGTGAGGAACAGTCCAGGGAAATGGAATCAAGACCTCAAACTTGGCCTCCATTCATTCCTGTGATTTCTCAGTTTCATGAGGTCTCTCCTGGCCTCAAACTGGTCAGCTCTTGCAGTTTCAAACTAGGCTCCACAGGTCCCCCGATATCCTTCCTAGAGGAAGTTTTCAATTCCCCTTTTCTCTTAGAACTTGTCTTAGGAAATAGAAGGAAAAATACTCTGCTCCATTGAAATGCATCCTCTCCCTAGCCCCTCTCTTCTAGAAACGCCCTCTTGCAATAAAACAATAATGTGTGGATTTCTTATCCCTCGTCTGCCAGAGGTCAAATAGACTAGCTGTTCATGGAACAGGCAGGCCACTTCCTTCCCTCCCCTCTACCTTAGTTTGGGGAAATCCATTCTGAAGGAACCCTTTCTTAATTGTTGGGGATTCTTCTTCCTATTCTTTCAGTCACTTCTCCTATCCCAAGAGCAAGTGCATCAGGAATCCTGTTTAGCTCTCATTGGCAAGACAATTCCAATAGCCAGAACCTCACAAGGTCTTCCAGCCATTAGAAATACGGTGGTATTTCATTCCTTTTAATGTTAGATTAACCCCCAAACTCTCAGGAAATGCATTTGCCATCACATTCGAGGATCTGCAGATACTGTACTCAGGGATCCACGTCCAAAGCTCAGGATGGTGCCTAGCGATTGAAGGTTTCATGGTCCTTAACCCCTGGTACCTAGTGCTCTTGGATGAGTTGACCTGGAAAGAGCATAGATAGATCTTTTAGAACTAGAAGTTGGGAGACAGTTTCTTCTGAACATTCATTAATTAGTTCTTTGGGGTTTTAATTTTTTTCTCAGAAAAAGGGAATTTACATTTGTCATATGCTTAGGAAATACCCCCTTTACTACCCTGCATTGGTGCTATCCCTGCACCATGGAATTCTCATGTAGCAACTGTGAGAATGTCCTTGCAAACCTTAAACTCTAGGGAGTATAATTGACCAAGGATCCCAATGGCTGGACTCTGAGACTCTGAGCTCCTTTACTGCATGCAGGTGGCTCCCAGCCAGTGACTGAGGTTGGCAGGGATATTAAAGAGGGGAGCAAGCCTTGATTTTGGCTTGATGACTCCATGATGGCCCCACTGAACCTTCCGGAGGCTGCATGTTGCTCTGGACAATTCCTTTATCTCTCTTACCTTTGGAAGGCTCAGACTTACCATGTGATCTGGTGACTCTTCAAGGCCTCCCTGGGCTCACTTCCTATTTTCTTTCTAGCATCCTTCACCACGGTTAATCTCACCTTGGTGTCTGCTTCTCAGAGGCCCTGGGCTAACACACAGAGTCACAGGCACCAGGGATGTGTTTCTTGGGAGATGAGAATTCAATTGGTTCAAGTTCTGTTGGCCTCCAGGAGTTTGGATAGCAGTATTCATTTTTAATTTAAAGGTAAGACCTGAAATATAAAGCAGGGCCCAAAGAACCTGTTGATCTCCTAGATTTTCCCTTTGGTTTTGGAACCTTCCATCTGTGTGCAGAATTCACTTCATTCCAGAAATGTGTTGCCTTTCAACTCTTCATCATGGGATCTGTGTATGGCACTCTAGGTAACAGGAGCTGACATTTATTGCTAAACCTGCTTCTTGAATCACTCAGAGGAAGACTGTAAATGTCTCAGATGCTATTCCATATAGAGACTTAAAATGGCAATGTTATCTTTATGTGCAATTATGATTCTCCTCTTCCTTTTGGGAGATTACCTTACCAGTGCTACAAAGAGGCTGAAAGCTTTTTTTCTCTAGTGAGGTAGGGGGAACAATAAATTCATACAAACACTGTAGGGTCATGAAAACATTATCCTGGTCCAGCTTCTGGGACCAACTTTATTTAACAGAAACACTTCCTTAGATCAAGCATTGAGATAACCTGGATAGATTCCAGGAACTGTAGTGGGTCTTCCATCTGGTACCCTGGGGTATGCACAAGTTTTAACGTTATCATTTCACCTTTTGAACCCTACACATAACCCAATTCTGGTTCAAGTCTCATAGGAAAAACTCCAATATTTTTCTAGCTCCACTACATGACTCTTTTAATATTCTTCTGCCTTTTATTATCACTTGCACGAAACAAGAAATATATAGGTAGACTGATAGTTTCCAATCTCTGTTTTCCTCTCATCTCTTTTTCCTGGAAAAAAAGTCAGAATTTGTTGAGGCAGTATTTTATTTTGTAGCAGAAGCCAATATTTGATCAGAATATTCAATCAGAGAAGTTTTATCCATGTATGACTTCTTCCATCCTTTTGGGCAGAATACATCTGACATAGTTTATTTCTTTGTAACATGGAAGAATTGAAAAACAGGTTTTTTTCTTGCTTTCTTCTTATTATAGAAGTAATATGTGTTTTATCTTTGGGTTCTAAAATATTATCAAAAAGAAACTTTTTTGGCTCACCCTGGGTGAAAGCATAGCAACTGTTCTTCTCTATTATTTATCTAGAGGGCAGGTTTGAGATACCCTGCACTCATTTGTTCTTTCTTTCACAAGTATTTGTTTAAATTTGATACAACAAATGTTTATTGAGCAACTGTTATATGCTAAGTGCCGGGGATACTGGAATGAATGAGATGAACAAAATTTCTTTGCTTATGGAATTTATTCCTAGTGCGAGACACAGACAATGAACAAACAAATAAATATACAATCAAGTAAAACCAATAATATTTCTAATGGATTCACTGTGGGGATGCTAGAAAAAGAGAGGAGTCAAGGATGAGTATAGGGACTTTAGCGTAAGAAAATGTACAGAAAAGAACTCCGAGGTTTGGCAGTAGGCAGGCCAGGAGGTGGATCAGGAACTCTGTTAAGTGGGAGATGCCTATGACATATGCTGGTAAAAATTTTATGGAGGAAGTTGAATGTGTATGTCTGGAGTTCAGCATATGAATTGAGACTGATAATATGTATTTAAAAGATGTCACTTAAGGCTTTGGGTCTAGATGAGAATCTGAGAAGTGTGTTGATGGAGACAATAAGCATTCCAAAAACTCAATTCTGGGGCTCTCCAACATTCAAGAATCAGGAAGAATAAATAGATTCATTAGAGAAGACACTTATTATAGGCCAGTAACTAAGCTAAGTGGTGGAGATAAAAGAAGAAAATACATTAGCTTTGATTTCTTTGAGGACAGGAAATACATTTTATTTGCTTTGGATTCTAGAACTTAGCACAGTATCAGCCACACAGGACATTGTTTACAAAAAAATTAGAATGGAGGACCCATGCAAAATCTAATGGTGCATCAAGGATTCTGCTTAATCGAATTCTGTGCATATGAGGTTCTATTAAAAAAAAAAATAGCCCTGGCTGGTGTTGCTCAGTGGATAGAGTGTGAGCCTGTGGAATGAAGGGTCCCAGGTTTGATTCCAGTCAAGGGCACATGCCTGAGTTATGGGTTTGATCCCCAGTGGGGATTGTGCAGGAGGCTGCCAATAAATGATTCTCTCTCATCATTGATGTTTCTATCTTTCTCTTCCTCTCCCTCTCCCTTCCTCTCTGAAATCAATAAAAATATAATAAATAAATAAATAAAGGTCATAGTCCCGTGGGATAGAAGTCATTACAACACAGTGAGATTGTTTCTCAAATGGAATTCTGTCCGGGCTGTTTTGGGAATGTCAGAGAGGCACCGCTATTTCTGACTAGGGCTATCACCAGGGGAGCTGATGCTTCAGTGGAGAGGAGAATAGATGGGTTCTCACTAGGCAGACAAGGCTGAGGCGGGCATTTGTCAGAGTACTGAGGTCCAACAGTTTTGTTGTAGAATTTGGTGCCATTGCTTCCTGGATGGAGTGAGATTCTCTACTATGAACTCCTCATATTTCTCTACTTGGACCTCATGCTTGGCTCCTTTTCCACTATAATTAAGTTTGTCTCTTTTAGAAACTGATTTAATCCAACATTTATTTAGTGCCTCCCTAATTAAATTCCTTTCTGCATTCAAGAAGCTTTCAAACAAAAAAAAGAGAGAGAGAGAGAGAAATGGATGTTGGCAGTCAACAACAAGCCACGTTAAGATAAAAACATTCTAAACAGAGGTGTGACGATGTGTTACCGTCATGGGTGGGAATGAAGCATGGGTTCTGACCGAGGATGCAGGGAGTGTGCAGAGAAGAAGCAACATTGGGCTGATAAGTGGGATTTTAGAGGATAAGGGAGCGGAGTGTATTTCAGGCTGAGGAAACAGCATGAGCAGCCAGAAAGGTAATACAATGTTTGGCGTAGTATGAGCAGTGGGGTGTGACTGTCGATGTGTGCAGGGATGCTCCAGGGAGATTGGCACAAATGCTGTTTGCAGTCAAGTCATGGAGGGCTGAGATACCATTGCGGAGAGTTTGGACTTTACTCTGTAGGCAACAGGGATACCCCTTCACAAAGGAGGGGGAAGTTTGGAGCAGCTCTTCAAATATCAAGTCAATAGGAGAAAATCCTTGGGAAAGTTGGGAAATTTTCTTTTAAATAAAGAGAAGGGGGAGAGCATTGCATTCTACCTCTACTGGAAAGGGCTTTTGTAAGTCAGAACTATAACTTTTACAGTTCCATTAAGTCTCGCCTTTAGTCCATCAGTTTGGGGATGTTAGGCTGACCATGTTTAGCCACGTGACCCTCAAGCACTCTCAGAGATATTTCCATATTTCTGTTGCCAAGGCAGAAAGGTAAACCTGTAGCCTGGCCGTGAGATTTCTGAGTAAATATGGTGGATTGACAACCCATTTCTCTCTTCTCCTTAATTAAGCTTCATGAAACAACCACAGAGAAACAAAAGAAGACAGTGATTGAGGCAAATAACAACAGTGGACAGAATGTGAGTTCTGCTTTTGTTCACTTCTATTCCCCTAGAATCGGGCATGCAGTAGGCAAACCATTTTTGAACTAATGAAAAGGTAGGAAAAAGAATTAGGTAAATTCTTCTGCAAGAGGAAGAAATAATGAAGGATCGATAACTGCACATGGCCAAAAGGAGGTGGTTACAAGCTATGCACCTACAGAGGGGAATGCGGATGCTAGGAAAGATCATGTTCTTTCTGTCCAGCTACCTGTCAAGGACCGGCGGGTGTAATCCTGTTGCCATTGTTCATCTTGTTGCAAGTTCAGTCTTATCCAATTCTGCATGCTCCTTAGATCCAGAAACAGGCATGCCATGTCCTTACGGATCTCTCTGCTCTGCCTGGTTAGAGATTGTCATCCTTACCTGGGGAGAATCCATTGGCTCCGGTTAAAGCTTTATATTCAATCCCAGCCACGGAGAGAGTGAAACAATTTCAAATTTGGTACCTGAAGCCTGTCCCAAGGCCTTTGCTGAATGTCTGCAGGAAACCACCCTCACCTTCTGCTTCTGTGTCCTTGAATTGAAGGTGGTTGGTGCTAGGTTCTTGTTTGTTTGTTTTTCCTGAGCATAATTTATTGGCTCCGATACCAGGCCAGACCCCCTTTGTTCTGTGAGGCTCCTGTGCAGGTTTGGCCTGGCCATTCCTCAGCCCTGTCTGGGGCTCCTTGCAGTGAGAAGGAGGGGTGGGTGGTCTTGCAAGTCTTGCTCCTGGAATTCTGCTACCAGACCTCACACCCAGCACCTGCTCGGTCAAGGGGCCAGCTCTCTCCTGTCAATAAAGTGACTGTCTTGGCAAGAACCCAGCCTCTGGCATGAGCAGGCCACCCTCAGAGGCAGCAACGGACCCCAGGTGAAGTGACAAGTTGGAAAGGAAGGTATGGGATCCCACAAGCAGCAAGCTTCCTCCCACCACGACCTTGCTCCTAGGGCCAATGGGAAGGAAAGGAAAAGTGTACTTCCTGGGTCCTTTCCTGCACCGGGCAATTGCTGGATTTCCCCCATTTTATGCCTCGTTATTTTCCACTGAAATCTTAAACATATGATTCTCCAGTGAGTGTTAAAGTAGTAAAATCCATACATAATGCATATGATTATCCACTGGTAGAAGAACCTGGAAAGACAGCCTGTAAATCGGCAGCTGAGTGACAATGGAGGGGAGGCTTTGCTGGGCTGGCCTAGAGTGCAGCTGACTCAAGACAGTGAAGCCCAATGACATGAATCAGGTGCTTCCTGAAGAGATCACAGCGTGGTGCTGATGGGCATGACCTCAGGGATTCAGGTCTGGAATCCCTGTCAGTCTCAGGTGACTTAGTGTAACCACTTATCCTTCATGGCCATCCGTTTCCTCATTGGTTAAATGAAGATGATTGATGTCTTCGGGGTCACGTGCTGCCCGGAGAGGTGATATCTGTAAAGCATTTGGCACGGTATGCTGTACATTTGACAAGTGGGTCTGCATGAGGCTGAAAAAAGGAGGACACCAAAGTACCAAAATTTATCATGGTTCATCCAGTGCATCCAGAGGACAAAGGCACTGAATGTGAAGGAAACGGGCGTTCAGGTTCCTGGGGAGTTGAACTCCTGTGGGACTGGTGTGGCTGCTCAGGATTCCCTGTGGCCGCCAGGAGTTCTCCTTCAAGGCTCCCCACTTACTCAGCGAATGGCACTGTGGCGAATGACTCAGCTTCCAGGCTTTCTGGTGCCTCAAAGAGGGAGCTCTAAATATTGGATTCTAGTTTTCTGGTTACTTGATCCCCCAACCTTGATCTTTCTATTTAATACTGTCTGTCCATTTCATTTTCATAATTTTTGGGATTCTCCTGCTAACTTGCTCCTGTAGGAGGCCTAGATTTATCCTGCATTGGTTTTGGTTTACGAGAAGATTCTAGTTAAAGACTGTTTTCAATTTGTAGGTGACACCTCAGACTCCTGTGACCCACTAATTAGGCTTTTTATCCCACCCACATGTCCCCCCTACATTCAGAGATGGCTGCAGGTCTTCATTCTCCCAAGGAGAGCCCAGGACAGGCACATCTCCAATCCTGGGACTGTGCTGTGCACATAATTAATGTTTATCCCGAGGGAAAACACAGTAAAACAGAAAATAGGAAATAGGTTTGTATTTCCTTTGAAAGACTTGGGTTAGATATTTAGAAGAACTTCTGACCCTGAGGAAGAGTGGAACTTTTTGACACAAGGGGATTGTGGCAGCCCTCGCTGATATTTTTATTTTTTTTAAGAAAGGAAAACAAATCACTTTCCAAAGATAGTTTAAAAGCCATCCTGCCTGGAGGAAGGGCAATGGACTAAATGACTTCTCAAGGTCTTTCTGAACCCAAGGATTTTTACAGGCACTCATCCAGAAAATGTAAAAATCAGCTAGCTGCACTTTTCCAAGTAAGAACTCAGATACACTTTCTCTCGAGGGTTCAGTGACATATTGCTGCTCCCCTTTATAAACCAGAGCACCTTCTCCCGGATGCTGGACTCTCCTATTACTCAGGCAAGCGAATGTCCATTTGCCTCAGACATCTGAGATTCCCAGGATGCTTTGAGTGAGTGGAGAGGTGCAGCCCTATTTGCTGTATCCTGTGCACCTGCGAGAAATAACAGATTCTGTTCATTCGGGGTCAGCAGGGAGCAGTCTGCATTGGTGGTTTAAGGGCTCAACATTAGGAATTGGGAGACTTGAGTTTGGGCCAGGCTCAGCCCCCAAATAGCTGTGGCACAAGCTTCTGAGCCTCCTTAGACCTCACGGTAGAGAGGATAGAAGTGCAGATGTTGGAGTCTACCTGGGCCTTCCACTTAGTGACCGAGTGACCCTTTACAAGCTACTGAGACCCCTTAAACTGTTACAGCCTTCCCTTCTGAAAAAAAATTTTTAAATATATTTTATTGATTTTTTACAGAGAGGAAGGGAGAGGGATAGAGACTTAGAAACATCGATGAGGGAGAAACATCGATCGCCTGCCTCCTGCACACTCCTTACTGGGGATGTGCCCACAACCAAGGTACATGCCCTTGACCGGAATTGAACCTGGGACCCTTGAGTCTGCAGGCTGACACTCTATCCACTGAGCCAAACCGGTTAGGGCCCTTCTGAAAAATTTTGATAACAGTGCCTACTTTATAGAAGCATGGTGAGGTTTAAAGGGCATCATTGATGTGTATTGCATATTCAATCAATAATAGTAGATGCTCTCTCCCTGTTCGATAGTGTCATTAGTTTAGTTTTCTTATTTGCAGAATGAGGAGATGGGGTAATGATAGCAGATCTTCTTCAGCCTTGTGAGTCCATGGTCCAGTTACTTTTTTCTCTAGTGGCATCTATTTCATCTCCTCCCCCATCCCCTTCTGCTTAGGAGCCCCACAATTTCCCCCAACCATAGGGCGGATGGTTGTATAGCCCGCTGTACTCACTTTCCTCTTTCCCATAGCCCAGCCCCCCCGCCCCCTGCATTCCGCTCACTGCTCCGCGTGGTGGTCCAGCCTTTGATGAAGGATCCTGTCAGGTCTACACGTGTACATCTTCCTCCTCCACAGCCATTAATCCCGTCAAGCACTGAGCAATTGTGTTGCCATGCCTTCCTCTCGTGTGAGCAATCTGCGAGACTGCCTGACATTCATAAGTTCCCGATCTGTTATTTTTTCTCTCCCTAAAACAAAGTCATCTCCAAAGTTTTACATTATAGATCATCCTGGAGCTTTATTTTCACCATCACTGAGCTGGAAAGGGGACTAAAATATCCCATATTTCCCTCCTCCTCAAAATCAAGCATCTCAAATAAAAACCCGTTTGCTTCTCATCTTTTCCGTTTGCTCTCCTAATGCTCAAATGAAAACGAGACTTTGTCTCTTGATTTCCACTTATTGTCAATTTTCCAGTGGCTGCCAACCCAAGAGCGGTGGGGACACGCTTCCGCAGCTCCTCATGGGCACGAACAGGATGGTAGCAGATGCCTGTCACCGGGCAGACGGGCAGCCTGGGGGTTCTCTTGGTGCCAGTTTTGCGAATGCCCCAGGACCAGTTTGATTAAATCGCTTTTACAACCATGACATCTGTGAGGCATTCTGGGAGCTAACCTGTTCTCAGTAGCATGGGTGGGCATAGTGTGCTCATGTATTAGGTAGGCAAGAACATAAGAAGCCGGTTTGAATTTTCAACGCCTGGGCTTCCCTGTGTTTTCAGAATCATTTAACCTTCCAATCACTGGAAGAATTTAATCAGGCTCCAGACCCCCGGTTCTCCACCTATGATTCTACTTGCCAAATTGCACAAGAGGTTGCTGAGATACTTCACCCGTGAGACCAGCATGAAAGAAATGGTGAAAATGCAACCAAGGTCCCGCCGGATGCTGGGAGGGGCAATGGGTGCTCCCAACCCTTGGCTCTTGGAGGAGCCAGAGGAGACCAGACACTTGGGTTTTGATGAAATCCAGCAACAGCAGCAAAAAATCCTCCAAGAACAGGATGCAGGCCTTGATGGCCTTTCTTCTAGCATAAGGTGCCACAAAATCAACTGGAGCAAGAGATTGGGAATGAGCTGGATGAACAAAATGAGGTAATTGGTGGCCTTGACAACCTGGTGGAGACACAGACGAGAAACTTCTCATTGAAACCAGGCCTGTGAATATGGTGGGCAGAAAGGCAACATCTTGTGTAAATTGTGGACAGTGGGGTGGGTAGAACAAGAGGCATGTCAGCCAGTGCAGTGTCCCAAGCAGGAGATGGAGCTCATGATGTCTTGAGGCCTCTTCCCTTGGGCTGCAAACCGCGTGTCTTTAAACTAAAACCGGATGTGTGGTTTCTTCTTTAAAAAAAGAGAAAAGAAGATACTCAGATGTGCTAATCTATGAAAGGGTGCTAATAATGTATTGTGCTGACCTACCAGGGCATGTGCCATTTGAAGGAAGACTGCATGAAAATAGGCTTAGCCTCCAGTATGCTTCTCTAATGACGCAATCTCAGGGCGTCCACTAGGATCTAGAGAGACTAGATGATTGAAGAAAGTATATTTTCTCTGGATTTTCTCCCTGGTGTTTCTCAAATCATACATGTAAGTAGCCATGTGGCTTTAATTGTATTTCAACTTGATTTTACACACACACACGCGCACACACACACACACACTCACATCTGCCTGGAGTGGGACTCTCCCCAGTCTGCCACTGCCTGAGGTACCTAGATTGATATCATAATGGCCCAGACAGGCAAGAGCTCTTTGTTTCATTAATAAATGATTATTAAGCTTAGTTCTTCCTCCTCTTTGAGCTACTGAGATACTGATTTTTATTCTACCTGGTTCTTCAGTGAAGGAAAGGAAAAATTTATTTGTCAGGTGCAGTTCATTGTTTGTCTTTTTCCCTCTGAATCATCTGTTTACATATGTTTGCACTGTATTCTATTTCTTACTCTACTTTCTTGTCCCTATTCCTGTACCTCTCCCTTCCTCCCCCTCCTCCTCTTCCTCTTCCTCCTCCTCCTCTCTTTCTTCTTCTTTCGTCTACTTCTTTTTTCTTTGTGACCTAAGACTTCAGGGTTGTGCTCGACTAATCTTCGCTTTCATTTGCAGACTTTTCTTTCTTTTTTTTTTAACAGTCCTTGTTTTAA
>NW_006293532.1:615956-616400 GCF_000327345.1 Myotis davidii
TTGGGGAGGGGGCAGGCGGGGTTGAGGGCCCCCCCCCCCTCCCGTGCACAAATTGTGTGCACTTCTTCTATTTATCCTTGGGTTTATCACTTCCTTTTCCAGACTGGATTAAATTTCCCTGCTGATTCAGGTAGACATTTCTTGATATAGTTTAAACCTCAAGAAACCCAAATTTCACTGTTGGGGGTGATATCTTGATAGGCTAGGTCTAGTTGTCTGTTTAGAAATGGGGGAGAGGTGTCAGTTACCTAGCTTTAATTCATCTATAAAGAGTGTAGGTAAAAACATATATAAGTTTATTAACCAATGTCACCCCAATAAATTCAATAAAAGTTTTTTTATAAAGGGGTCCAGGTCAAGCTCTTGACCTGTCTCCATCCGTCTTTTTAGTCATGTGTCAGTTTTCCCTACCATAATAGAGAAAATATATTTTTCTCTTTAACA
>NW_006293532.1:620560-645239 GCF_000327345.1 Myotis davidii
ATCGCTTTGATTTTTATATAAATAACTCCTCCTGCCATGTTCCATAAGCTCTGATGCCTAAGTGATGTCACTGGATGAGCTATTTGATTACTATTACCCCATGGGAGGGAATGTTCATGGTTAGAAAGGGGGTGTGTTCCTGTTTCCTTCCTCTGCTTAGAATAAACATACCTTTGTGTTTGACAGTTTTAGTTGAGACTTTATGGACTACTACCTTGGGATTTATCCTAATGGAGAGTAACTACTTATATGCTGAGACAGAATCCTTTGGCTAACCTTAGTAGTTAGCTTGGCAATGCCAAAATGTAGAAGTGATCCCAACTTTGTGGGGCCTAAAGGCACATTAAGAAAATGAATTTAAATGTACAAACAAAAAATTATATTCAGAGCCTTACAAGGGACCCATACAAATGTAGAGCCCAGAAGTTTCAGCTTCACTGATTTCATGATAAAATTGTTTTTGCTAAAGTGGGATCCTCTTTACAAGGCCCTGAATATTTTGCTTCTCCAAAAATGCTTTATTCTTTGCTATAGTTCTTTAAACTGCCCCTGGTCGTCTACCTGACAGGTACCCACTTGCACTTAAATATAAGAGAACTGCCATTTGGCTTTTGAGACTGTTGCTCAGGCCACCTCATGGTTGCTACCCAGTGACATTTGTTCCTTACGATTTTGGTTCCAGCTTCTGGCCCCTACTGTCTTGGCCTTCTCTTCTATTTGTCCTTGGGTTTATCACTTCCTTTTCCAGACTGGATTAAATTTCCCTACTGATTCAGGTAGACATTTCTTGATGTAGTTTAAACCTCAAGAAATCCAAATTTCACTGATGGGGGTGGTATCTTGATAGGCTAGGTCTAGTTGTCTGTTTAGAAATGGGGGAGAGGTTTCAATTACCTAGATTTAATTCATCTATAAAGAGTGTAGGTAAAAACATATATAAGTTTATTAACCAATGTCACCCCAATAAATTCAATAAAAGTTTTTTTAAAAAGGGGTCCAGGTCAAGCTCTTGACCTGTCTCCATCCGTCTTTTTAGTCATGTGTCAGTTTTCCCTACCATAATAGAGAAAATATATTTTTCCCTTTAACAACTGTTACAGTCTCATATTATGTAAAAGCAAATGCTTCCTGTTGTATCATGAAATATCTGAGATGCGCCCAGGGGGCTCTGGGAGCAAATGTGAAAGGAACTGAACCCACTCTAAGAATTCCAGAAGGTTTCCATGAGGCGGTCACAGGAGATCATGAATGCCAAGTCAACCAGCTTGAACTCTATCTTTAGGAAAAATGGAATCCTCTGACCTGGGAGGTGCCTTCACCAGCTCTTTCTTTCAAAAATCTCCTGCTAGCAGCTCATGGAATATGGGTTGGAGGAAGCCATACTAGCTAGAGGTGGGGAAAACAGTTGGTCAACCACTGCCATCCAAGTGAGAGACTAGGACGGTCCCTCCAGGGAGGGAGAAGAGACAAAGAAAATATTTAGGAAACAAAGTAAGTAGAACTGAATATACCAGAGCTTAAAATTTTAAGTCACAGTCCTCATATTTCCTGCCCATCTTGCTCTACCTCATCCCATTTCTAACTAGGCCAGAAAAAAAGATGGGGGAGGCATGGTATGATTGTTTTTTTATAAGATTAACTGTGTTCATTTGGCCAGTTGTGTTACCAAGAATAGCCCATGGCAGGCAGAGGTGAGTGATGAAAACACCACTCAGTGGGACCCCAAATCCTAATCAGTAACAGACCCAGTTCAGCTGCCACTATTGGGGGCTCCCCACCGTCTTCCTTGCCCAGCTGTTCTGTCTGGGCTTGTTTTCTCTCCCAGGCTGCTGATTTAAGAGGGCAGCCTTGTCTTTCACTGCTGTTTATGACGGGTGCACACGGACCCTGGAGGCTGGGAAGCACTGTAATTCACAGAGCTCACAACTTCCACTGGGAGAAGCTCAGATATATATACCCTGGACTGCAAGCCAAGGCCTCCCAGCTTCTAATCAGACAGGCCTGATTCCTCTCCTTCCAGTGGCTTTTACGACCCACCCTTGCCTGAGATGACAAAGTTCCTCATTGTCCACCAAAAGGTAAAAATCCGTAAGAGGCAATTCAATTTCACAGGTCATAAAGTTATATGTCTACTTCTTGCACTTCTTCTTCTTGTTTATTATGGCAGAAAACTTCGGAGTTCACCATCTATATTTTGTCAGTGGGATAGAAATAGTTTTATCCGACATGTTTATCCTACCTCCTGCCACCCTCTCTCTCTCCTCACCCTGGCCTTGCTTGTATCTCCTTCTGTTCCTTACCCACGAGACCCCTAACTAGTAAATCAAGGCTTCCCACTTCCTGGCAGATAGAAGCAGCATGCCTGTTTCTGAGACTAAGGGTGCATTCCCTCTGGGTGGTGGGGTTTGTGGTGAAGAGAAGGGCAGGGGAAATAAGCAAAAGGAAGAGTAGAAGATGCCCCCTTTTCTGAGCAGCACTTAGAGAGTAAGGCTATAGTTTTTCTTTTCCCCTTGGCCCCAAGGTTTTATATACCCAGGTACAGTGTTCTCCTCTTGAGGAGGTAAAAATCTACCTCCCATGTTCACTGTTCCCTTATTTCCATTAAGCCTGGCACGGAGGCATATTTTATGGCATCAGTCTTGCATACCACCCCTTAAGGGAGCAGCCTTTTGTCTCATGTGACTTCTTGTCACCTTAGCCATGGCTGACTGAACCAGATATAAACCCTTGACCAGAAAAAAGCCAGCCATGTCATTATCTGGCCTAAGGTGTGTGTAAAACCTGGGTCAATCAGATTCTTTCTTCTGAGATTTTTTTTTTGGCATCATTTTATTATGAAAAAATTCAAACATTTAGAAAAATTGAAAGAATTATAAACATTAGAGACCTATAAGTCCACCACTAAATTCTATAATTAACATTTCACTTTGTTTTCTCACATATCTATCCATCTAGCCATTCTTCTGGTGGTCCATTAATACATCTTATTTCTTTTATGCATAGCAAAGTAAGTTGCAAACATCACTACACTGAGAGACAGGGGTGGAGAGCGTTGAAGTTAGAAGTTCATGTGGACTAGTTGGATAGAGATGACTGGGTCTGAGTCATAGGCAGCTGGTAAGTGCTTGATTCAGATTTCAGAGAAAAGAAAATGGAGCTGATGTATAGAGAAAAGCAGAGATGCAAAGAGAAACACTGGGATTTTTTTTCTAGTACTCAGTTATAATTCCCATGGGACCCTGAGGAACTTATTTTTCATATTTATTTTTTGGATACAAGATTTCTGGATTCACCTTATTTTACTTGAGTCAGTTCTGTATCTGGCAACCGAGAGCTTCCCACGTGGAACACCCTGTTTATGTCAGCACAGTCATTGGGGCTCCTCCCATGGCAGGGGCTATTAGGCACTCTGAACACATGGTTCACCTGCCTGGAATGCCCCATGACCTGCCTACCAAAACCTGCTCTTCCTTTTTTAAAAAAAAATATTTTAAATTGATTTTAGAGAGGAAGGGAGAGGGATAGAGAGATAGAAACATCAATGATGAGAATCATTGATCAGCTGCCTCCCACACGCTCCCCACCAGGAATTGAGCCCGCAACCCAAGCATGTGCCCTTGGCTGGAATTGAACCCGGGACCCTTCAGTCCACAGGCCAACGCTCCATCCACTGAGCCAAACCAGCTAGGGCTGCTCTTCCTTAAAGGCCCATGTCTGTGACGCCTTCCCTGACTGGCCAAGGCAGAAGGAATCTCTCATTATTCTAGAGGCCTATATGAATACCTGTACTGTACTGGTCTCAACATTGTGCCATAGCTAACATGTATGTGTCTGAGTCCTCTGTAGAGTGGCAGTGACAATGTAGGTGATGGAGTCATTTTTGTATCACCATGATCAAGCAGGTTATTTGGCACACGGTAGACCTGCAATAAATGCGGCAAGGTTGACGTATGTTTTTTTCCATTGGTATGACCTGTATAATATTCTGAACCTCTTCTGCTAGGGTTGTGGTGACTATGGAAGTGAACTTGGTCAGATCTTCCATCAAGAGAGAGGCTCCCAGGGGACCGCAGTGAGCTGACAGTGTCCAGCTGCAGTGCTTTGGATCCTTTGTGATGTTGCAGCTGAGGACATACACTCCTCCAGCTGCTGCGGCCTTGACTGAGCACAGGGCTGTGTGTGTGGGTGCAGCAATAAGTTCTAGCTATTTCTGACTATTATGGGGCTGTTCAGAAGTGCACTGCAGTCTGAGGCTCTTCCTACCCACTACCCCTTCTTCCCCTTCTCCTTTCAAGGTGATGGGTCTGCATCATGGTCTGAGGGCCACCTTGCTTATTCTTGCTTCCTTGCTTCATTATCATTCTTAGGTATTATCCTTGATTAAATATATTGCATTTATATCTCTGCTTTTTTTGTGAACCCAGACAGACCCAGTTATTACTAGAAGTGGTAATAAAATAAAATAAAGTGCCAAAACCGGTTTGGCTCAGTGGAGAGTGTTGGCCTGCGGACTGAAAGGTCCCAGGTTCGATTCCGGTCAAGGGCATGTACCTTGGTTGCGGGCACATCCCAGTAGGGGATGTGCAGGAGGCAGCTGATCGATGTTTCTCTCTCATTGATGTTTCTAACTCTCTATCTCTCTCCCTTCCTCTCTGTAAAAAATCAATAAAATATATTTTAAAAAAATTAAAAAAAGTCAGGTGGTAGGATGAGGTTTGGGAACTACAACCCTGTTCACCATCTGGCTGTCCAATAGGATCTCAGCCAGAGTGGTATGTAATTCAGAGACAGTTCTTGCAACAAAATTGGCAGTCCAACTGCTCAACTGTCACTAGGTGTGGCTTTGGGAAATGTCCCTATGACGGAAATGCCCTTCGCGGTGAGGTGGCTCAGCCACTGGAAAGGTATAGGGGATCAATGCACACAGGGCAATGGGATTGGCTGGCTATTACTAAGTTGTCTTGACCCTCTACAGAGGGACAATGAGAAACTGAGGGTAGTTAACAAACAGCTAAAACATAGGTTGTTGGCCAGAGAGCATTTCCAGTAGCTTACAAAGGTCATTACCTCCTGCAGTGGATGATCAGATACAGCTGAGGAGCAAATGCAGGTTCTGGTACTTAGGGTCACGGGGGTTCAAATACTGAGTCCTCGGCCAAAGCTCAGGGCAGGACCCTGGTTGGGAAAACTTCAGACCCTGAAATGTGTTTATAAGGACATCTGGGTGGACACCATGGGGATTGTAACTCTGCAGACTCCCCTGAACACTCAGAGAACGCAGAGGTTAACTCCCCCTTTTTAATTAGTACTAGCACTTCTGTTTATACTGCAAAGGCCTTGCCTTCACAAGGCAACAGGTGCCTCCTACAGGACCTACCTATGTTCCTTTCCCGGTTGCCAGGCCAATGACTATGGTTAAATCCTATCACAACCCACATGGGGAAATGTTAAGCCTGATAAGGAAGGAAAGCATCTATATCCCATAGGAGATGCAAGAACTAGCCAACATTTCCAGGCAGACGCCAGAAGAGTACCTAGGGAGATGCATCCTGAAGGTGTTCAGAGGCTGGAACATGAGTCAGGAGTGTTCACTTATTCGGGGTACTCTCTCGGGGTGTGGTTTTATACCCTGGCAATGATTTTAAGGTCGGGGACAAACGACTGCTAGAGTGAGCCTTGGAAGCCTGCAGAGAACAATAGCCTATGCTGAGCAGAATAGAAAAGCCCGAGTTGCTGTAAAAGATGGTGTAGGAATGATTTAGGAGCCTTAGGCTCAGGGCAGTGAGCATGCTGAAAGGTATGTGTTATCAGAGGCCAGAACATCTACCAGAAGATTATGTCCCATGAGAGGGCCAAGGGGACACTCTATTCACAAAGGCCATGAGAACGGTGCATAGCATTGCTAACAGGTTCAGTGGTGGCTCCCTTCTGCAGGTGAGGGCTGTCACAACACCTGGCTAATTAATGCAGTCGAAACGATGGGTCCCAAAGCAATAGAGTTCCGCTAGCAGTTCTTAACCTTTCAGAAGCTGGTAGGATTGGGGGGCAGCCACGAGGAACTGACCTAGGAGTTAGGGAGATTTTTGCTTCTTCCTGGAATCTTTGATTTTGTGAGAAAAAGTTTTATTTTTCTAACCCTGTAAGTGATGGAATATTTTAAACTTTTTCTCTCTCTATTTTTTAATTCTGTTTGTACCCAAGGCGATTCTTGCCTAAATCCATACCTCTCTTGTGGTATCTTATTAAATACAGCCAGCAGAAGACAGCTCATATTTCCACATTTTGCCTCAAAATTACTCACTCAACTTGACCAGTTAGTTAAGTATATTTTCTGTCTCCCCAGGTGATCACAGGAGATAGTTTTACCAAATATTTCATCACCATGTAGCACAGGTTCCATTTCTTCAGCTTCACTTAACAGTTTCCTTGAGCCAGGTCCATATATTGTAGGTTTTTGCTGACATAAACATACATTCCTAAGTACAAATTTCTGTATCAGTCAGCTTTTGCTGCATAATAAACCATCCCCCAAATCATGGAATATAATCATAATAAGCGTTTGTTATTTTGCTTACAACCAGCAGGTCAGCCCAGCTGCCCTGCTTCAGACTGTGGCTTGCAGATTAGAATTGATGGCGTTGCTTTGAGCTGCAGGCCTGTGAGTCAGCCTCTGCTCCATGTGCCACTTGTATTTTGGAGCCAGTGGGCTATCCAGGCATGTTCTTCCCGTGGCAATGGCAAAGCCCAAATAACATGCCCCATGGCACAGACACAGCTTTCTCCTTTTCTCATATCACATGTACTCACCTTCCATTGGATAAATCAAGTCAACATGGCCAAGCCCAACCAACAACAATTGGGTGGGACAGTGTATCCTCCCACAGGGGAAAGGAGTGGAGTGAATATTTTGTGAACACTAGTCTGAACTATCATTAGCATAGGTATGTTAATTTGGGGAAGTTTTATTAGACATTAAGGGGCATATATAAAAGTTTTGGATTTCAAGACAGAGGCCTAGGCCAAAGGTAAAAATTTTGGAGTTAGCAGCAGCATTAGATTACCAAGGGAATGTGTGAAGGTAAAGAATAGAAGAGGTCCATCTATTGAGTACTGGGGCAAATAGCTTTCAGAGACTGGTAAAAAGAGGGACCAATAAGGGTGACCAGGAAAAAGTGATCAGTGAGGTAAGGGGAAAACCAGGAGAGCACAGGGTCTAGGAATATTTATAGGATTTATTTCAAAAAGTACTTAGGGGCGGTGCAGGAACTGGGTGGTGGGGGGAAGGGAGAGAAAAAAGGGGGACATCTGTAATACTATCACCAATAAAAATGACTTTTAGGGAATTACTTAGATGAACATTTGTTAAGCCTTAAATACTTATGTTAGGAAAGGGAAAATGGCTGGAAATTAATAAGATGAACATTCAACTTAAAAATTAGAAAACAAAGAGCAACAAAAAAAAAAAAAACCCACAAAGAAAAGAGCAGAGGAAAATGATAATGATAGAGCTGACATTAGTGCAACATAAAAACAAAGGTATAATTATGGATTAACAATATCAAATGTTTATTTTTTGAAAAGACCAGTTTATTTGAAAGAACTTTAGTGAGTAACCAATTTAAAAGACAGAGGGCCCAAATAAGTACTATTAGAAATGAAATAGAAAATAAAACTGCAAGTGCTACAGAGATAAAAGAGTAATAAAAGGAAATTATGATCAATTCTATGCCAATAAAGTTGGAAGTGAATGAAGTGCATAAATATCCCCAAATAAGAAGAAACAGAAAGCTGACTACATTATAACAATTAAAATATTCAATCTGTAGTAAAAATCTTCCCATAAAAATATTACCAAGCCATAAGTTTTTTTATTTTTTCTGCCAAATTCTAAAATTCAAAGAAGTACTTCTCTGTTCACCTGAATTACAGGATATAGTAAAAAGAGAACACTTTTCAACTCATTTATGAGGTTTGCAAAATTGATACCAATAACTGAACAATAGTAGAGGAAGTAATTATTATAGCTTAATATCTCTTATGAAAATAGATGCAAAATTCCTAAACAAAATACTAGCAAATAGCATCTAGTGCTATATTAATGAACAATTTGGGTTAGATTCTGCAGTGTAAGTTTAATTTAACATTGGACTATCAATTACTATAATCCAATGGGTAACAAATTAAAAGAAAAAATTAAAAACCATAAGGTTATTTCCATAAAAATTGAAAAGTTACTTATAGAATTCTGTACATATATACTACTTTTAAAAACTCTTAGAAAACTAGCAAACGTTGAAAATTTCTTTAAAGTTAAATATAATTCACAAGACACTGAAAGCAACTGTGAAATTTAGTGGTGAAATGTTAAAAACATTCTCAATAAAATAGACAAGTCAAGGGTGTTTATTCCCGCCACTGAAACTCCTAGCCAGAATAAAAATGTAAGAAAACACTAAAGTATTGCACTGAAACTCCCAGCCAAAATAGAAAGGCAAGAAAACACAATAAAAGGTAGGAGAATTAGAAAGGAAGAAATAAAAATGTCATTTTTCCCTATTATTGTATATGTAGAAAACCTACAATGATCTAATTTATTAGACTAAAAAAAAGTCAAACAAGGATGTTGGATATACATTTAATATGCAAAAGTCAATTGCATTTCTATACCCAGCAGCAAACCTTTGGCAAGTGTAATTTAAAGACGACATTATTTGTTCTGGCTTCTAGTAGCAGTAGAGTCGCTTGGCTGAACTAACCTTTCCTCAGATACCAACTGGAAATTATAGAAAAATATTTTTAGAATTATCCTACATTTTTGAAAAACAGAAGTTACCAAAAACAGAAAGAAACTAGTAACAAGTCAACCCTTGAAGGATGAACTGTGATTTAGATGATTTTGTTTGTGGCTCTCCCCAGTGCAGTAAAGCTGCTTGGGTAGAATGCCACAACCTTATTGGCTTAATGTTTTAGAGAACAGAAATCGAGACTAGTAAAAAAATGGCAGAAAATTAGGTGGAAAATCTTAGGTGGACCCACAGAAGGGTGAACCCCCAAATCTACATATGTAAATCCACTGCCATCCTGGATGACCACCAGCTCTCCTTGCACAGGGAAGACTCCAGCAGAAGGTGTGACAGAAACAAGCACAACAGCAACGAAAAAGAACAGTGGAAGCTGAAAGAACTGAGGATTTAAGCTCCTGTCCATTGCAAGAGAGACAACATTTGGAGGTTGAGTCCAGCTAAATTTAAAAAAAAAATCATTCTTCAGGGGAAAAGAACAGAATCCAGACTCTATACAATTTGTATGGTGCCCAGTATCCATCCATAATCAATAGACATGTGAAAGAAACACAAAAATGTGACCCATAGCAAGCATAAAATAAGTTAATAAGCCCCAATGCCGAGATGATGCAGATGTTGCAGTGAGGAGAGGGGACTCTAAAGCAGCTACAGGGAACATGTCCTGGGATTTAGAGGAAAATATATTTATCACAAGCAGAAGGGAAATATGATCAGAGGACCAAAACCTATGAAAAAGAACAAAATGGAAATTCTAGAGCTGAAAACAACCATAACTAAAATGAAAAATTCTTGGAATTGGTTTAACAGCAGATTGGAGATGGCAGAAGAGTCAGTTAACATAAAACTAGGACAATGGAAATTACAAAACTGAGAAAGAGAAAATTATTGAATAACTTTTTAAAAAGCTTTAGAGGCCTATATGACATTATTAAGCAATCCAGTATATGTGTAATTGATAGCCAGGAGAAGAGGTCAAGAAAGAAGCAGAAAAAAAATATTTGAAGACATATTGGGTAAAAACTACCAAGACAGAATAGAGAATTCAAAAATACACCCACAATTACAGAGTCAATTGATTTTTGACAAAGACACCAAAAGCTATAAAATGAGAAAAGGAAAGACTTTTCAACAATTGTGGCAGGATAACTGGATGTCTATATGGAAAAAATATATAAACCTCAAACCTTGCCATACAAAACCATTAATTCATAGATCTAAAATTAAAATGATAGCCAAAACCGGTTTGGCTCAGTGGATAGAGCGTCGGCCTGCGGACTGAAAGGTCCCAGGTTCGATTCTGGTCAAGGGCATGTACCTTGGTTGCGGGCACATCTCCAGTAGGAGATGTGCAGGAGGCAGCTGATCGATGTTTCTCTCTCATTGATGTTTCTAACTATCTCTCTCCCTTCCTCTCTGTAAAAAAATCAATAAAATATATTTTAAAAAAATAATAAAATTAAAATGATAAAGTTTTAAAAAATATATAGGAGGATATCCTGACAACCTAGAGTTAAAATGTTTTCTTAGATATACACTAAAAATGGAAATTTTAAAAAAATAACTAATAAATGATATATCAAAATTGAAAATATCTGCTCACCAAAATAAAATGTAATGTAAATGAATAGGCAAGCTACAGACTGGTGAAATATTTTATGCATATACAGGCCATCCAATGAAACTAGATTAAAATTAAGTTTTATTTTTCAAAGAGCAACATAAAGGAAGTTAAGGAAATTAGATACAAATTTTGTGACGTGCAACTTAACAATCAAAGGATTCAATCCAGAATCTATAAAGAACATCTCAAGAATAACACATGTCTGTAAAACTGAGTTAATTATAAGAATACAAAGATGAATAATCCAGTAAAAAAATAGATAATCACTTCTGAGAAGCACCAAATTAGAAAAAAAAATTAACCTTTTTAGTAGGAAAATATAAATTGAAACCATAATAAGATATTTCACATTCACTATATTGATGAAAATCAAGACCTAACCGTATAAAATTTGACAAGAATGTGGATTAATCAGAACTCTTACACAAAGCCTGTGAAAGTAAAAATGGCACCAACATGTTGGAAAAAACTTGATATTATCTAGTATACTTGAAAATGCACATATCTTTTAATCTAGTTACTCTTATCCTTGATATATACCTAGAGAAACTCTGGTACATATTAGGCCAGGTGATAAGCATAAGAATGTTTAAACTAGCATTCTCAGTAATAGCCATTTTTTATAAACAGCCCAAATATCCATCACCTATTGAATGAATAAATATATATTGTTGAATGAATGGAATACTATACACCTGTGAAAACAGATGAACTGTAGCACTATACAGCAACATAGATGCAACTCAGGAATATGAAATGGGACAACAAAAAAGCAATATCCAGAGACATATAATGAAATTCCATTTACATAAGATTTTTAAATATGCAAAACTAAATAACATATTGTTTAGAAATAAAGATATATGTCACAAAATAATAAATAAAAACAAGCGATTGATAAACAGAAAATACAGTGAAGTGGTCTCTGAGAGAATAGGAAAATGAATGAGATTAGTGATGGGCACAAAGACAGCTTCATGGGTAATAGAAATGTTCTATTTCTTAACTGGGATGTGGGTACGTGGATATATACTGGCATACACAAATATATATTTATGTTAATTCAGTAGGGAATAAAAGTGAAAATACAGACATCTTCTTGGTAACATTTATTAACTTCAGATGCTCACTACAGTTCTGAATGTGGGAAGTGTGATTTCTGAATCCCAGCTCACAGAACAGTTTAACAGGGATGAGTATGTTACATTCTTGTTCCCGTTTCTTAACACAGCCTGTGACAATGTACTTGGGCATTATCAGGAGAAATGATAAGAATAAGCTTTAAAATTAACCTTTCTCTGAAAGTGTTTGTTTTGAGGTCTGAGTCCAATAGCTGTCTTTCAATATTGCAAGAACCGTAAAGTAAAAGAGGGATGAGACTGATTCTGCATAGCTTCAGAGGGCAGGCCAAGAACAATGATTGAAAATTATAGAGAAAGAAATTTGATTCAATATAAAAAAAATTCTAACAAAAATTTCTTACATTTACATAGTGCTGTATATTTCACATATATTCTCATGTGCATCATCTCACTTCAGGAAGAACAACTGGTGATAGAACGAGCTGCCAAACATGTACAATGGGGCCTTGACTTACGAGTGTCCCGACTAACGAGTTTTTCAAGATACGAGCTGTCTTTCGGCCGATTTTTTACTTTGACTTGCGAGCTAAAATTCGGGTTACGAGCCAGCTTCAGATACCCCACCGCTAGTTGGCGCAGCGAACGTCACAGTGAACGCCACAACATCAGCCCAGCATCTCGTGTCTCACTCGTTCACTTTAAGATTTGACATACGAGTAATTTGAGTTACGAGCTCCGTCACAGAACGAATTAAACTCGTAAGTCAAGGCCCCACTGTATAAGCAGAGAATAATGAATCACGTTAGTCTAGTTGAACTTGAAGATGATTTTTGACTCAGACTGTGAATTCACTTAGAGGTACTTCCGAGCCAGTTTCTAAACTAAAGATAACAGGGAACAACAACAACAAAAATAGCACCTGGCATCAATTCATCCTTGTCTGTCTCCGCTTATACTTTTCAAAGTTAAAAAAGGTAAAAAGAGAGAAAGACTTTGTTTACTCTAAGGGGAACAGTTTAAGTTAGGCCTGTAGGGCATTCAAGGGAATATTGGCTGCCTCTCTTTGGGGGATTTGTGCAATGGGTAAGAAGATGGACCACATGATCCCTGAGCTCCCTTCTAACACCAAGATCCTGTGAAAATGATATTTCACCTTTGGCTTTGTTGCTTTGTAAACTGGCCCTGAGGAAGTTGTTTTCACTCTCTGGGCCCTGTCTTTCCTATTAAATGGGAGCCTTGGACTCTGTGATCTTTAGAGAACATATATTCTACAATTAAAAGATTTATTGTAAGTTCTTGGAGGTAAGGATGAATATATTTAACCATAGAACAGCACTAAAAATTGGAGATGTTTAAAAAGGAGATAGTGTTGACATATGCTTGAACAGTGTCAACTAATAAAACTAACAAAAATGGGAGTAGAAGGGAGAGAGTAAATGGAAAGAATAATTTTACGGATTGCCAGTTATGCCTTAGGTTAGTGTAAGAGACTATAAATTGAAGCTGACAATTCAAGTAGTTAAGCTTGAACTTTCTTAATGTTTTTTTAAAAAGTATCATTAAATTAATACCAGTGACTTAAAATGCATGATGGGGGAAGACAGGAGGGAAAAAAATGATTATTAGCCAAAATTACTATATAAGGAATAAGTATTAAATAATGATAACCACTAGAGCATAAATAAGACCCTTTCTAATGTCAAAAGAAACAAAAAACCAATCACAAAGTTAAGGACTTTGTATATATGTTGTGTATGTTTATGGACATAAAAAAGTCATAGATATATGTATATATGTACATATTTGATTGAAAGATGAAAAGCACATTTTTGTACTTTCTAAACCATAGACAATCAATAATTTAACATGCTTCAACAAAGAAAAAGCATATAAAACAATGTGAGTGAATCAAGGAACAATACTGATTATATCAATAATGTAAATGGGTTTTACTCACCTATTTAAAGAAAAACATTTTGATCTTAGCAAAGCAAAATCCATGCTGTTATCTGAGACATACTAAGAAAATAAAGTGAATCAGAAAGGTTAATAAAACTATACATAAAAATAAACCAGGCAATAGAAAATAAAAAGAAAGCAGAGGAAATAATCTGAATATTAGAAAATATAAATATCATGCCAAAAACATTGAAAGAGATGAAGAGCATGTTATAAATTTAAAGAGTACAATTCACAGTAGAGTAGAATTGCTAATGTCTATTCAGCAAGTGAAATTGTAACTTTATAAACAGACAGATGGACCTGGAGAGTATTATGCTAAGTGAAATAAACCAGTCAGAGAAAGATAAGTACCATATTATTTCACTTATATGTGGAGTCTCATGAACAAAATAAACTAACATACAAAATAGAAACAGACTCATAGATACAGAGGACAGACTGGCAAGTGTCAGAGAGGAAGGTGGTGGGGGGCTGGGTGAAAAGGGTGAAGGGATTAAGCAAAGGGAAAAAACAACTCATAAACACAGATAACCATATGGTGATTACCAGGGGTAAAGTGGGATGGGGGGAGGTGGAAGAGTTTGGTAAAAGGGTGATAAATGGTGATGAAAGGAGGCTGGCCTTTGGGTGGTGAACACACATACAATATACAGATGATGTATGATAGAATTGTACACCTGAAACCTATATAATTTTATTCATGGCAACCCAATAAATTCAACAAAAATAAAAGAAAAGAACAGAGAGAAAAACTTCAGTTAAAATTAGAAAATAGAAATAGTAAACTAGCTTTTTTTGATAAATGCAATTAAATCAGAAATAATTGATAAATTATCAAAATTCTCTCTTAAAGACTCTTGGGTCAAAGGGAAAAATAAAACAAAATTGTAGAATTTCTAGAAGTAATAATAATGAAGACATATGTTTGGAAGATGCAAGAGAACCAATTAAAAAGACTATTATAGACTATAATAGAATTTAGTAGAATGGCAGGTTGAAAAATCAAGTGATAGGAGTCAATGATCGTGCCATATACAAACAATAACTAATTAAAAATTTTAATGAAAGAGAAAACTCCATTTATAGTAACAACAAAATAGAAAAAAATACCTAGGCATAAACTTAACAAAATTTATAAAATTTATATCTGGAAAACTTTAATACATATTTAAAAGATACAAAAGTAGATGTAAACGAACGGAAATCTATACATCAATGTAACAATATGGTAAAACCTTGACAGTTGTTGACTATGGGTGAAGAAAGAGTCTATCAAGATGCATTGCATACTGTCCTCTCCTTTCTGTATGTTTGAATATTTTATATAAACTAATTTAAAATAGTTAATCCAGGTGTTAAAAATAAGGTATTTAGGTTCTAGCTCCATCCTATCATGCATACCTAGATAATTATGAGTTAAGTAACACAATTTAATTAAATTTTTACTGTCAGACTTACTTAAGCTAAATCTCTTTGGAATCTCTACTTAATAAAAAATTAATTGTACATGCATGCTTTGGATACTTCAAGCGATAGCTGCTTCTTTCTACCCTCTCTCTTACTGGCCATATGAGGAATCACCTTTCTCTTGTCTCTGCTTCCAGGGACTGAATACTAGTAAGGTGAGCTGAGAGGCAAAAAGAGAATTACTCAAAATGTTCAACTTACTGATGGAAGTGCGTTAAGTTCTTAGGCCAGAAGGGACCTCACAGAACACCTGACCCCTAATCTCTCTTCTAGATGGGACTGTGCCAAATCCAAGTTACTGTCTTCAGGCTTTTCTCAGTTCACCTCTGAAGTGTTACCACTGAAAAGGGAAACCTGCTCAAACAAACTTCAGAATCAAACTTTGTCCACGTCCCATGCTTATACTCACTGAGAATTGCAGACAAACAATTTTACTTTTGGGGGGACTTAATGTTTGCTGTCCTGAAACAATAGACATCGATGCTATTATGATTACCTCCAACAAGACAAAACAACACAAAGGAAGACATGAGCTGAATTCTTAGTTCCCATTGGACAAAGCTCAGCCTCCTCGCCCTGGCACTCTGGCCCCAGATTCCCACCCTTCATAGTATGGCTCCAATACTTTTTTTCATTGACATTTTCTATCATAGCCCTACTGATTTCCAGCGATTCAGACAAACAAATATAGAAAACTTAAAAACCTAGTATTTTTTTCAATATTTTTTTAGTTCATGGAATATGTTTTTTAATATATTACTTATTTAATCCCAACAAAAGTCTTAAGAGCTAGGGACTTTCTTTCCATTTTTCTTCCTTCCTCCCTTCCTTCTTTTTTTAATGGATAATGTGGTGCTTGAGGAGCTAGAGCCTTGCCCAACATCATAAAGCTAATATGAAGCCAGACTTTTGATTTTGAATTTTGTGCTCATCCAAGTAATGCATTACCACTACACTATGTATTCATTAATCCTTGATTTTGCTACCAGACTCCCTTCTCCAAGTCGCATCCTTCAAGGTTTGGATATGAAATTCTCCTTGACCCCTTAAAGATTATGTTCTCTCTCTCTCTCTCTCTTCTGTGTCTTTTAGGGGCACTTGACATACAAACAATATGTCAAGTGCCACAAGTACCTTATTGTATTACTGACAGAGTCTATGTCTTACTCATCTTCCTGTCCCTTCAAAGGTGCAAGTACAGTGGCACATAGCAGGTGTTATACTTAACAAATGTTGGGGCAACTCCATGGAATTTTGCTTAATATATTTGAAAGAACTGCCTTCTCTCTGAGTTTTTTCTTTCTAATAGAAAGTCCTAAGAAAGTAGAAACCATTTTTAGAAAAAGTAGACAGATTTGTGTGAGTATAAGAATAAAATACACTGCTAATAGCAATAATCCATGACATAATAATGGTAATTTTATAACCTTGAATTATAAGGTTCTCTTTCAGATTATAATAATTCATATGGTCTCATTTATTTCCCCAATATGCCTGTTAGCCGAGGAAAGGACTGTCAGTATAGTGTTAAGCGCAGACTCCCACTGTTTTTTGTTTGAGGGCCAACTCCTCCAAACAAGTTATTTAACTTCAAACAAGTTATTCAAACAAGTTATTTAACTTCTGAGGATTTCAGTCACCTCTCCACCCTTTACAAAATAGAGATAATGAAATGAAAAAATTTGCAAGTTTATTGTGAAGAGTAAATGTGATTAAGTAGGCTAAGTTTGCTGCATACATCTGTTGCATAGTGAGCACTGATTCAGTGGTATCAGTGATTATTATGAGTGAAGAGAACAAATTTATGCCTCAAGATGATGGACTTGCTCAAGATGATATTATAAAATCTAACTAGAATTTGGGTTTTTCTTGCGGGATTACTTTATCAGCTCTCACTATACCCTATTCCTCTGCCCCTTAAATGTCCTCAGTCACCTTTGCCTGGTATAATAAAAAAGAATTTGGCCGGTCTTTGTCCTCAGTCCCTGGGAAGTAGCCTCTAAACCCGTGGAATTTTCCTTGTAATAGAAGCCTGGGAGGTTATTTTTACTAGGTAGCTTATGTTAAGGAAAAGATTTAGGATTTGAGCTGGCCATGCTGGAAAGACCAACCATGTGATTAGAGGTTTAGGGCTTTGAGCCATCTTGATATCAGTCCAAGCCTGAGGGAAGAGGGGGGAGGACAAAGGGGGGCCAATAACTTAATCAGTCATGCCTCTGGAAAGAAGTCCAAATAAAAACTATGGACGTAGATGGTCAGGTGAGCTTCCCTGCTGTGCAATAATCTGTGCACAGCCGCACATCAGTGTGCCCGGAGAGTGACCCATGCTGACTCTCCAGGAAGAGGACAAAGGCATCTTCATGTTTGGGACCCTCCAAGGCAGTGTTTCTCAACCTTCCTGATGCCGCGACCCTTTAATACAGTTCCTCATGTTGTGGTGCCCCCCAGCCATAAAATTATTTTTGTTGCTACTTCATAACTGTAATGTTGCTACTCTTCTGAATCGTAATGTAAATATCTGATATGCAGGATATATTTTCGTTACAAATTGAACATAATTAAAGCAGAGTGATTAATCACAAAAACAATATGTAATTATATGTGTGTTTTCTGATGGTCTTAGGCCACCCCTCTGAAAGGGTTGTTTGATCCCCAAAGCGGTCGTGACCCACAGGTTGAGAACCGCTGCTCTAAGACAATGCTGTCTCCCATTTGGATACATGGGCTGGTTCTGACTTCGGTCCTTTTGCTATAAAACAACAGTGGGCGTAACAATAGAGCTTTCCTGAGATCTGTGCATCATTCTAGCATATGATTGAACGCAAGGGGGTAGTGGCAACCCCTGAATTTGTAGCCAGTTGGTCAGGAGTTAGGGAGGCCCAGGGATCTCAGAATCTGTGTCTGGTGAGGGCAGTTGTGTAGAGGACTTTGGCCTTAACCTGTGACGCTTTGCCCAGCTCCCCTGCGGTAGTTGGTGTCAGAGTCCTGTCCCCTTCACCTAGAAACTCAATAGGAAGATCAATATTTTATCAGGTACACACTTTGCAATTTCAGACTCATTGAGAGTCATTTAAAATTTATATATTTTGTCCGTTTTTGATGCATAGTGTTTAAATGTGATCACATTGGCCCTATGCAGCTGACCATTTAGATAACAATTGTATCAAAATTAAAAAAAACACTAAAAATTACTTATATGTGGTACTAACCTATTGTAACTCTTCTCCAAACAAATTAAATCATCTACACCATGAGAGGAAGAAACCAAACAGTGGCCTCGACTGTGAGGGGCACCAGGGCAGCAGGAGTGCATATGGTGTGGTGCTGACACCCTGCCAGGGACCATCTCTCTCACCAACAGTATGGAAATCAAAATAGCACCCTGTAGTGACTCAGGGCTTCAAACCCACTCAAATCTATTTGCAGCGTTTTGCAAGTTACAGAGAACAACATCTCTCACATTGAGGTACCTGCCTCCCGTCTGCTGCTCTGCTGGCCCTAATGTATTTAGATTCTTCTTCCGAGAGGCAGAGCTCAAGTTCATTAGAATCATGCGTTCTGCTTCGAAACCTCCCTTAATCTCCCTGGGTGCTCTTTAGGTTTTTCCCATTGTATTCACTAACCTTGGACGTGGGTATTTAGGAACAATGCTAATGTTCTTAAATGGCTCTGCAGCCTCCTCTCCTGCATTATACCAGCAGGCCAAGGAAAGAAATGCCATTTAAGCCCCAAGAGTCATTTTGCAAATGCTCTTTCTCCTAAACCAGGGGATGTCTAACTGCGAACCCAAATGGAAACGAGGCAGGATGGCGCTGGGATGTGTTCTGCATGTTGACTCTTTTCTCTCAGAGGAATCTAATGTGTTAGAGTGGGCTTTAGGTAACGCTTTCAACATGGTATGAAAAGCCAAGAGAAAAAGAAAGACACTTCCTACATTTGGGATAATAACATGTTGGTGCTTTAATCATTCTCATCTTAAAAGGGTGTTTGCTATTCATTACGTACAGTGCACTTCAGAGCCCTGCTTTCCATCAACCTCTTCTCGAAGCAGGAGAGCCAGCCTCAGCCTGGATCTTGAACTTGCTTGAATATTGGGGTGAGCTGGGGGTGCTAGAGTAGGACAGTGGTAATTAGTAACACTGGATGCCTCTGGGAGGTGAACTAACTAGTATGTTTAGACACCAATTTTCCTCTTGCTATAAAAATAGCAAGGTGGTACTAGTCTCAGAGGCCACAATTTACTTGGGAATGTTCAATAGATAGTATGTTTAGACACCAATATTCTGACACCAACTGAGTGTCCTAAAATTCAATTCAATCGTGACACTAAAATACCTGGAAGTAGGGTCAGATCCCATGAGTTAAAGGTCAAGTTCCCCAACAAGGCTGCTCTTACTTTATTCACCAGCTACCCACACTCCTGCCCAGTTGACTGTAAATTTAGGGTTTCTCACAACCTCCTCCGGTTCTTGTAATTCCTAGGATGACTCACAGAACTCAGGAAAGTTCTATGCTTATCATGACCATTTTGTTATAAAGGATGCAAATAAACAGCCAGATGAAGAGATATATTGGGCAAGGTCTAGGAGGGTCTGGGTGCAGGAGCTTCTAGTCCCAGGGAGTCAGGGTGCACCACCCTCCAGATACATGAGTATGTTCATCAACCAGGGACGCTTGAGTTTCAGTGTCCAGAGTTTTTATTTCCTGGGTTCGTTAAGTAGGCATGGCTAAGCAAATCACTGGTCATGTGATTAAACTCTATATTTAGTCCTTCCTCTACCTTGAGTGTGTGGTGGGTCTGTGAGCGCCAACTCTCTAATCATGTGCTTTTTCTTTCTGGAGTGGCCAGTGCCTCCCTGGAAAGTGTTTCAGGACCCACTATGAAGTCACCTGCTTAGCATAAACTCAATAGGTCAAAGGGGCTCCTCTGGAAATTTCAAGGATTTTTGAAGTTCCATGTCTGATGTAAGGTAACTGTATCCTTTGCCTCGCTGGCTAATGACCAGCCGTGGGATGTGGATAAGAAGTTCCAAATTCAGCCCCGTGAGCCTGCGCTCCTGCTGGTGAGCTCTCAGATCACCTTCCCTCGGATATCTCTTTAAGCATCAAGCAGCTGTTTAATGCAGGGTTCTCCTGTGTTCTTTTCCCTTTTTCTTGGTCAGTGGATTAGCCAAGATTGATTTTTCTGCATGGTTGGGGAAGGCCTAAGGTTAAAAGATAAAAAGATAGATTCCTTTTAAATGTAACTTAGATTTTTTTCCCTGACATTAGTTCTGATATCAACCACGGCATCACTTTCATGTTCCAAAAGCACCTGGGTCCCAACCACAGCTGCTGGGGCAGGGCACACCTGTGCTTCCAACACAGCACAGCTGGGATGAAGGAATTCTGGATAAAATGAACATCTGAATCAGTGGACCGAGTACAGCAGATTACCCTCCCTAAGGCGGGTGGGTCTCATCCAATCAGTTGAAGATCTGAATAGAACAAAGGGCTAAATAAGAAGAAATTCTTTCTGCCCAACTACTTGAGCTGGGATATGGGTCTTTTGTTGCCTTTGCACTTAAAGTGGAAATTCAGTTGTTGCTAAATTGGAAGGGTATACCTGAGTAATACATTTGTCTTTAGCTGCACTCAGAGTTAAATTCAAAGAATTGGCTTCAATCCAGCCAGCCAATGAGAAAGGCTCTAAATTCCAGGATAGGATTTCAAACAGCCAGCTGGATGTCAATACCCCAGCCAAAGACTTTTTTATCATTGGGTCAATAGGTGGATATGGTGAGAGAGTTTGGACAACTTACCAAACCAAAGCGACGCTACAACAAAGGGACAGAATGGGAACCCTTAGATCAGTAATCAGGAGACAAAAACAGACACAGACAGACTGGACAGGAACACAGAAGGGAAGAAGTGGGGAACTAAGAAGAGAAAATCTGGAGTAGTCAGGATCCCCTTGATTGCAAGTCATAGAAACCCATCTGACCCAGCCTAGGTGAAAAGGAAGTGTATTGGTCCATCCAGATAAACAGTCCCGGGAGACATTAGCTTCAGACACACTGGACCAGATGCTCCACTAACACCTGGTGCCCTCTCTCTGCCCTTCTCTACTAGTTTCGTTTTCAGGTACACTTTTCCCTAAAAAACGAAAGCCCCCAACATTCCCAGACTCGAACTCCATCTCATCAGCACCAGGAAAAGTTCAGTGCAGGCTCTCATTGGATCAGTCTGGCTCACCTTCCTTCCCTGGACTATTTACCTTGGCTGGGGAGACAGGATGCTCTCATTGGCATGCCTTGGCCAGGTAGCTGCTCACCCCTGGAGCCGAGAGTGGGGTCAGCCTTACCTAAAGTACATGGTCTGGAGTGGGCAAGGAATAGTCCTGCTAAAAAAAATTAGCGGACTCCTTTCTAGAAAAGAAAAATACTGTCAGGGAAAAACAATAGCTGCCTACCACAGATGCCAGAAAGAAGCCAATGTCATAAAACTTTGAGCCAAGAGCAGTCATGTACCAGGATCTGGAATCTACCAGGAATGGGTCAGGCCTAAATGAAGACTCAAGGCTTAAGTGGCAATTGTCCAGACCACACTTGGTCTAAACATCCCTAATTTGATAACTGGTTCAAGGCCTCCCTGGCCGGCTTTCTGCTGCTCTTGAAAGACACTTGACCTTTCCAGGCCAGACCTCAGACACCCCATTCCAAAGAGAATCCGTTATAGAGTTCAAGAGTGTCCTGTCTTTGTCTTTTTCATCTTCATAAGCTCTATCCCCTCCCCACATATGTTTACGTGCTTTTCTAACGATGTCACATAGTAATCAGAAAGGATTATTTGCGTGGCCATTCTGGTGAACATAGCCATTGAGACAGAACATACTCTCATTGACATGTAGCGAGTATCTGGGGACATGGGTGGGAGTTTAAGAAAGTGGCCCCATAGCATGAAAGAAAAGGGGGGAGGAGAGGGAAGGCGGATATAGCTGCACGACAGGTTGCATTTACCAAAATTTAAAGAAGAAAGGAAAAAAAGCAGACTATTGGAAGAGCGATCTTTACTTAAACAGCCCACAGAATCTGTAGTCTCACCCATATGCCAAGCCCTGACAAAGGAAACCCACCAGTGTGGGCACAGTAAGGGGGGAGCAGAGCTGCAGGCTCGGGCGCTGAGAGGGCTAATTACCCCAGCTCTGTGTCCATCCTGTTGCTATCAATCCTGGCAGGGCACGGTAGCTGCTGCCAGCGGAGAGGAAAAAATTACCAGGCTGATGCCTCCAAATAATTGATAATTTGCCTAAATGAACAAATCAAGTAAGATTTAATTGTTGGCAGGGATTGCCACCCAGGAAGAGCAAAGTATGTAATTGCTTAAGCGTCACGCATGGCTTTCCACGCGTCCCCTTTCTTTTTCTAAACCAAGTATAATTGTTTAATGACATTGATGGGGGAATAGACTTGTGGCATTATAAATGACACTTATGACAGAACTGTCAGGTGGTGACAGTGCTCTGACAGCCCAGTGAGAAAATTAATCATGTTAGATGGTTTGTGATTTGCTCATTTAATGTCACAAATAAGATCTTGCAATAAAACCACACACAGTCTCACCCTCTAAGGGACAGTTGGTTGTTTTCCTCCCTCTGGGAGGGGGGCCGGCGGGGTTGGAAGAGAGCGGTTGGGACCACTTGGTGGTGGCTGACCCGCACCTCCAATTCCAGGGAGACCTCACCTTTTCCCTGGAGGAATTCACACCTGAGCAGAGTTCTAATTTCGTTTTCTCACTTGCCACTTGTTTAAGGAAGCTTTCAAGGGGGAAGAGCTAACCTGTGGGGACTGATGCTCATCAAGAGAGAAGGCTGAGGAAGTGGAGAGGTTATTTTTAGCTGGGTAATGGGGAGTAAATGGGGCCACCCTGTGATATGCTAAGATATGCCTGCGCTCATTTCTGCCTCCAACTCCCACACTCTCTGCTGGGCAGACATCTGTTAATTGCTTTCCCTTGGACTTCACTCTGACATTTGGAGAAATGGAAGGAGACTGCCTAACTATTTTTTTTCTTCTAAACAATGTCTCTGTGGAGTTCTGGCTTCCGGGAGGAGAGGAGGCGAAGTGAGTTTGAAGCTTGCTTTCTGCCTGAGTTTGCTAAAACCTCAACACTCCGCGCCTAAGGCGCTCTGGCCTGGATTTCATTGAAAACCCTGTGTAGGTCTCCCGACTATCAGAGTCACTCAAGTTTTCCCCTCCACGCTACACTGGCCGGTGCTCCACTTAATCAGAGCACATGCTATCTTTCCATACATTTTACTAATCTTGTAAATAGATGCTTAAAAAATAATAAGACACACTTCTCGATTTATAAGAGAAACATGCATTTTAGTGCTCGTGCAGCAGTGCTTTCTTGATGAGACAGTTCCTGTCACCCAGCAGCAGGAAGCTAAAAATAAACTTCAGAGGGTGGAGGTCACATTTCATTGGTACATACTCCCTCCTTCCCCCTTCCCTTCTTATTTCCATTTAGACACCAAAGTTTGCCTGTACTTGTATTCAATTGTGTTCAGGTAGGTTGACCTACGTGGGTAGTGTGATTAGGGGCCACCAGGTGGCGACAAATGACTTTCTAGCCTGATGACTGCCTGTAGACAGTGGCTGATAAGTGAAATGGGCCTGCTTTCTGTTATAATAGCATCCGTGGTGGCAACTTACTGGATGCTGGCCATGTGGCAGGAATCATTAGAAGTGCTGTTTATACATGAAAATATTTATCTTTGCAGCAATCTTATGAGTTTTACTAAAGTCTTGTCCTCACTGAGCTCTGAAGCTTCCTTCATCACCAGGAGATGAGCAAAAGGGGCCCGGAAAGAGCAAACTTACCCAGAGCATAGAATCTGAGAGCTGGAAAACTCTTGACCATCTAGTCCAGCTTCCTTTCCAATAAAGGCCTTTTCCTGGCATAGCATTGAAGGAGCATTACATGGTCTCTGCTGGACCACTTTGGGACCAGGTTGCCAACTGAAGGTGATATGGTTCCTTCTATCTTCCTATGATCACCTTCCTCTCCCAGAAAAGAAGTTCAGAGGGATGGGATTGGGGGAAAAATCCACATTCCCCATCTCTCAAAGCAGTTCTGGGGAAGAACATGGGTGTGATGGTTAATGCTATGTGTCAACCTCCCTGGGTCACAGGTGCCCAGGCATTAGGTCACACTTTATTGTGGTGTGCCCGTGAGGGTGTTTCTGGAGGGAGATTAGCATTTGAATAGATAGACCGGGTTGAGCAGACTGCTGTCCCCAATGCAGGTGGGCCTCATCCAATCTGTTGAAGACCTGAGCAGTCTAAAAGGCTGACCCTCCTGCAAGTTAGGAGGAAGTCTTCCTGTCTGACTGCCTTGCATTGGGACATTGTTTTTTGTTTGTTCGTTGTATTCTGCCTTTGGACTTGAACTAAAACATCAGCTCTTCTTGGATCTCAAGCCTGCTGGCTTCTGACTGGATTGGAACTATACCACCAGTTCTCCTGGATCTCAAGCTCGCTGCCTGAAGGTCTTAGGACTTTCCAGCTTCCATCATCACATCATCATGTGATCCAATTCCTTGTTACATACACACACACACACACACACACACACACACACACACACACACACACGAGGAAGCTACTATGATGGTACAGCTTTGAGTAGGAACAGAGAGTTCTCTTTCACAAGATACATTGTGTATTGTAGTCCCCGAATCCCAGGGAAGAAAAGCAGCA
>NW_006293532.1:645325-670549 GCF_000327345.1 Myotis davidii
AGTAGGGGGTTGGCAGGAAGCAGCCAATCAATGATTCTCTCCCATCATTGATGTTTCTATCTCTCTCTCCTCCCTTCCTCTCTGAGATCAATAAAGAAATATATTTTTAAAAAAAGATGATGCAGATACAAGCTTTCGCACAGTACCTGGCAATTAGTGTCTATTCTTTTTACTAGAGGCCCAGTGCACAAAATTCATGCACTGGTAGGGTCCCTAGTGGCTGCTGGCTGTCGGCCAGGTACTCCCTCCCTTTCCCCTACCAGTCCCGCCCCCCTGGTCGAACTCCCGGACAATTCTCGGTCGAGGGGACAATTTGCATACTACGCTTTTATGATGTAGGATTAGGCACTAGTTACTTCCCATCAATAAGTTATCAAAGAATCTTGGTAAAATACCGTATTTTATCTTTTTCACAAATGAAATAAACCTTGAGGGGAAAATATGCACGACTCTCCTCCTTTTCCTTCTTGGAAGGGGTGTTGTGAGGTCAAATGAATACAAGAAAGAAGGTCTTGAGTACAAGTGCCCAAACGTGCATGGGGGGGGTCGTTACATGAGTTTCATCACAAGGTCCGAGTCCACTGAACAGCAGCCCCGTGCACAGATCCAGGCACTCAGCCAGTCACGCTTCTGAGGGAGGCGAGGGGGCCCCTAGGAGAGGCTCAGCCAGTGGAAAGAGCAGCTGTTTCTCAGCACAGTTCTTCCTTTATTCAAACAGGAAGGCAGAGTGGAATGCAGATCCGGGGAAAGACATTCTCAGGACAGACCGCATGCAGCTTCCCCATCTTCACTGAAAGGCCGGCCTCGGGCTTCCTTTAGTTTAAACAAGTACATCTGGAGAAAGAACGTTCCCCATGTTTCCCACTCCCTGTTCATCCCCCTCCTCTTGGTGTGGATAGGCTGTCAGAGCAGCGGTTCTCAACCTGTGGGTCGCGACCCCTTTGGGGGTCGAACGACTCTTTCACAGGGTTCGCCTAAGACATTCCTGCATATCAGATATTTACATTATGATTCATAACAGTAGCAACATTACAGTTATGAAGTAGCAACGAAAATAATTTTATGGTTGGGGGTCACCACAATATGAGGAACTGTATTAAAGGGTCACGGCATTAGGAAGGTTGAGAACCACTGTTTTAGAGGCACCTGCAGTTGGTAAGGAGCATCGGAATGGAGGAGACTCAAATATGAACATTGAACTTCTGAGTGAGTGGGTACTCCTATACCCCCCCTCGCCCCCTGTCCCCCAGGTCTTGACTCTCTGGTTTTCCCTTTTCATACTTATTTCACTCATGCCCTTGGGAACTTTGTACAGTCCCGTGGCTTTTTCTGACACCCTTCAGAAGGAAACTAGAATGTCATATGCATGCATAAAACGCACATTTCCACTTAGAGGTTCAACATCATCTAGAATTCTCCTTTTAAAAATTGAACCCTAGCCCTAGCTGGTTTGGATCACTAGCGAGAGTGTCGGCCTTCGGACTGAAGGGTCCCGAGTTCGATTCCGGTCAAGGCCACATGCCAGGGTTGTGGGCTCGATCCCCAGTAGGGGGCGGTCAGGAGGCAGCCAATCAATGATTCTCTCTCATCATTAATATCAAAAAAAGAAAATTATTTTAAAAAATTGAAATAAACTCTCACCCATCCCTCCCCTTCATCAGTTCCTACCATGATTTGCTTCCAAATGCCTCCCAGACTTACCCTTTCCTCTCCATTTCCTCTGTTCAGGTGTTGGGTCCTGCATGCCTGAGCGTCTCCAACAGCCTCTGGGCGGTTCCCGTGTCTCCTTGTCCCTTGTGAAGTAATCCTGTCCCTTCCCCTGCTCCAGGCCCCACCGTCACTTCTCCGTGTCTCCTCCCCAGGGTTAAACTCCTCTGCCTGCTGTCTGTATTATTCCCCCTTTCAGACTATTCAATCATTTCCCCTTGCTTTCTGGCTTCACTCCATCGGGCCTCTCTGCCTCCACAGCCTCCATGAATGTGTGTAAGGACTGTCATGCAGAAGACCAGGCACAGGACTGAAAGAACACTTTCCATCTTTCCCACTCCCTGTTCATCCCCCATCCTTCAAACCACTCTGCTGCCTCATCTGCATTCTCATCTCATTTTTTTGTAATTTAAATTTTAATTGCCCAAGTGATATCATCTAAATAGCCTTTAAAAATGAAATCTATAGACAAGGCTAAGGCTCCCTTTGATCACTCATTCCAATTCTGCTTCTTTCCCTCCGTGCACAGAGGTTAAGTGATTGTGGAATATATTCAGATAGTTTTTGATGTTTCCAGAAGATATGTAGTATTTATATTGAATGCGGCCATTTTGAATATAAATGGCATGTGCTTTTATATTTTGTGAAATTTCTGGACGTTCATGCATGTTAGTCCACCGGGATGAGACTCACGCTGATTGCCTCGTGGGTACTATTTTGTAGTATGAATCCATCACCATTGATTTGACTACTGCATCTTTGATGCAAATTAGATTATTCCAGCTTTATGTTTGCAAACTTGCTTCATGGAACAACTGGAAAACACATCCTTTTGCATGTGTGTCAGTTGCTTTCACTGATGATGTTTTCTTCTCAGAATCACAAAGTAAGATTAGAGCAAAGCTTATCTTTCCTGAAAGATCCTGAAGTACCAGGCACTGAGATAGGTGTTTGCACAACCAACCTTGAGCTAGGTGTTATCATTCCCATTTTATAGATGAGAAAACTGAGGTTTAAAGAGGTAACGTGAGTCAGGATTTGTAATCCCTTTATGTTCTCACTCCTCCCAGTCCCTTGTGCTGAGTTCTTTCCCTCCAACTCTGCTGTGAATCTCACAGTGGCAGGAACTACATGACATACTTCCTTTTGTTCTCTAATATCTCCTGATTACACAATAAATCTCAATAAAACCTGATTGATTATTTGGGAGACAAATTAGCACTATCATCTTAACTAGCAGGGTATTTTATTTAGGCATTTTAGCAACAATAAGAAGACGCTAGCATCATAGAGTGGCTGGTTAAAATATTATTATAAGTTAATTAATATTTTAGCAGATAATTTCTAATTAATTTGCTGTAGTTATCTTGTTAAATGTCAATTAAGTCTCTCCACATCCCTTACAGGTTTTTGCTATTCATAAAATGTAATTATGCAGCTATTGCTCATGTATTCTTTATTGCTTATATAATCTACCAGTTAAATACAAGTCAAAAAGATTTATCTTCCAAGTTCTTAATAACATCACTAAATGTCCTAATTAATAATTAATAACCATTTGCATAATTAATTGGAGAAAGTATCCTAATGGGATGGTGCCTTGCAGCTATCTCCTATAGCAACCCTAGCTCAGAGTGGAAGAGTTTATTTGAGTAACTCAAATTCATTTAGTGCTTAGCATTGATGATACAGAGCTCATAGGATTCCAATGGCACATCCTTGTTTACATTGTTTCTTAACAATATGTAATACCCGTGTCTCTGTGGAAGATAGCTTGTTCGTTGTGTATGCATTTTTACGAACAAGGATCAGGTGAACAAAAACGAATTTCATTTTCCTAAAAGCCAATTTAATTTTCTGAATCTGAGCCCTCATGTCGCCAAATGCAGAAACTTAATCTAGTCACTTTCAACTTAGTCTTATGTAGTAACGTCTCAGGCAAATAAAGGTATAATTCAGTTACATTCTAGATTTGGAGAAAAACTAGATGTTGTCATCTGTCCATTTTCCAAGTTCCACCCATTTTGGTCCTAGCTAGCGGTCATCCTTTGAGACACAACATCAATGTTGGTCTTTGAGGGCACCCCTTTCACACTGACCCCACTACAAGGTGTCCAGTTATCCTCATTCACTGAAGTGTTTTTGGCTTTTCTATAGCTTCCACCATCCAGGTTCATAAGAGCTGCTCTTCATTTTTCTTGTTCAGGCCTCCAGGATCCTGTGCATACATCTGCCCTTCCTCGGCCCTTCCTAAACTGTATCATGAGTTTGCAGATCACTTCGCTCTGAGTCATTTTTGACCATAGAAACACTGAGGGGCTGTCAGGGGTCCTTGCTCTACCTAACGTAGCCTCGTACAGCCGCTCCACTTTATTGTTCACATGCCAAAGCCACAGGGGTCACTGCAAGGGATGCTGAAGACTGTAAATCCAGGTGGGACCAGTAAGACACAGATCTTCTCTCTCTCTGACTCTTTAAAATCAGGTTCTTGTTCTACTCCCCTCTTCCAAATGATTGGGGGCGGGAAGTACTTCTCTGGCCTGGCTGCTGTGTGTCTCAGTGGTTGAACATCAACCTGTGAACCAGGAGGTCATGGTTCGAATCCCGTTCAGGGCACATGCCTGGGTAAAGGGTATGCAGGAGGCAGCTGGCCAATGATTCTCATCATTGATGTTTCTCTCTCTCTCTCTCCCTTTCCCTTCTTCTCTGAAATCAATAACAAAATATTTTTTAAAAATGTTTCTCTGATTTGTTTTATTCCAAATTTATGAATTAACTGAAAAATAAACGAATCTATATACTTGGGGGTTTGGGGCTGAGAGCTGCACATTCTAAGAGTTTTCAAAACCCAGAAACAAACAAACAAATGAATAAATTTAAAATAAAATCCCATCATTGTTCATTGAACTATGAGTTGCAGTTGGTGAAAGAGAATAATATGTTGATTTGGAAGTTAAAGCTCATTTACCGAAGTACATTGTGAACTTCTCAGTGCAGTTACCTCTCTTCAGACAACACTGCCAGAATGGCCACATACCAGACCAACCAGAATATTATTACCCTGTTGAAAAGACTATTGCTTGTCATTTTTTAAGAAGCATCTTCCCCTTTCACTTATCAGCAACAAAGAGCTTTAAGCCTTCTTGTCTCCTAGCTCTCATCACAAGGGAATTGCTTTTCCACAAGACCCTTCTCACAGAGAAGAGCTGCTGCTTCTGTCCATAATAATAGACATAGCATGGAGCAGGGTGGGTGTACCTCACCGAGCTCCGAGTGGATTGTCAATCAGTTCAGCACCAGAGCCCTGGACAGCAGCGTGGGGGAGCCCCCTCTGGGGATCATCTGGTCCTTCTTCTGTCTTCTGGCAAGTTCTTCAGCTCAGCCAAGAGAGGTCTCTCACCTTGAAAATCTCCGAGGAAGGACACTCCTTAGACTCTTGTTATTAACCAAGCCAATGTTTACATTCAGGAATACATTTATGTCTAATCCAAATCTGTCCTACCATTTTTTATTTGTCATCCTCTTCACAAGCATTGCTTAGGGAAAAACACTGAAGTAGATAAAGGTCATTTTTGGTGCCTTCTCTTTCCTCCTCCCCACTTTTTATATCTTCTGCTCTTTCCATATCACAGGGATTTGGGGTTTTAATTGTCATGAATTAAGGTGGCTCATTAATGCTTTTTTTTTTTTTGACATGGGCTCTTGCAAAAGGAGCCCTGCAAGGAAAGAGCAATGCTTCATATGAAATGTTGAATTATTAATGGTGACATTTCAGGCACCTCTGAAAAAGAGACTGGGGTGAGTGTGAACTTTGTCCATATCCCTCAAATAATGCCATACTTGTAAAATCAATCATGACTATTGAGTTAAGGCAGCCAGCCATGAACTTCAGGAGACCTGCATCTGGCTCTCCTGAATAGCTCTTTTTTTTTTAAATATATTATTGATTTTTTACAGAGAGAAAGGGAGAGAGATAGTTAGAAACATTGATGGGAGAGAAACATTGATCAGCTGCCTCCTGCACATCTCCTACTGGGGATGTGCCCACAACCAAGGTACATGCCCTTGACCAGAATCGAACCTGGGACCTTTCAGTCCGCAGGCCGACGCTCTATCCACTGAGCCAAACCAGTTTCGGCCTGAATAGCTCTTCTTAATGTCACCTTAGCCAGCTTGTTTAGTATAGCTCAGACTCCTGTTCCCTATCTGTAAAATGGAGGTAATCAGCCTACTTTACAGATTATTGTGAGTCTCAAGTGAGATGATGTAGACAATACACTTTCCACAATGCCTGCCAGGCATATTGTGCTTTTTACAAACTATTATTCTAATCCGTGGTGACTTTTTATGGATACAATAAAAAGATTTTCATAGAGGGGAGTGGAATACTAAATGATGATGAGGAGTAGTTGCTCTTTCTACAGATATGTTTGATAAATATTACTGGATCACCAACAAATATAATTCTCTCTCCCCATGATGATGTAGTCTGGCAAATAGTGAAGGAACAGAAAGACACAGGAAGAGAGAGGGTCCCCAGAGCATGATAGGAGTGGTGGCTAGGTGAACACGAGGAAGGACAGCGCCTCTGGCCTCTGCCTGCCCTGAACAGTTTGTGATTCTCATTAACTAGAGTGAATGTGAGCAAGGACTGGGAGTTGGGTTGAATCTGTGCACATTTCCCATCTCCATATTTTATATGTCCCAGGACTGACCCACATACAGCCTCTCTCATTCTAAGATAGAGGTCTGCTTAGCATACAGTCAAGTAGATAGACAGGCCCCAATTTGGTGAAACCTGGAAGAATTATGAACTATAGCAAAAATGGCCAACTCAGGGATAGCTAAGGCATATTTCCCTTTTCCCTTGATATCTGTGAAAACGTGCATCTTAAACATCGCAGAAATAATCATCTCCTCTATATATGTTTCCCCCTTTTATGGTTTTTATTGGTATACAGCATTATTCAGGCTAGGCTCTTCCATCTCCCAGGCCAATTCCTTTTGCATCTGTGTTTATATTGATGCTATTCAAACAATGATCCTCCGCTTCCCCTGTCAGTTTCCATTGTGCATTTCACATATTATGAACTTATTTAAACAAAAATCATCCTCGCTGGGTACATTTCTTTCCCATCTGTTTCTCCCCTGCCTCATACAACCAAATCTCATTTCAAAGCAACATTGTAATATCATTTATTGTTATTCTCTCATTTTCCTAAGCTGCTTCTGTAACATTCAGAGTGGGAGAGGTGGTGCTGGGGAAATATACGGTACCGTTGATTGATAGTCAAGAAATTGTTTTTTACTCAAAATGTTTCTAAAAGGATTCATATCAATTTTTCAGAGAAATGAGACCTCAATAGTGACTACACTTTCTATTTCGAGGGTGCTTTGTAGTTAGTTTTCAATGTTCTTTCACTTAAGTGTCATTTTAGGGAGTTTGGGGAAAGAAAAAAAAAGAAAAATCCAGATTATTCTAAATACCCAGATTTTTGGCAATATTGTAGACTGGCATGCAGATGTTTGACGGACTTGTTCACCCTCCAGATGTTTGGTGCTAAGGGAACACAGCTTGTTGCCTATTAGAATCAATGTGAGGTGGTAGTGGTGGTGATGTATGTGTGTTGGGGGTGGGGGGAGGCAAATCTGTCCCTGAATATATTTTTAGCTTAATAATATTTTTTAGTTGCCATTTAGTTTCCTATTTCCCAGGCTCAGGAAGACCTGCTATAAATACCCTAATCCTTTCTAAATCCTGTGTTTGTGTAAGTGACCAGGAGAGACGATTTATTCACATGAGATGCCTGCAAAGAATGAATATTCTTCCTGTCTCTGCCAGTCTAGCCCTGATGAAAGGCCCAGAGCTTCATGCCAGCCCTGAGGCCCGCTGTGGGAGATCAGCTCAGAGTGTGTGTGTGTGTGTGTGTGTGTGTGTGTGTGTGTTAAGAGAAATAAGCCTTTTCCATCTTTGAAGAAACATCTGTGGAACTCGCACTCTGGAAGACAACTTCCGGAGGTCACCAAATCCTACGTGGAGTTTCTAACTCATTTATAAATGGGCCACGCTTCTCTGAAATGAGGGCCCGCACACGTCAATATTATCTCACAGAACACTTATCCTTGAGATGAGAGGTGCTTTAATGACATAGAGGCCCTTTACAGGAGATTCTGGGCTCTCTTTTGTCGACAATATTGCCAAAAGTCTCTCACGTACAGGAAGAACATCGGTGGGCACTGATCCTCTGTCTGGTTCAATCCTTCCTGCTGCCTTGAAGCCTGGGACTCCAGAGATGGACTTCAAAGCCTGCCCCCTACTGGGGAGCCTCTGCCCCACTTTTTCTGGGCTGAAGAAAGCAAGATGCTTCCGCTGTTCGCCTGTGATGGTTTTTTCAACTGGGGAAGAGCCTATTCCTCTTCTTTTACGGTTCATTACACCTGAGGAACCTTATTTAGTCAAGGGAAATTGCCCTCCGGGGAATGATTAGAATTAGCAAGGAATAAAATGGGAGTTTGGGGGCTGGGTAACACTCTCTGCATGTTATAAAAGACACAAATGAAACTCCCTCACCTGCTCCAGCTTGCGCTCTGTCAGTCGTCAATGAAAGGTCTCTCCTTTTGTTAACTCACCCCGTGTGAGTTTTATATCAATTTTGTCTCTGCTCCTCCATCCTTATTTTCTAGTTTCTGCATATGGATCAGGTCTGGTTTCAGTTCAATGAAAGACTAAACTTTCTAGAAGTTGGAAGATCCAACCATGGGACGTAGCGTCTTGAGACGCAGTGACTGGCAGTTCCTATGTTCCATTGGAAGAGTTGAGTCACAAGGGTCAAGCTTCAGAGGGAGGATTTGAAACACATGTTTTCAAAAGATCCCTTCTTATTATGAGAGATGGCCATTCTGGTATTTATACATAGTTCATTCCCATCCATCACAAGTCACCATGCCCAAAATCTTGTTTCCAAAACCTTCCTCAATTCTTCTCAAACTCATCCTGGCCTCTTCCGGCTTGGAGGGCTTCTTTCAGAGCCTTCACATTCTGTAATCTTCGCTCTTTACCTAGGCAGCTCATGGAGCCCCTCCTTTCAGTATTGATTGCCTTCTGGCTGCTTCCTTCCCCTGCCCTGACCAAATATGCATAGGTAGTTGAAGGTAAAGGAATTTCTGAAATCAATAGGCTCAGATATTTATGTCCACTGTGATGAGCTTAGTCGCAGGAATGGGACCAGGATGTGAAGAGAAATTTAGAATTTCTGCCTGAAGTCTCCATGTTGGGCCTAAAAAATCTTTTACTGAACAGCTGGACATGTGATAAACTGTAATTGGACGAATGTCTGAAAGGTATTGTTCTGTTTTAGGCAGTTTTCAACAGTCACTTTACATGAGTAGGCTCTTGGTTTGTGTCATTCTTCATCTCATTTTGAAGTGCAGGGGGGACATCCTGGTTTGGGAGGCAGGAGGCCTGTTTTAAAATGTTCTCTCTTCTCCTAATCAGGAGTATAATTTTTGTAAGTCATGCAGCAGCTCTGGGCTAAGTCCACATCTGGAAAATAGAGAAGGGTCTAGGTCAGCGGTTCTCAACCTGTGGGTCGCGACCCCTTTGGGGGTTGAATGACCCTTTCACAGGTATCGCCTAAGACCATCGGAAAACACATATATAATTACATATTGTTTTTGTGATTAATCACTCTGCTTTAATTATGTTCAATTTGTGACAATGAAAATACGTCCTGCATATCAGATATTTACATTACGATTCATAACAGTAGCAAAATTACAGTTATGAAGTAGCAAAGAAAATAATTTTATGGTTGGGGGTCACCACAACATGAGGAACTGTATTAAAGGGTCACGGCATTAGGAAGGTTGAGAACCACTGGTCTAGGTCAGTGGTCAGCAAACCTTGGCTTACAAGCCACATGCGGCTCTTTGGCTCTGTGGCATGGGCCACGAAATTTCAATCGCACTGTACATGTGTGCCCGCACGTGGTATTTTGTGGAAGAGCCATACTCAAGGGGCCCGTTTTGCCGACCACTGGTCTAGGTGATCCCCAAGGAAGCTCAATTGCTGGGCGAGCATAGACTTTTATGTTCATTGTCCTAAGACCTGAAGTTCATAAACTTTGTTGGGCTTCAGAGTCACCAGATGCTTTATTAAAAGGTAGATTTGGGGGCTCTCCCAAACAGGTCTTATTTAGTGAATTTGGGGTAAAGAAGCAACCCAGCAGATTGGGGTGCCAGGGGATTCTGACACTCAGTCCTCAGACCCTGATTGAGAAATGCTACTTTGGAGGTATCATTTCAGTCATTAACAAGTGAAAGGTCCTTATTGGGGTCCCAAGGGAAGACTTCTCATTGGGCTGAAGGCCCGAATGTCTTAGATAAAAATGTAGTCATACCAAAGGATAAGTGATAAGGGTGAGGCTTCTAGAAGCAGTTTTTGGTGGGAGGGAGGGGGAAGCTTGAGGGCACTGAACCACTTATGGCGACACCAGGAATGGGGAAGTGGTGGGAGTTACAGGCAGGGTGACTCCAAGACAAACTTTACTTACTCTTAAAATTTTGCTACAAGCTGTCTTTAGAGGTATAGACAAGGAGTTGGTGAGAGGTGGGAAGGTGTAGAGAGGAGTTGGGGAGAGTGGCTGGAATAATGTATCCAGAAAATAAATGCCTGGGGTGTTTTCTGAAAGGCACACAGGTGAGCAGTATGTGACTAAGAGATGACTTGTTCCAGCAAGTAACCTATGGTCCCCGACTGTGCCTTGAAAACACAGGCAGAGACACTTGATGATGTGACATGTGGGGTGATGATAACTATTAGCTTGAAGTAGAAGGAGCGTGTGTGCTGGGGTGGGTGTGTTTGTGGTGGAGGGGAGGGGGGATGAAGAGAGAGAGTATTTGAGGACAGAGAGTGGAGCTAAGCCATTCAAGAATTCTGTCCTAGTTTCAGCTCCACTGGTGCAAGGGCAAGCCACCGAAATTAGCCTTCAATCCAGTTTATTTGTTGCTATCTAAATTCCAATTTATTTTTTTGTCAAGTCGGTCCATTTGCATGCAAGGCACCTAGCACTAATCTACTCTGATAATGACTTGGGTGAGCAGGATGGAAATTTCTTACTCTTCCCTGAAGGCTCACAATGTGGAAAGGAAGGATAGTAAAGCAACCTTTCCACGATTAAACAAGGAAGAAAATTGCTTCTTGTTTTTACTCTGTTCAATTCCGCACACCCCCTTCTCCCCCCCCACCCCCCCGCCATCTCTCACGATTTTGGATGCTGAACTAGGTTTGACTCAAGGACGCTGAACACGGACTCAAGGAGATGGGTGACTTGTTTATTGGAATTCAAACTTATATTTATCATGAAGCCAGAGGAATACTGCCCGGCCTGTATCTGAATTAAATAAACACAAATTGAATGAGAAAAACATTATTTAATCTCTAGATAGCCAACATCCATTAATAACCTGCATTTTTCTGAACCTAAATCTTACAGACAGCGTAGTCATCTCTTTCCTTTCCATGTGTGATGCTTCTCTAAGATTTATTCTCAGATATACTCAATTCTTTCTCAGCCAAAATTATATATTCTCCGCATAAAAATGCAACAGCATCCCTTTCAATGCCAAGCCATTTCATTTGGTTCTGTTCCATTCTGTCCCTTTCTTCCTCTTATTTCATTTAAGAAACCACTGGAGTCAGACCTGGAACTTAATCCCCTTTTCAATACCTGGATCAGTTACCAAGACTCCATTTCCATGGTGTGGGTTAAATCCCTGTGACGCTTTAATTCCTTTAACCAGCCCATTTTCACCCACCTCCCCTCGCTCTGCCAGACACTTAACATAGAGTAAATAAGAATACATTCACGTAGACGACCAGAATCTGGGTGAATAGCCAGAGAGTGCTGGGGCATCACCAGAAAAACAAATAGAAAGGAGGATCCACCCAGGGGGAAAATGGAAATGGATGAAATTTATTTAATCTCCCGTTCTCTCAATATTTTCCTTCCCTCACATGGCTCTTATTAACCTCTCCATTCTCTTTTCTAGCCCCAGACCACTCATGCCACTCTCGCTATCCTGGACCCCCTCTGTAGCATCATAGTGGATGCCTGGTCCCTCCTCCCCATCCACATCTAGTCATAAAGCCTGGTTCTTGACTTTTCTAGGGGACACTAGTTCACTGGTCAGCTAAACTGTACTGAAGAGTAACGTGTTAATATGTTATCCTCTCTAGTGGATTTTTGAATGTTGAAAGGAGACTTCAGAAATGAATGACTGCAAATGGCAAGGATGTAAGGAAAAGGGAACCCTTGTGCACTGTGGTGGGAATTTAAATTGGTGCAGCCACCGTGGAAGATGGCACAGAGGTTCCTCGAAATATTGAATATAGAATGACCATGTGATCAACGATCCTACTTCTGGGAACTGAAAACTGGGTCTTGAAGAAGCATCTGTACCTTCATGTTCACTGCAGCATTATTTATAGCAGCCAAGATATGGGAGCAACCGAGGAGTCCAGCAAGGGATGAATGGATAAAGATGTGATATACATTCACACACTCATACACACACATCATTGTATGTATGTATATATGTATGTACACACATGTATGTGTATATGTATATGCACATATGTGTATATATGTATGTATATATGTAATGGTGTATATCAGTGACTTTCAACAGTGTACCATGGAACACTAATGTGCCACAAGAATTTTTAAAACATGCAACACCTGACTATTTAGTCAGGGCACTGACCTCTTTTCCCTTAGGTTGTCAAATAAAAAAAATGACAACAGCCAACACACAATAGCTGTCTAGTATGAATGAATCAAAATTATACCTATTTTTTGTCAGATCAGCAAAAAATGTATTTTTTTGACATGCTGCAAAATTATATGAATTAGTTTATGGGTGCCGTGAGCTGAAAAAGCTTGAAAATCGCTGTTACGCATAATGGAATATTATTCAGACAAAAAGAAGAAAATTCTGCTTTTTGTTACATCATGGGTAAAACTTGAGGGCATTATGCTGAGTGAAGTAAGTCAGACAGAGAAAGAAAAATACGATCTCATGGACATGTGGGGTCTAAACAGGTAAATTCAGAAACAGAAGTAGAATGGCTGGTTGCTGGGGGTGGGGGATGGAGAAAATGGGGAGATGTGTTTGAAAGGTACGAACTTCCAGATATAAGACAAAAAGTTCTGCGGCTCCAATGTCAGCACGGTGACTGTAGTTAATTATACTGTATTATGCGCATGGACGTTGTTAGGACAGTAAATCTTAAACTCTCACCACAAAAACAGAAATGTAATTATATGACATGATGGCGTTAGCTAATGCTTTATAGGAGTAATCATTTTGTACTATATGTGCTTCAAACAGTACGTTGTATACCTTAATGCTACACAATAGTGTAGTAAAAACAAAAGTTCAATTTGTTTGCTTTAAAAAAAGAAAGGAAGAAAGAAAATATTTACCCCAAAAGAATGAATCTCTTCAGTGGAATTCTAGGCACATTGGTAGAAAATTTTTGAGCTGAGTGGCCCTATTGGTTAAACACTGTCATGTATATAATTTTCTATTTTGTCCCTAAATAAAGTCAGTTCCGCCAGCTAGGACTGAAGGAGAACTTTTAATTAGAAATGCTACCTGAATAAACCCCCACTTCATACGTGTATGCATCCATGCAGCAAGTCAGTCATTTAGGTCACAGATTTACTGAGCACCTACTATATTTCAGGCTGTATGAGGTGCGTTGGGTAAAAATGATGAATACGGCAGTATTTCAGGCAGTGACATTTGAACAAGAGTTCCCTTGTCCTAGCCTGACTTCCTCTAGGCTAGGAATATTTGCCAAACCTATCTCATCCATAAAAAAAGAAACGAACGAAACAAGAATGAAGAAGATATCCACACACTTGAACTTAATCCTTGCTACTCTCTTACTGTGGCTCCAGAAAAAAGGGTTTGGAAAAGCAAGATAAATACTCCAGTCAGAAGGAGCTGGCTGCTGAGGCATATTTTAAAATCATATTACCATTTTAATAGTATGCAGCGTCTCCACATCAAATGATGACATTATTGGCAAAGACTAGAAGGTGACACACTTTTGAGGGCTTAAACGGCAGTACCAACGACAGATGAAGCTATCTTAAAGGGACGACAAAGCCATTCTGCCATCTGGCATGCTCTCGCCCCATCCTGGTGGTAATGGGAAAAAAGCGTGCATCCAAGGGGTGAAATGAAACTGGCTGCGCCTTGAGAATGCACATTGAGGAGGGCCTGTTCGCCCGCCTGCCATGCTGCTCCCTGTGGCTGTGCAAAGGGGTGGCTTCCTAAGCACCCGTCTTATAAACACACTATTTTTCACTCTTACATATAGGCGACCTGTTTACTGTAGAAAACACAGCGGGACACAAAACAAAAACATCGAAGTCCTTTAGAAAACCACGAGACAGCTAATATTGATATTTCAGTGGGTCATGTGTGTGCATGTGAGCATGCACACATGTGTTTGTGTGTGTGTGCACGCATGTGTGTGTTTTCAAAGCCAAATTAAAATCAGTGTGTAATTATTTCCACTGACTGCTGGCTGGCTTCATGTGAGCGTGGCCTGTACTTGGTTTAATGCTCTACTGTCGCCATTGCGAAATTCTTAGTAAGTACATCTTTGAGTTGTGTTTTGTAAGTGAAGTCCTCTGGGACATGCATGTGAGCAGAGGAGACCCATGTAATTTGGCGACTCCAGTTCTTACTGCCCCGTTGGCACCTAGTGTTCACTGGGCTCCATGAACATGGAATCGCAGTGGGTCCACAATGCATGGGCCTTTCAGGAGATGAAAGGCAGGTACCAGGTAAGCGCTTATGTCTTTGACGGAGCAAGTAGGGATGCTGATGGTAGTAAGAGGCCATCCTTCCCATTTGAACCAGAACTTGCTTCTAATGCAGAAAGAAGGCAATTAAGAAATACGAATGACCAAAAAACCCTACTATATCTTTTCCTATTCATGCTACTTTCCTCTATTAGTCAATTATTATGCCCAAAATGATGACATTGAAGGAAAGGGAAAAATAGGGCAGCCCATTGTTCTTCTTCCTTTCAGTTCTTCCTTACTCAGCAGTAAGCTAAAAGTAGAGAGTGTTTGGTAGAGTGTGTGTGTACCAAGAAGTGAAATAAAAACAGTCAAATTCACTCTGTGCAGCATTTCCACAGTTTTGGCAAGAAAGACATACATGTGTACAAACTCCAAACTATGAATTGTGTAATTTTGGTAATTCTGTAAGGGAGCTAAATGGTTTTGTTATATATATTTTAAACTTTTATTGTACAACAGAAAGATGAATTGTGAAATTCATGCTAATAATTTAAATGTTTAATTTTTCCTTACTGAGAACAGCATTAAATAGCAAAAACGTGCCATGTCAATGAGAGAGCACGAGAGAAAGGAATGTAATTTTTCCTGCTTATTAACCCCACATTTTCATTTTCTACTGGGCTGTGCAAATTATGTAGCCAGCCCTGACTGAACCATATACGGTGATCATTTTTTCAAGTCATTAAATTTGATTTTAAAAGATTATTACTAACAGCCGCATAGTAAATGGTTTCAATTGGTGAATTCATTAAAGTTACCTCCTATTATTTTTTGGACATTTAGATGGTTTACAATGTATTTAAAATCAGTTGGTTATAATGGCGTGATCAAAATCTCTGCATGTAAATCTTTATATACGTCCATGGTTATTTCCTTAAGTAAATTCCAAGAAGCACAATTGCCAAGTCAAATGATATATACATTTCTAAGGGTTTTTAGATATAGTGACATGTTGCTCTTCAGAAAGTTTGTAGAGATTGACAGTTTCCACCGTCACATGGCAACCTCGGGCAGTCCTTCAATTATTATTCATATCCATACATTCCATCTTTGGCAGTTGTTCATCAGTTCACTTGTTCATCACCAATGCCTACTCTGTGCCAAGCAATGTACAGTGGGGCCTTGACTTACAAGTGTCCCGACTAACGAGTTTTTCGAGATACGAGCTGTCTCTTGGCCGATTTTTTGCTTTGAGTTGCGAGCTAAAATTCGGGTTACGAGCCAGCTTCAGATACCCCGCCGCTAGTTGGCACAGCGAACGTCACAGTGAACGCCACAACATCAGCCCAGCATCTCGTGTCTCACTCGTTCACTTTAAGATTTGACATACGAGTAATTTGAGTTACGAGCTCCGTCACGGAACGAATTAAACTCGTAAGTCAAGGCCCCACTGTATTATGATGGTATGGGACCAACACTGAGCACACCACTGCCTGCCATGACTTGCCTTCATGGAACCTGTGGTCCAGGGGGAAGAGTCTGACATTAAACGAATGTACTTACACATTGTGATGGGTCCCACGAAGGAAACGGATGGAATGTTTGTAGAGCATTTAGCTGGGGACTTGACTTAGCTGAAGAGTCAAGAAAAGTTGCCTGAAGAAGTGACAGCGAGGTGAGATTTGAGGAAGAATAAGAGTCAGTTGGTAAAGAAGGAAACAGGTAAGAAGTTAGAAGCATTGCAGACAGAGGCGGGCCAGCCTGAGCAAAGCACTATGGGAGGAGAGGGTGCCCTAAAACCAGAGAGCCGAGGGGCGGAGAATGGAGAGAAATGAAGCCGGAGCGGTCATTTTGGGCTAGCCCAGGGCTTTACACACCACTGCCTGCCAGACTAATCCAGCCTTCTGTGTTCGTCTTTTGTTAAATAAAGTTTTATTGAAACATGTGCATGCCATTTCCCCCCATATAATCTGTGGATGCCTTCGTACTACAGTGGCAGAGTTGAGTAGTTGCAACGAAGTTCTTGTGGTCTGCAAAGCCTAAAATATTTACTATGAATGCTCTGTGAATGAAAGATGTTTGCCAAGTGCTGGACAAGAGCAGGCAAGGCCTTGGAGTCTGTGGAGAGATGCCAGTCTTCACTCCAGGGGGATGGGGAGTGATGAAAGGGAGCGTGAGGAGCCTTTGGAATAGGTTGAAGGGGGGAGGGGGGCGGACAAGGGAGATATGCGGATTCCAGGTGAAAGCCCATGGCCCCTTGAACATGGAAGTGGCTTTCAAGATGGAAATTGAGACACATTTGGGAAGTAAAGCCAAGGTGTGTAACATGATGGGTATCAAAAATTACCCAAGGTCTTCTTTCTGCCTAGTAGAATTGCATGGGCCACAGTGCCCTTCATAGAACCAGGGATGACTTAAAAAAAACCAATTTGGTGGGCTGTGGGAGATATTAATGAGCTCAGTGGGAGGTCCCTTTGAGATATCCAGGAGGATTTTGAGCAGGCAGTTAGAAAACTCTTTCTATAGCTCATAAAAGTGGTAAATATTTCCCATTATAAATGTGACCAAAAACATGCGTAGTATCTCATTATATATTTTATACTGGGTTTATATTTGCCACTGGCTTTTCTTGCAAAGAACATCTATTTAGTATCTACGCTGTGCTTAGCACATGTGAGTTACCCGAGAATACAAATGTGACTACAACACACATGTGCACCACAATAAGTCACAGGTGAATGCTGTTAGAGTTGGGCCAAAACATGCTATGAGAGCAAGTGATATGGTGCCCTGGCGGGGTGGCTCAGTTGGTTGGAGCATCGTCCCATACATCAAAAGGTTTCAGGTTCGATCCCCAGTTGGGGCATATGCAAGAGCCAACCCATGGATGTTTCTATCTCACATTTAAAAAAACAACAAAAATATATGATATGGGGAGAAGCTAATAATTCTACGAGGGGTGAGGAACCTTACAGGATGTAGGATTGGAGCTTTGAAGAATTAATGGGATTTCAGATGGTAAAGGGTGGGGTATAGGGACATGGAGGCAAGAGGACCCGCATGAGCAAAGGAGAGAGGCTGAAAAGGGCTGTGAGCTATTTTTAGACTGATTTCTTTTTCTGTTCTCGCTGTAACCACCCCCGTGCCCCATCCCCACCCTTACACTTACAACAATGCTCGGCATCCTAATTTTGCTTTGGTTGACTCGAATCTCTGTTTCCTGTGAGCATATAGTGTTTCATCACCCAGGCTGCAGATAAGAGATCTTAACGGACTGATCCCTTCCTCCCACTGCAGAAATAATTAATTGCTTTCTCCTCTGCACTCTTATATTGCTTTATCTTTCACGCGAACATTGCCCTTGTCATGCATTGTTGGTGTTACATGCATATAAGTCCCTCTGTGTATTGGGAACGTGAAGTTCTTAAGGGTTTCCCCTCCGTCTCCTGCATCTTCGGACCCCTAGAGCCCCGGACAATGCACTGTAGCAACAGCAACACCAAATGGCAGCTGTCAGCTTGAGCAGAAGCCAATCGCTTCTGGCGCCAGTGCCGGCAGTTGGAGGGAATCTGATGCAGAGCCCAGGCTCGGTGCTGGGAGGACTGGGAGCAGGAGAAGCAACTGAATCTGAATAATTGAATTTTAAGAAGGAGGCATATGCTTCCGCTGTAACCTCCCACTCCAGGCAGCATAGTCCAGATGCAAGTCAAAATGCATTATGTATTTAATGTGTCTCGTGGGGTTGGCATCCGAGATAATAGGAAGAGAAGGCCGGGATTATAATCAAAGTGGCACCATCTGAAGACATTTAGCCAGTGGTGCGAGGTCAGGGCATCTCTTTAGATATTTAGTCAACCTGGTGCCACAGAAGAGTGGATGTGATTGAAGGCTGGTGAGTGAGTGAGTGAGTGTGTGTGTGTGTGTGTGTGTGTGTGTGTACAGTTCAGGCAGAGAAGAAACTATAAGTAGCCGGGAAAGGTCTCTCGAGCAGATGTTTCTTGAGGTTGTAGGAGGTGGATGTCAATCCTGAGTGTTGAGGTTGATGCCTGAGACTTGAACTTGGGAAGAATACAGTGATTTTTGCCGGGGAAAGTGTGCATTGTTTCTCAGCGTCTCCTAAAGTTGGGGCAAGAGGAAATGGGCTTGGTGAAACCAAGAGGGAATTCACTTATCAGGGAGAGGGAAGCTGTCTTTCAAGTGCCGCGTGCAAAACACTTTATCTTTTTCAATCCATGGCCAACAAATTATATGTGAGGTATCAGCATATTTTCAGCAAGAGAAAGGGGCGGGTCAGAGACATCGAATAACATCATTCCCATCACACAGCTCGGGAGAGGCAGGGCTGGGATTCAAACCCAGGTCTGGCCAGTGCCTAGCCCGTGATTTTGTCACTGTACTTTTTGCTCCATAGCTTCTGAGATCTGAAAAAGATGTGAAACTTCTTTGCGATATCCTCCTGCCAAAATATTTAAAGGGTGGAAGAGGAGGAAACGTGGGTATTGCCATGATTGGACTCATGATTACAGAGAGTCAGGCAATAGCTTGACGAGTCTGGGTGCTTCGTTTGGAACCATGGCCCTCCGTTTCCATGGGGTGTGCATGGAGCTAGAAGTGCTGTGGTTTTGATCCGGAGGACTTAGTATTGCCCTCCGGGCTTCACACAGAGGGGAGGCAAGAAGAGAGAAAAGTGGGAACGCCTAGGACGCAAAAGGCCGACTACACATAGCTACAGCGTCTCACAACCTGGGGAGGACCGTCAGGATCATTCTGCAACACCTTTTTGTTGCTGTTGTTAATCCCCACATGAAGATATTTTTTCCCATTGATTTTTAGAGAGAATGGAAGGGAGGGGGAGAGACAGAGAGAAGCATCAATGTGTTTCACATCGATTGGTTGCCTCCTGCATGGGCCCTGACCAGGGCTTGGAGATGGAGTTTGCAACTGAGGTACTGGCCTTTGATCGGAATTGACTCCTCAACCCTTCAGTCCATGGGTCAATGCTCTAACCACTGACCAACTAGCTAGGGCTGCAACACTTTTGTTTTACAGGTAAAGAAACTAAAGCCCAGGGGCCGGCCCCAGAATACTGTATTTTTTTTTAAAATCAAAGTGTGTCCCACTGAAATAGAATCCATTCTCATTATAAAAATTTTATAACAAAATTAATAGAAGAGAATTCTGCTCTTCTATCCAGAGACAACCATTCTTAGTGTTTCAGTGAGCGTTTCCTTGTAGTCTGTTCTTATGTGTCCTTGTTTCCATGCTGTTCCATGTTCTTTTATGAGGCTATTTGAATAAGAGAGTTTGGAACTAAATTGCAGGCAAGCTGGACGGGTGTTTGGCCCTGTGAATACATATATTGTGGCAAGCCGCATGGCCATGGCATACTCAGCCCCAGGGCGCCTTATGTGCCTCACCAGCTCAGCCAGGTTCGGTGACCCTGAGAGGGGGCAGTGAAGGATTGAGAAAAGACAGACAAGAGAAGAAAGCTGGGTCTGGGTGGGACGCTGTCCTCTCTGATGGAGAGCTAGCGACAGCGTCACGGACTACAAACCGTGTCTTTATTTTATAGCAGATGCCATGAGGTAAAGTAAGGGCGTGGTCAAGACGTTTACAACATTCTCATGGGTTTTGATCCTACTCAACCACATGCACCTGAACTCTATCAAGCCCACATCACTCAGGCACGTGGGGCTACGTGTTCAGACCATAGGTTCAAGCTTACAACTATAACTGTTGACTATAATTGTGCTGGGAGGGCTCTGCCCACCAAGCTGGGACTCGTACGTGGCCATGAGAGGACTGTGCCCTCTCATTAGTCCGAGGCTTGAACCTGTCCAAACACTATAGCCACTCTCCACAATATATGGTAGGTGTGCTTTGTGTGTGTGTGTGTGTGTGTGTAGGGGCAGGAGATCCAGGCGGAAGGTGAGATTTGAGGGAAGGTCGTACACCGAACCAGCACCCTTGAGGTCCCAGGGCCTGGCAGTGCGGAGGCTCTGTGGGGATGCCCCCGGCATCACACAGGGAGCATAGCTCGTAGCCTTGGGCCGTCACTCAGATGTGAATAGTGTGACTGAATCAGGGCAGCTAACCACAGTGTCTACTTCTGCTGCCTTCACTTGTGAAAAACTACTCAGAAAGGGGGACGCATGAGACGGGGGGAATCACCCAAGAGACGGTGACTCCTCTGGGAGCTCATCAATGCCATCTTGTCATTGGTCGGAGGCAGAGCGACGGAGAGCGAGGAGCGGAGTGGCTGTGTCGTCTGCCTTCCCAGTGAGAGCAGGAGGCCAGCTCAGGCATCAGACTGGGATTCTCAGAGGTCAGGGAGGCAGAGGGGTGTGCCTTCTGGATCCCAGGGGGCGCCTTCCTCTCTGCTGTGCTTCTGGTTGACAACTCTGAGACCTGGCCAACTATCTCCATCAATCTCAGCCTCTCTCTCTCTCTTCCTCTCTCTCTCCCTCTCTCCCCCACTTTCTATCATGCACACGAGTTCTGTTATCTAGCCGCCTCTGCAGTAGGGCAGTGAGGTTGTGGAGGTCAGAGACCCCGTTGGCCAAAGCTGCTGGGCCTGTCTGGGGCTCCAAACATTTTTAAGATCAGAATCAGCGGGGAAAATATCAAACCACTTTTTGAAGCTGCTGCTCCAGCTTTCTTTGGAAAAGGGCCGGCCTCCTCCCCACCCACAGCCCCAGGCACTGTCTGACCCAGTCTTTTATACGCTTACACTCCAGAACATTTCCAAAAATACACATGTATTTTAACAAAAAGTCATCTCAGCCAGCGTTTCCGTGGTGGGCAGAGCCTGTCTATGGGTTCAAGCCCTCCTGTGGAGGGGCGGGGTGTGGGAGGGGATGGAGACGCTGTAGGTTGTAAGGGCTGGCAGCGGCCTCGCCCTCCTCCCTCTGGAAGGACATCTGCCGGAGGATGCTCTGGTCAGAGTGTGAGGAGCAGCCCAGGATTTGCAGGTAGCAGACAGGTAACGATCCTGGTGCTTCCTTCACTGCGGAGATGATCTTGAAAAAGTTACTTAATCTTCCTGATCCTCAGTTTCCTCGTCTGTAAATTAGACCCTAATGATACCTCCCTATTGGCATGGGAATTAAATTCACAACAAAAGCTTGAAGTCTAACACAGTGAGCACATGGTTGATCGCAGATGCAACTACAATTGCTCTTCTGTTGTTCTAACCATGTCTGGTCTCTGCCCGGGGTTCCCCTCTCCCCATCACCGTGAGCCTCATGGCAAGCCTATCGATGTCAACCAGCTGCCCTCCCTCCTCGCTGGTGAGTGAGAACGGGCTGCAATGGGAACTTCTGGTCCCATCTATGTCACTGAGACTCAAGGGGGCTTAGGAAAGCTAAGCTGCGGGTGTCTGCATCTCACCATGCCGCCATGACCAGGTCTGTGTCCATGTGTCTGCACCTCACCATGCCGCCATGGCCAGGTCTGCGTCCATGTGTCTGCATCTCACTATGTTGCCATGGCCAGGTCTGCGTCCATGTATCTGCATCTCACTATGTTGCCATGGCCAGGTCTGTGTCCATGTGTCTGCACCTCACCATGCCGCCATGGCCAGGTCTGTGTCAATGAGGCTGTAACTACGGGCAGCCTGTGAGGGAAGCATCTCCCAGGACATGGTGAGCGGGAGAAACAGGGAGGGCACACGCTGTACTGCTTTTAGGCCAAAGCCAGCTTCCCTCTCCTACCTCTGTGCCTCCCTCTCTGCCCTTTCTCCTCACCACTTCCTAGGTCCTCTTCTCCCAGAGAGCAGAGGGTCTCAGGGCTTAGCTGTCCGGGCCAGTGGTCACTTTGCCCAGATTACAGGAGAATTCCATGAGCTGGGACTTTTCAGACCAAAGGGACTTTCTAGACTAAAAAGGGACATCCAGAAATTTGTAAAAAATCACATCACGAGATAAAAACCCTTGTAGACAGATTTCCTTGGGCTCCTAGAAAAGTTGAGACACAATAATAAGTACAGGTGTTTCACCAGTTTCCACTTCAAAGGAGCCCTCCCCCATCCTGCAGAAGATGAAGCCCTGGCGTGGAGAAGCTAGGCGCTGTGCTCAGGGTTCCAAGTTCATAGGAGCAGAGCTGCAACTGTGGGCCAGGTCTTCGCCTCTACGGTCTCCCCACCACGTCCCAGGGCACCCGGAGTGCACAGTGCACCTGGGATCCCAGGGAAATACGATTGGACGATTGGACGAGAGGAGCAGGGCTGGAAGTTAGGTGGGGAAAGTGAGAATGGATCGGGGAGAGAAGGTGTCTGTGAACGGTTTTGGGGTACACAGGGGCCTGAGAGGGCAGAGAGCAGACCTCAGGGGGTTTGTTTCCATCACTACTCAGGGGAGAACTCCTTCCTCCGGGCGGGGGGAGGGGGGTTGTGTTGAGAACTCCAGGAACTCCATCTGTGTGAGTCCCATGCTAAGAGCAGCAGCGCAGGTCTCAGGCCTCGGGGGGTCTCTTCCCCACTCAGGGTGGGGTGGATGAAGCTGGGAGACCCTCAGGGCGTCTTCAGGGTCCTTCTTGCCCGGCACCCATGCTGCTCCCATGCTCCCCCAATGACCCTTTCTCCCCTGTTCCTTGCGGGCGCCTAGACGCTGCCGAGAAGACAGCACCATATAAATGCTAAACAGACAAGGCCCGCTGTCCCGGGATAAATAGGCCTTCAGCTCCCGCTGTCAGTCGCACCTTTCCGGAGCACAGACACATCTCCCGGAAAATGCTGGTGTGTTGCTTCTCCATTTATTTCGGCGATTTACTCTCAATCTTGGTAGCAGAACGCTGTGCTCTGTGTTTTTCTTTTGTTTCCTTTTTGGTATTATTGATTTTTTTTCCCAGAGGGACTTTATGGTTCGTTATTTTGATTTCCTGAATTCATAGTCGGGAAATGGGATGCCTTTCTTCTGATTGCTCTTCCAAAACAACAAAAATAATAACCGTCATTTCTATACTGCGCTCGCGTGCGTGATCTCATACAGATGCATGGCGCCTGGAGTCAGAGGGAACGGGTTCCAGTCTTGAGTCCACCTCTGACTGGCTGTGTGACCTTGGGCGTGTGACTTGACCTCTCTGAGTCCTTGTTGTTTCATGTGTCCCAGGGGGGGTAGTGACAGGCCTGCTCTTCCTAGCGCAAAGGCTTGTGCGAGAGTGCACGGGGTAATTGATATGAAAACTTGAGGTAGCTATTGATTTTTAGATGAGAAATTTGAGACAGAGAGAACCGAAGTGGTTTGCTCTAAGTGCTGGAGCTTATAAGCTGCAAAGGCCGTATATAAACACAGGTCTTCTGACAACAAGTGGTCTACCCGCAGCTCTGAGCGATGGCCGAGGCTCGGACAGGTGGACGTGGGAGCCAGTATTCCACAGTCTAATCACAGTTAGCACTTACACTCACTGTATGCCGGTGCCCTCCAAGAACTTGACTGTATTAACCCACTCAATCCATACGCCTATATGACTGTTATTGGTGTGTTCATTATATCAAGATTAAGTGCTTTGCCTGAGGTTGCCAACTGAATGGGAGCAAACTGACAGCAGGTACCTGTGCCATTAACCACTGCCCGGCCCTGCTTCTCTCAGGTCACACGTGCTGTAGGGCTACTGCAGGCCAGAGCAGACCTTTTCCCAAATCAGCTCCGGGGGAGGATGGGACCATGTTGGATTCTAGAAGACTTTAAAAGAAGGAGGAGGAGGAGGAGTTGGGGTGCAGGAGCGCTGACCTCTGTAAACACCCTAGAACAGTGGTCGGCAAACTGCGGCCCCTTGAGCTTGGCTCTTCTACAAAATACCGGCTCTTCCACAAAATACTGACTTCTGCGCATGGGCCACAAAGTTTCAATTGCACTGTACGTGCGCGCCCGCACGTGGTATTTTGTGGAAGAGCCACACTCAAGGGGCCAAAGAGCCGCATGTGGCTCACGAGCCGCGGTTTGCCAACCACGGCCCTAGAAGGCTTCCCTTGGTGTCTAAATGTGCAGAGCAGTGGTCCTCAACCTTGACTATGCATCAGAGCCACCTGGGGGCTCGTCGTAACAGAGGGCTCCCCTCCCCCAATTCCATCCACTAGGTCAGGACCTGAGAACTTGCATTTCTAACAAGTTCCCAGGTGATATGGATGCTGCTGACTCGGGGAGCCACGTTTTGGGAAACCCAGGCCTAGAAAGTAAGAAGTAGTAGAGAACAGGACATCAGGGTCCAGGCCCAGCCCCTAAGGACTCCCCACATCTGCATAAGGAAAGCTGGTCTGGGGCGTAGGGAATCTGCAGGTCCATTCAAAGGTCTCCATGAAAATGTTTCCTGGAGCCCTAACTGGTGTGCTCAGTAGATAGAACGTCAGCCTGCGGACTGAAGGTCCAGGTTCGATTCTGGTCAAGGGGTGGGGAGTGTTGGCACAGGTTTGCAACCTCCAGTTGGGGGTGTGCAGGAGGCAGTGGATCAATGTTTCTCTCTCATCAGTGTTTCTAACTATCCCTCTCCCTTCTTCTCTATAAAAAAAAATCAATAAAATATTTTTTTAAAAAAAAGAAAAGAAAATGTTTCCTGCAGAAGAGGGATGGGCTGCCGGTCCTGGGCCAGAGCCCCTCTGGGGAGCTCAGCCGGTTGGCTGTGAGCTGAGTGCTGAGGGCTGAGGGCCGAGGGCCGAGGGCCGTGGGCTGAGGGCTGAGGGCCGTGGGCTGAGGGCTGA
>NW_006293532.1:670613-687080 GCF_000327345.1 Myotis davidii
TGGGCTGAGGGCCGAGGGCGGGCAGTGTGTTCTGCATTATGGATGACTGAGCTCAAAAGCCCCCACTGCACAGTAAGTAAACAGCAGCCGCCAAGTCCACAGGAAAGGCTGTCACCAAGCCCCCGGCCCTCCCAGACGGGAGCGTCCCTTCAGCTGTTGTTTTGCCGCGGCTGCTGCCTTTTCATGGCCTTGTACTGACAATAGTCGTAAATAACTGCCGTGCTGTAGAGAAATCATTTTAACAGCAGAGAGTCAAATAAATACATTAGAACTGACAGCTTAACTACACGGAGTCCATTTGTATGTGGTGGCCTGCCGCTTCCCGAGGCGTGCGGTGCACGCAGGGGCCAGCAGAGGGCGCGCCGAGCTCACGTTGAGCAAGGCCAAGGGCGGCTCTCCCCCAGCCCAGCCCAGCCCAGCCCCTGGTAGGAGGCCTCGGCCTCCCTCAAAACAAAGCTTTCAGACTCCAGCGTGTGTGGGAAGATCGTGCAACCCTGTGCCGACACTCCCTACCCCTCCACAAAGTAAAGGTTTGTTTTTAACTAAGCTGAGTTTAGGGTTGAGGTTGGGGTGCTGAGACCTGTGTTTCTCAGACCTGTGTCACCCTGTGGGTGGCGGAGTCACCAGGTCACAGGAGGGGCATCACGGCCTCATTCATGTGCCACCCACATGCACCCTAGTCCCAGCCAGACACCCAGTCGGGGCTTTTCCTCCTTGGCCCTGGTTCTTGGCAGTTGTGGCTGATCTGCCTGTCATGACGGTTTTACCTCTGCTCCCCTCATTCTCAGAAGCACTTATCTGCCTCTCTCCCTGCCCATGGCTGGGCCCTTAGCGTCCTGGTTTTCAGGCTGCTCACTCTTTCAGGAAGTACTGAGCGTTAGTCGAAGGCAATCAAGTCTCAGGGCTCATTCTCCTCTGGGCAAAGGGGTACCTATGCCGTGGGCTGGACCCCGTCTCATCTGCTGCCTGCTCCCCTGCTTCAGGCCCAGCGGGCTTTGAGTAAGGAGAGCTTCCCCGGTGCTAGGACTGAACTACAGTGGGCAGAGAGGGGCCTTTATTTCCAGGGCTGACCACGCTGGGTTCAAACCCTCAACCAGCACACCAGCTGCCGGGAGTTGGGGTGGCGATAGGTGTGGAGGGGGTGTTTCTTCCCACAGAGCCAGGTCTGCAGAAGAGGACAGGCAAACGTACCCAAATACCCAGATGCTAATTGATGGGGGGCTGCTTTTTCTTTGCTGTCTTCTTGGCTCCCCGACTTCAAACTCCTTGTCGGTGTAGACTCCATCTTGCTCCCTGTTGCGTCCAGGGGACACATTATGGGGACACTTACCAGCTGCCCTTGAGTCTGTGGCCATGAAGTGAGTCGTTCCTGCTCTCTGACGGGAGTTGAGGCGGCAGCAGGCTAGCTAGAAAGAAGCACGTTCTGGCAATAACGTTATTAGATGCTATAACGGATCCCAAGCAGAATTATTGTCTGTCTCCTTAGAAGCCGCCTGGGTCTGACCACGTCTTGTCGACTTGAAGCTGGCGAGATTTCTCTGTTGTGTGAGAATGAAGTCCGTGGTGGAGTGGGCACCTCTGTGACTGTCTGCTCTGAGCCCCTCCGCCCTGTATCGCCCCCCCCGCCTCCAGGGGGGGAGATGACTGGTCACTGACATATACAAGCCCCTGCTTCCATTGTTCCCAAGGCCTACCAACATTTTTGTTCTTGAGTTCCTTGAGATACCTAAGTTCTGGGAAAATTTCCCTTAAAAGCAAAAACAGAAATAACCCTCCCTTCCCTCAGTCCTCAGTCACATGGTTGTTACTTGCAATCAAAAGCTCACTGCGGCCCCCAACCAAGTTCATGACTCCAGCCTCCAGGGTTCTTCATCAGAATATGTCCTCGCCAGACAGCAGCTCCTGTTTTTGTCTACATGTGCGCCCTTCTCTCTGCCCAGAATCCTGCAGAATTCCTCTCTCTCCCTCGGCCTCACATAAGCTGTCCCCTCTCCTCTGAGGCTGTCTCAGTTAGGGCAGATTGATTGTTAATGTAGCACTCTGCTCATCCCTCTTAGAACACTTGTTCCTTGGCTCTGGGATTACAGAATTGTCCTCTGCACCGGACTGTGACATCTTCCAGGGTGACATGCCCTGGTCAGCCGTGTTTCCATGATGCCTGACACATTCTAAACACAGAGGCATGTTTATACAGGGACTATGAGGCTTACAGTCCTGCCCTCAGATGGGAGGGAGGTCCTGAAAAGGTCCTTATAACCAATGATTCCTAAAGATTAGACACATGGAGGTAGAGAGAAAGGATATATAACTGCAAGAGCGTGAAACCAGAGGCAGAGTGAATATCCCTTTTCCTTCTGATCCTCATTTAACTCTCACTCCTCTCTTCACGCAGACACGCACACACACATTCACACAACACACACATTCACACACACACGCACGCACGCACACACACCTTGCAACTTTCCCTTTGCTGCCCTAGCCCCCATCCAGGGTTTAGAACTGGCTCACACTTCAGTAATCATCCGAGCTATTACATCCAGAGCCTTCTCCAACCTCTAATCGCCAGCGAGAATGCCCCTAACTCAGAGGCAAAGAGAAAAGAAGAAGAAGAAAGGAGAAAAGAAGGCAAGAGGAGGTAGGAGAGAAAAGTAATATCCAATTTCAACATTTCATTCTTTGCCATTTAAATGTCCGGAGGCAGCAACTGTGCAATTTGTATGTTTTGGATCATGTCTGCTTCCTTGTGGGAGTTTCATAAATTGATGATGATAACGCAGCACATTTCTTTTAAGTCCTTAGACATTCAGTCTTTATTGCTTTATAAAGTCTGCTCGGGGCACAGATGAAATGAAACTGGTGAGATTTTGCTCTGTCCGTTCTGCAAATCCCATCACACAATCTGCACCTGCGATGCAACTTGCATTCGGAAGCGGCAGGCCACCCTGCAACAGGCCCCGGAGGCCAGCGCTGGGAGGCACGGGAGAGGGGGTGACTGGGAGACTGGACAGAGAGCCCTCTCAGGGGCTGGTGGGAGAAGAAGGTTCTTGATTAAAGACCAGTCCAGGGAAGCAGCTGTGGCTCTCTATAACCTCCACTTGCAACCAGGAATTTTTGAAAATTATGCACAGTTCATTTCCCTCCAGCCCTGTAATAAAATCTATGCAATATGTAAATAGCAGAGTTTCTAATGTGGAAGCCATAACCGTCACCTGCTCTATTTAATTATTGGAACACAATGATTTTTTCCCCCCACAGCTGAATAGCTACACTAATAGGAATATTACCCTGATGGGCAAACTCACTCCCCAGACCAATACATTTTAGGCTTTTATGCTGATTTCATGAAATAAATGTGAGTCATTCGGAGTTCACACCAGAAAGCAAGGAGTTCTGCAGTGTAGGCAGCGGTGTGACTCTGAACTTCAGGCTGGAGAAAAACCTTCCATTGTTAAGACAAGGAATCGGACCTCTTCAGATTGAGTTGTAAAACTAAAACAGATGGAAGTAGTACATCCCCTCGACCCTCCCACTCCCCCCCCCCCCCCCCCCCCACACACATATGCAGGCAAGCATGACTCGTTCTCTTCTCTAATGAACTCATTTATTCCTGAAGTGCAAAGGTGACTTAACTCATGCTGGCTTATATGCAAATGACAAGCGGTAGCTGGTTCCTTTTTTGTGAGGAGAGGACAGACCAGACCCCCTCATGGGGTGGCATTACCAGGTCCAACTGGGAAAAGCTGCTCCCAAGGTGCACAACCTGGTGAACTTGGCTTTCAGCTGCTGGCCTCCCCGTGGCGGGTAGGGAGAGGGGTGGCAGCTTCAGGCTCCAGGGAGACTGGGCTGAAGGGCTGCCTCTCACTTGAGTTCCTTAGGATACTGCCAGTCCTTCCAGGATGTTGTGTAGCAACTGTGTTCATAGAAAGTGGATGTAAATGGATCAGTGGGTTACTGCGTGCGCATTGCTGATCAGCATAATGGAGCTGCATTGTGGCCGGTTCTGTGCGGATGGACAGTCTACTTGTCACATGAGACCCTGCCTGCAAAAGAGAGCTGCCGACGCTGCCAACGCTGCAAACCATCAAACGCTACAGACACGCGGGTTTGCAACCATCAGGGGCTGTGCTGATGAATCACCGAGGGCAGAGCGTGGACGACAGGCAGACCCAGGGTGCTCTCAGACACGACGCGAGTTAGGCTTGAAATCAGAAATGAGCCTGAGATTTACTGATTTTATGAGAGGGAATAAATGCTTGACAGAGGGGGGTCGTTGATGAGGGCTGTTAATAGCTTGCTAGGAAAATGCACATCGTGTGGCCTGCCATCTAGTGGCGGGAGACTCCCATTGCCATTCCCTCCAGACCCTGGGAAATGACTTCCAGATAGTCTCTGAGAAGGGCGGGCAGATGCAGGAGGCGCTGTCAGAGGGGGCTCACTGTGCGGTGAGCGAGAGAGGGCGGCTGTCATCGCGGCCTCGCTGGCCCAGGAGCCTGACCCCAGGCACCGCCGCAGCGTTAACCGGCATCTCCAGTGTGTGAACCTCGAGAGCTGGGCTGTTTAGACATTAAGTAAGAATAACAACAGAAATGATCCGAATGATGATGATCCTATTAAGAAGCACAAACAATTATAATCATAATAGCAGATTGCTTGCACTGTTCCTTTCTGGGCTCCGATTGGTAAACAGACGAAGGACTGAGGCGGCGGGTGGAGGCTGCCCAGGAGGCTGCAAACAGGATATAAAGTGCCCCCTCCCCCCCTTCATTCCTCTTTCCAGGGGAGGTTGGTGAATTACAGTTCTGCTTGGGAGCACCGGGAGCTTTTGAACAGGGCCACCTCCCGCAATCTCACCCAGGCAGATGTTCAGGGCTGTGGCCACTGCGGGCCAGGCACCGCCTTCTCTCCCTGCGGTGGCCTCAGCCAGGGCAGCTGCTAGATATGGGGTTCCCATGGAGAGTCTGGGGAACCACTGGGAGAAAACAACAATAATGTATAAAGCACTTGCTTAAATTAAAAATCTTTAAGTTAAGAATTTCAGTGCTTTTTTACTTTTTAAAAATATTTTTATTGATTTCAGAGAGGAAGGAAGAGGGAGAGAGAGATAGAAACATCAGTGAAAGAGAATCATTGATAAGCTGCCTCCAGCATGCCCCCTCCTGGGTATAGAGCCCACAACCCGAGCAGATGCCTTGACCTAGAATTGAACCATGACCTCCTGGTTCATGGGTCAATGCTCAACCACCGAGCCACACCAGCCGGGCATCAGTGCTTTATTAATTGGAAGTCATTGATAAGAACTGATGAGTACTTACTCTCTCATGCACTATGTCAGGCAAATCTCACAGTGATCATATAAAGTCAATGGGGTCACGAACCCCCTTCACAGATGGAGAAACAGGGTTAGAGAGTAGTTTGGTGAAGGACACATGGTAAGGAATTGAACCAGGACCCAAACCCTGTTCGCACACTCCTCATTCTTTACACCTTATGGACTTGGGTTATCTTGTCCCAAACACTGAATATCAGAAGCCTTAGTGTAGAAAAGAACTCTGAAGTTCACCTAATTCAATTGCTTGCCCCAAGACAGGTGTTTCAAGTTCCCGAGACCACCTCCCCCACCGCCTTCCCTGGCCTTACACTCTGATCCAGTGACTGAGGTCTGGAGGTGCCACTCAAAGCTCCCCGAGCGTTTCTCCAGCCTGTGCCCGCAGTCTCTCTATGGCAGGACGGAGGCAAGAGACTGCTTTCAGAAACTGACAGGTCCACTTTTTTTAAAGGGTATGCAGGACATGAGCATCCCACCCCCCACTTATTTTTGAATGAAAAGTTAAGCACAGATGATCCAAGAGCCAGTGCTTGCTTCCCTTCTGCATGCTGCCTAAGCAAACGGGCTGTTGTTTATGTCAAAGTAAAGTAAAACCTTAACTGATTTGATCTTTGTGCCTCCATTATTAATTGAAATTCGTGCACTCGGCAGGGGGGTGTCCCCCAGCCTGGCCTGTGCCCTCTCACAGTGCCAGAGCCCCATGATCGATCACCCCAAAGAGAGAGACCCCACCCACCCATCCAGGGCTCCTCGATGGATTGCCCCAAAGAGGTAGGCCGGAACTGGGGGTCCTGCCTCCACGGCAGGTGCAGGGCTGCGGGAACCCGTGCGAAAGCTGCGCGGAGCAGCCACCGGGACCTGCCCCCGTGGTGCGCGCAGCCATCTTGTGATGGTGTGAGGACCTCCAGGCCCAGTGATGGCGAACCTATGACACGCGTGTCAGAGGTGACACGCGAACTCATTTTTTTTGGTTCGTTTTCCTTTGTTAAATGGCATTTAAATATATAAAATAAATATCAAAAATACAAGTCTTTGTTTGACTATGGTTGCAAATATCAAAAAATTTCTATATGTGACACGGCACCAGAGTTAAGTTAGGGTTTTTCAAAATGCTGACACGCCGAGCTCAAAAGGTTCGCCATCACTGCTCTAGGCTTTTATTAGTGAGATGGTGGAGCAGCTGCAGCCGCAGGGCTCGCCACGGTGCCTTTTGCTGCCTTGCTGATCTCCTGGGCACCAGGAGTTGCCTCTGCCTCTCAGAGGCTCCTGGAGTGTGAGGGGAATATAAGCAGCTGGGGAGACGCCCATGTTGGGGATGGCTCAGAGGTGCTGAAGGGAGCCCCCATGCTCACTGGCCCCCAAATGGGCTACCAGCGAGGAGATGACTATGTGTGTGTGTGGGGGGGGAGGGGGGGTGGTCTCTGACTCCCAGGGAATGCGGGTAGTGGCTGAAACCCAGCGATTCCTGAATCACACCTTCTTGTGGTTGGAGGTGACTCTAGCTCCCTGCTTGGCCTTTGGCTTTCCAGAGGTGAACCTGTGATTATGTGAGGACTTGGGTGTCTCTGTGTAGCTGGAGTCTTTGCTTCCCATTAAAGTGAAAACATTTATCTGGCCAAATAAAGCCACCCTAGACTATTCTAAAAGCAAATGTCCTTTAGCTATTTTGTGTCTGATGTTTGTCTTCCTGTGTATTCTCTCTTATCTGGAGACTTTGTGGATTTCCAAAAAATCAATATAAGAGGCTGAAAGGAAGTTAGCATGTGCTACTCAGAAGAGCTGCATTAAGAGAGAGAGAGAGAGCTGGAGGGAGGGAGGGGTAGGCGGAGGGAGAGACAGAGAAAAGTAAAGGCAAACAGTGCATTGATAAAGCAAGTGTCTCTGTGCCTTGCCCTGTATTAGGAACGATGAGAATATAGAAAATAAAGGCCAGCTCAGTTCTCATGGACCTCACAGGTATTTGAGGAGGCAACACAGTAAGGAAGCTAAAAGGAGGGATTCTCATCAAAGGACACATATGTCACAAATATATATATGTTATGTGTCACAAATGGTAAAAATTTAAAATATACATTTGCTTGTATCTGCATAGACCAGTGGTTCTCAACCTGGGTCCTAATGCTGCGACCCTTTAAATACAGTTCCTCATGTTGTGTTGACCTCCAACCATAAAATTATTTTCGTTGCTACTTCATAAGTGTAATTTTGCTACTGTTATGAATCGTAATGTAAATATCTGATGTGCAGGATGTATTTTCATTGTTACAAATTGAACATAATTAAAGCATAGTGATTCATCACAAAAACAATATGTAATTATATATGTGTTTTCCGATGGTCTTAGGCGACCCCTGTGAAAGGGTTGTTCGACCCCCAAAGGGGTCGCGACCCACAGGTTGAGAACTGCTGGCATAGACTATCTGAAAGATACTTAAACTGGTGGCATTGGCTGTCTCCAAGGAGAGATGTGGGGTGGCTAGCAGAAAGGGCTGAAAAAAAAACCCTTCATTGTCTACTTTTGGGAAGAGCACAGTTTCTGAAGTCGAATGATACAGTGGGCATATATGTATTGTGTTTTCCTTTTTGGAAGGTTTACATGAACATGGTAGCAGATTTACTCATTAGTTTAATAATTATATATGTGATGCTACTCCATGTTGGGTAGTGGACTGTGATATGTAAGGCATAAATGATACTTTCAACATTCCAGACCCAATTCAAAGTGTCCTGCTTACACTAACTCATTTAAACTTTGGAGTAGCCCTATGAGCATGTCCGATCATTATCATCCCATTTAATGGATGAGGAAACTGAGGGTCACCAAGGTCAAATTAAGTTGCCCCAAACCAAACAGGCAGTAAGTGTCCGAACTGGGATTTAGTCAGTTACCTGTCTCTGGAGTGTGTGTTTTTGGTTAATACCAGGACAGGCTCTGTAATTTGCGAGGCCCAGTGACAAATGAAAACCTGGGGTGCATTGTCAAAAAGTATGAAGGATTTTACTCCAGCGACCACCGAGCATCAGTCCAAGTGTGGGGTCCACTTGAACAGAGGTCACACCCCTACAGAGCCAGCCTTGGTCCACATACCACTGCCCTTCAAGGAAAATGAGGGCCCCACCCTCATGGGGCTGGCCTTCTGAGTGCATGACATATAATCAACAAACAGGACATTAGTGTGTGCCTGGAAGGGAAGTAACATGCCTGTGACACACAGTCCCTCAGGCTGACAGGCTCTATAGTAAAGACACCGCCTGTGTTTAACCCCATGTTTCCCTAATTTTATTGACTATAGAATCATTTACTTTCATGTAAATCAGTATTTATTTATTTTTTTTACTTTTTCACCTTATCATCCGTGGAACTGAACTTTTGACAAACTCGTTTTGGGCAACTCTGAAGAGTATGAACCCCCTTATTCTGTAGGTGAGGAAATGGGGACCCAGAGAGTGTGCAGGGCTGGGTCAGTGTCTTGTGCGGCTGGTTGGTGCCCAGAACAGACCCATGTCCCTTGACCCTCACCCTCTGTTCTCTCTGAGGTGCCTGGAGGAGCTGAGGGACAGCTGACTCATTCCGTGTCTGGTCATGCATTTTAGCAGGCAGATAGGTTGTGCTCAGCTGTGCTCTAGAGTGGCGTGGCTTTTATTTCTTACAGAACATTCCTTTCATCGTCGGTGAGATCTTTTCCTTTCAAAGCCCCCTTCTCCTCTTTCTTTTTCTTGTTTTCAATTCTAGGTCACCTGTGTACCACTGTTTTCTGAAATGCAAGTTCATGTTGTACTTGACACTATCTTAAAAACGAAAGGAATCATTTGCTTCCAAAACAATGGGTTTCATTCAATGATGCATGTGTCTGTTAAGGACAGCGTGCCATCTTTGCATTGAAAACCCATGGCTTAGTCCTGGTGTGTGTGTGTGCGTGCGTGTGTGTGTGTAAAGAAATATGGGCAAGTATTTACAGAATGCTACATTCATTCAGTGTTTGGACAGGTTCAAGCCTCAGACTAATGAGAGGGCACAGTCCTCTTATGGTCACATGCAAGTCCCAGCTTGGTGGGCAGAGCCCTCCCAGCACAATTATAGCCAACAGCTACAGTTGTGAGCTTGAACCTACGGTCTGAACACGTGGCCCCACGTGCCTGAGTGATGTGACCTTGATAGAGTTCAGGTGCATGTAATTGAGTAGAATCGAAATCCACAAGAACGTTGTAACCACGCCCTTACTTTGCCTCGTGGAAACTGGCTATAGAATAAAAAGACAGCTTACAGGCTGTGGCACTGTCTCTCTCCATCAGAGACAGATTTCTTTCCCAGATTTCTTCTCTTGTCTGTCTTTTCTAAATCCTTCACCTCCTCCACTCGGGTTCACCCTTGGCCGTGCTGGGGCGGCACACCATGCCATCGGCTCTTTAGGTTGTTGAGATAGTGGCATTTAAAAACAATTTGTTTTGCTCCAGCTGGTGTGGCTCTGTGGGTTGGGCATTGTCCAGTGTGCGTAAAGGTTGCATTCCTGGTCAGGGCACATACCCAGGTTGCAGGTTTGATCCCTGGTCAGGGTGCATGTAAGAGGCAACCAGTTGATGTTTCTCTCTCTCCTTTTCCCTCTAAAAAATATTTAAAAAGAAAATAATTTGTTTAAAAAATGAAAAATAGAAACATACGTTTTACCTTAAATGTTACCTTTGATATGGTGCCTTCAGAGTAAATTCTGTCCACAGCCCTTTGCTTCTCATTAAAAACACGGAGTTTAAGCTCTTTCTATTGCATTTAGATCATCTTTTTCACTTAAACTGATTTTTCTTTCTTTTATACTTTATGAATTTTGCTTGTTTGCATTGGCCAAGTCAACCAGCTGTTTGGATTTATATGAACTCAGGGTCAAGTGCTGATGCAGCTGAAGAATTGTAGAAATTAATTCTGAAAATGGCGAAAGGAATAAGAACCTAAGCCCAAATCCGTGCTCGGTAGGCTAAAACTGATCAATTTCCCGGTCTCTAATTAAAACAAGCCACCAAATACAACAGCAGCATAAAATCCAGGGCTTTTCCTGGTGATGAATGTGACCGGCCTGCAAATTTCTCATTGCTGGGAACAGAGATTTCATGCGCAATAGCAGTTAAACAGAAAGCTTCCTGGCAATTTATGTTTGGTCATATGTAGGTATTTACTCACTGCCCAAACCCTGCCCCCACCCAGCCCCCCTCCACACCGCGGGCACCCACTCAGTTAAACCAATTAAACAGAAAAGGACGTTCCTTTCTCTCACCTATGTGTCTTGGAAGGCGCTCATTTCTGGACGTTGGAGGGGTAAACAAATATGACAGGAGAGCTAAATTTTTGATGACTTGGATTGTGAAAATTTGCACGTGAACCATCTGCTTTTAAATGGAATGCTAGCTTTCCACCAATTAGCACTATCATTTCAGAAGTAATGTAGGTTCACTTCTGATTGATCTTCAATTAACACTGGTTCTTAACTATTTTCTTTATTCCTGACTTATTTTCTCTCTCAGATGAACAGGGGAGCTGCAAAATGACCTTCCTGGTTTGAAATGTAGATACCTCTTCGGAATGAGAGTATCCATGTTCCTTCCACCTCCCTTCACCCCAGAGTTAGTAAGAGTTCTGGTAATGCTAAGTCAGTATAATTTTATTTCCAAAAGAGCATCCGGAAATCAGCCAGGGAGGCCTCGTTACATGCAAACTTCCTTCCTTCCTTCCTTCCTTCCTTCCTTCCTTCCTTCCTTCCTCTCTCCTTCTCTCTCTCTCTCTCTCTTTCAAACTGGAAATTTTTACAAAATAAGTTTCAAAATTATTATGCCAAGAAGCCCCCAAAACAGCAGTTGAAAAGCTTAAGGAATTTGGAGGTTGTGCAAAATCATTTGGCTCCTTTCCTAGGACACAAGCTCTCGGGGTGTGAAGGGGACACAGCTGTCCTCTAGCCATCCCCACCCAGGACAGGCATCCCCACCAGATGCACTTCTCTCGCTCTCTCTTTCAAACTGGAAATTTTTTACAAAATAAGTTACAAAATTATTATGCCAAGAAACCCCCAAAACAGCAGTTGAAAAACTTAAGGAATTTGGAGGTTGTGCAAAATCATTTGGCTCCTTTCCTAGGACACAAGCTCTCGGGGTGTGAAGGGGACACAGCTGTCCTCTAGCCATCCCCACCCAGGACAGGCATCCCCACCAGATGCTCAGCCAGCTTCTCCTCATTGCCACCCCTGGATAAAGGGGCAGCACTTCCCTGATGAGGTGGTGACAGTGACATTCTGGCAGCTGAAGCATGTTTACCAACTGACATAATTCTGATACTTCTTTTGCTGTCCAGGATAATGCCCAATGTTATTGCTAATTTCCTTATAGCTGATGGTAATGTATCACTGTGATATGTTATCCAGTTTTCCCTTCACAGATTCGATTCATATAATATTTGTTACAGTTTCAAGCACGTAATTTTACCACATAGGGGACTGTCTTTTTCTCATTATGGAAATAAGATTTACTTAGCAATCCTTTTTGCTATGGTCAGCTTACTGGAAGCTTTTTATGCCATTAAGCAAGGATAGTATTTTTTTTTTAATGGAAAAGATCTAAGACTTTTCCTTCTTATCTTATATTTTTGTTATATGCATCATTGTGTCTTTTATTAGCTTGCTATATAAGAGAGAATGAACAACATTTGTTGAAAATGAATCACAAAGGGCACTGTACTTATGGCTTAATACCACAAAAGCTCGCTTCTCGCTCATGTCGCAGTCCCCTGTCCATGTTGTCTTTCCTGGATGATGTGCCACATGATAGTTCCACTGTCCTCCCGGGATTTGAAAGCTTCTCCATTCAGCCAGGATATTCGGGGGAAAAAGACAGGATGGAGGGTCACATGTGGGAGTTTATATGGGCCTGAAAGTGCCACTCATCATTTCTTCATGCATCCCATGAGCTACAACTCAGCCGCTGGCCAAACCCCACAGCAAGACCAGCAGGAAAATAACCTGTAGTTATTGTCAAGAATGGCCCGCTGGGCTGCGGGACCTTTATCTGACTCCCCCTGCTTCCACTCAGCATGCTTTCATGAGACTGGAAAGGAAGACGTGCTACTGCAAGGCCTCGCTTCTCTGGATGTGTATGACATGGATGCCCCAGAAATCTCCCTTTCGTATGGGGCCGAGCCTTGAAACGACTCTTTCTCCAATTGGACCCCAGCTTCTAAAGTAGTTTACAGCTTATAGGTTTTAACATCATAACAGCAGTAATAATAAGAGTCAGCTACCTTTAGTGAGTCCTTACTGCATGTCAGACACTATTCTACGTGCTTAGCTGGATAATCTCATTTAATCATTATTGCACCTGTAAGAAGTAGGCACTTTCTTATCAATATTTGAAATGAAGAAACCCAGTTGTAAAGAGATTCAACTTTATTGCAGTGATGTTAGTTTAATTTAGGTACAAAGGCTACGTTTGGTTTAGAAAGCCGTGGCTGACTCTGAAGGATATCATTGGAAAGAATTAGTACAGCCCAAACGGTGAGGCTCAGAGGTTGAGCGTAGAGTAGACCCATGAACCAAGAGGTTGCTGGTTCGATTCCCAGTTGGGGCACATGCCTAGGCTGCAGGCTTGACTTGGTGGCCCGTGCACAGAAGTCAGTATTTTGTGGAAGAGCCACACTCTAGGGGCCAAAGAGCCGCATGTGGCTTGCGAGCTGCAGTTTGCTGACCACTGCCCTAGCATACCTGTCCATGCTGGAACCTGCCAATAAAACTGACGACCCTTCCTGACAAAAGAGGACTCAGCACTTTTGCAGAATTCACAGGCTACCATCTATCCATCAGCACCGTCCTCACCCTGTTTGGAGCTGTGAGCACTATTGCCCTGGACTAGAGACCTTCCCCTTTTCTCCCTACGGGGGCTAGGAGGTTAGGGGGTGGCATTAGGGCTTATTCCTGGTTTACTTATATCTAGTGAATCTATAGGAACTTCTACATGAATCTATGTGAAACTCCTGTGAAATGGCCCATTTGGGGAAGGAAAATCCCTGTTCTTAGTTCTTCCGTTAGCATTTGGATATTAATCTTTAATGGGACTAAAGCGAAGTGTCATTTACTCAATGACCCCAGCTCACTGCATTGTAACCAAGAAAAAGGAAGCAAGTAAGGGAGACCCTCAGTGTGAGAGGAGATGCCACTGACTAAATCCAACAGCTGGGAAGGCAAGATTAGGCAGGCAAAGCCCCAGTTCCCATGGAGGAGGCCTTGGATCTCAGGAAGGTTTAGTGCCTCCCTCCTATGGCATGGGCAGTGGAGTGTTGGCTCTGCTCAGTTATCTAGGGTGACAGGGATGAAGGGAGGCAGGGAGGAGGGTGTGGCTCCACTATCAAAACTATGTTGGCTGTCCATGTTCATTTACCTAAATCAATGCCTATAACTCTGTGTTTAAAATGATCTAATTGTCCTTCAGGCTCTGCCCTTTAGAGGTCATTGTTAGTGAAGGCTGCAGTATTTGCTTTTCTTCCAACAAATGATCTATATATAGATATAGATATAGATATAGATATAGATATAGATATAGATATAGATATAGATAAGCTACACGACCGAATGATTAGAAGGACCAGAACCACCGGTCCAGTTGCTGTGACGTGCATTGACCACCAGGGGGCAGACACTCAGTTCAGGAGCTGCCCCCGGCAGTCAGTTAGCTCCCACAGTGAGAGCGTGCTCAGCTGACCAACCCATCCCGGTGGCCTACCAGCCTGGAGGCAGCCACTCACTCCCTCAGTAGTCTTGCAAGTCCAGTCTCCAGAGAACAGGCCAGGCCCTGATGGACCAGTGCCACTGGCATGATCCCAACAGTGCCACCAACCTCCTGGAAGTCAGCTTTGGGTACCTCAGCCACTTCCCCTCCTTAGATGCTCCGCAAGGAAGAAATAATATAAAAGTGGCTGCCAGGTGGCTCCCGATGACCAGTGCAAATGTCAGGGAGACAGATCCGGATCCCGGGTGGGCAAGGATGTCCCATCACCTGCCTGGAGGGCCAATCGCATCCTGCCCCCACTACCCCCACCCCAACCATGCACGATTTCGTGCACTGTGCCTCTAGTTCAATTATAACACTAAATCTCTCTCCCTGAGTTTTTTTTAAAAATCACCTGTGAATATAGACCTCCACCTTTCCTCCCCTCTCCAACCCCTTTTACCAGTATCTGGATGTTGACTTTTCAGTTTAACTTGAATAGTTTATTTACCCTTCTCCATCAGGCAGCCAAAGACTGAGCGAGAAACTAATTCCATGGGGTTAGGCTTGAAATTTAAAGAGTTAGATTAGGAAATCAAGATTTAAATAATCCCTAAAGAGTAGCTGTAATTAAATACTTGCTCTGACAACTGTCTGTTACCTGGAGGACATCACAAGCAAATTAGATGGGTAAAAGACTCGGGCCTTATGAAGGACTGGCCTTTTGGAAGAAGGGGCTTATCTGGCATATAAGAATGTGAAACAGAGAAGATTGAGGGGTAATTTATCCCCCACCAGGCCTATTCCAGCGCCTTAACCACAATGGACACTTAATTCATGATTTTTGAGTGTGCTGCGGGGGAAACTCGGCTGCAGGTGTGAGAGCAAAAGAAATGGGCAATTACAGAGGGGGAGGGGGCAGAAAGGCTGCTTTTGATTTTCAGACACTGAGATGCTTGAGGGGGGAGAGGTCAGTGCATTTTTTAATCTCTGGGGGGATGAAGCACTGAGTTAAACAAGACAGGAGGAACCTCAGAAAAAAGCGGTTAACTTCGGAGTCTATAAAAGACTTTGCAAGAATATGTGAGGGTTAAGAAGTGCTGAAGTTGTGTCTCCTTCAAATCCCATTAGTGGGGAAAGTATGTTCGCAGCCACATTTTCAAAAAGTGAATGGCAAGAAACAGGCTCTCCTTCCCTCTGCCCTCCCTCCGCGGAGGGGACCCAGCGCGGCCCGGAGCAGGCACGTTCAGAATAATGGCACGAGAGCAGTAATGAGGCCTTTCTCCATGGACTGATTTGTCTGCAGAAAGGAGAAGTCATCAGGTGCCCATTGTGAGAAGACCCGCCTTCTCTTAACAATGGCCCTGATGAAGCTGCCAGAAGGTTCTGATCAGGGAGAAAGGACTCCTAGCAGCAGGCGGAGGCGAGAGGGGGAAATGAAAGGCTACCAACCCCCAAATCATGCCGTAAGCTCAGTGCAGTGGAGAGGACGCGGGAAGGCACACTTCCTGAATGCCAAGTGATGGTGGCTGGTCAATCAAACGGAGCCTCTAAAGAGAGACATTAAAAAAGATGAGCGAGGGCCAGCTTCCCCGCGGGCGGGCTGGACGCAGGGAGGGTGAGGTAGCCTGGGCTTGCGCTGTGGAATTCTAAGTTCCCCAGGCTGAGGTAAACAGCTATAGGTCATATAAACGTGTCCTCTGGCTTCTGCCTAGAGGTTTTCTAGACCCAGGTCACTGGGTGACTCCTGCAGCTGGATCCCGGGAAGAAAGGAAAGATTCACATCGAGCAGAGTCTTAACAAGACCCTAGGCCCATGTTTGCAGGTTGCAGACACTCAGATGCAGAAAACAACGGGATTTCTGGGTGCTGTAGAAGGGAGGGGAGAAGTAGAATCAATGCTGCGCTTTAAGTTTTGTCAGATGCTTTACTGATTTGGACTCATTTCATCTTTATCGCCTCCTGAGAGGCATTATTGTTTAGCACATGATGAATGAACTGTGATAAAAACATCCAATCACATTGCTCCCCCATTCAAAATGCTTTATCGGCCCTTTATTCCTGAATTGAGTTAACCTCTGCCTTCCCTCCACCCCAGAATTAGCAAGCTTCCCCCATATGGCCACCGCCCACCTCTCCCGCTTTCCCTCCCACCACTTACATGCACGTCTTGCTTTAGTGCTGGGAGTCAACCTTGGATATGGAAGTCAACCTTGGAATTCCATCCAGTCTCATTCAAAAACTTCCTATTATATGGAATGATTAACATTCTTGTTGCCCAAACAATGCAGACCTGCCCCAGCCCTGTAATAGCCATTTTGCATACCCATTCTTATTCCTTTTGCCTACTTCCCCATAATCTTTGTTCCACCCAATATAAGCAATGGGCTTATGGGGATGGGTGGG
>NW_006293532.1:687353-687872 GCF_000327345.1 Myotis davidii
ATATTAAGTTCTCCCTTCCTGGAACTCTCAGCGTACTTTTCTTCTCTCATGGGGCTTCTCCTATTGCGCCTTAGATTATGGTCATTTATGGCTTCATCTAACCCTCTGTAATAAACGATGAGTTCAAGGGCAGGGACTGTGTTCTGCTTATCTCTCTTTTATCTCCCAGTGACTAGGATATAGTAGGTGATCACTGAATAGTGATTGAGCCCAGCTAGTGTTGCTCAGTGGTTGAACGTATACCTATGAATCAGGAGATCATGGTTTAGATTCCCTGTCAGGGCACATGCCAGGGTTTCTGATCCCCAGTAGGGGGCGTGCAGGAGTCAGCCAATCAATGATTCTCATCATTGATGTTTCTTTCCCTCTCTTCCTCTCTGAAATCAATAAAAATATATTTTAAAAATAGTGATTGAATTGGATTCTCATTAGCACCCACATGTCTAATTGTGAAGTAGTGTAACCTTTGTTTTGTTATTTCTAAGTTCTTTTGGAAAGCAAGATTCACAGGAAACTTTT
>NW_006293532.1:687966-708117 GCF_000327345.1 Myotis davidii
TTGCACAGTTGAATAAACTGGTTTAACAAAGTTAAATAAGTTGCTTAAGATTATATAGCTAGCAAAGATTCCAGCTCAGATACTGGCTCCAAACTTGTGTACTTGCCCACTATACTATGCTGCCTCCTGGACTTGATCCAGAGGATTTTCTAGGAAAGAAATAGGCAGGGAGAACATTCAAGATGCAACGCTGTTAAAAATGAAATTTTAAGAAGCTCCTTAAGGATAGAGGAGACGGATAACAGGATGTAGCAGTTGGTCCTCAGCCTATTAATCCTCATAACCCCTGAGGCAGTTTTGATTATCATCAGATCTGAGAGCCGCTGCTCTGTAGTGTAGACAGAACATGGGTGTTATCGTCAGAAAGCTATGGTTCAAAACCCATCTCTGTCACGGACCAGTCACATGAAATTTAAGCAAGTTATGAAAACTTTGTGTGCTTAATATTCTCATCTGTAGAACGGGGAGCATAATAACCTCTGGAATGTTTGTTGTAAGGATTCAAGAAAAGGATTAAATGTGATTACATGACCATGGAGGAAGTGAAATTGCCACCACGACGCTTGAGACACAATCAGTTTGAACACTCTTTAAAAATGCTTTTTTAGCCCAAACCAGTTTGGCTCGGTGGATAAGAGGACTGAAGGGTCCCAGATGCGATTCCAGTCAAGGGCATGTACCTTGGTTGCAGGCACATCCCCAGTAGGGGGTGTGCAGGAGGCAACTGATCGATGTTTCTCTCTCATGGATGTTTCTAACTATCCTTCTCCCTTCTTCTCTGTAAAAAATCAATAACATATATTTTTTTAAAATGCTTTTTTATAAATTTCTTCTTTTTTAATTGGTGTTACTTATTTTTATTAATCCTCACCTGAAGGATATTTTTCTATTGATTTTTAGAGAGAGTGGAAGGGAGGGGGAGAGACCAAGCCTGCAATCGAGGTACGTGCCCTTGACCAGAATAGGGACCCTTCAATCGATGGCTGACACTCTACCCACTGAGCCAAACTGGCTGGGGCTAAAAATGTGGGTTTTTTCAGATGTGTTCTCTTATAGTCCCTAACAGTGAACAAATTCTTGTGGTAGAATGTTTTATTTTCTTCCACTTGTATCTCTGTGCAGAAAGCTTTCCCAACCCAACCTTAGGCTCTTTTGGGTATTCCCGGGGAACCCTGGGCATCCCTCTTCACCCTGACTCACTCTGCAGAAATTATCTACAGAAGTGCCCTGTCCAGGTAGCACTTAGGCAGGGAGCTGAGCAGGAGAGGCACCGGTATCCCAGTTTTAGGAATGCCACAAATGCTTAATGACTTGCCTGAGGCCATGTGATGAGTCCATGGCAGGACCAGGAATCGGATCCTAGGGTTCCTCCCACTATGTCAGGAGAGAACAACTTAGGAGGAAAACTTGTCCTGTGCCCTGGGAGAGGTGACTGTCCAGAAGCAGACGAGGTTGATTTTCTTCTCATCTCTAATTTTCTTTCATTTCTGGACTCTGGTTCCACATTAATGACTTGGCAGAAACTTCACAATTAAACCTGTGAGAGCCATCACTGCTAGTGGACCTCCAGGCAATTAGAGTAGCTGTCAAAGGTCTTAGAGCCAATATCCAGCTGGATCCTTTCTAAAGGACTCAAAAGTGGTGTTTTAATGAGAAACACAAACAGAAAAGGTGTTTTTTTAACCAAGTTTTTTTAAAAAAAGAGTTTTCTTTTTTTTTTTTTTGCTATGGAAAACCTGGTGCTGAATTTTACCGCCATCCAAAGGGTACTGGTGAGATGAGGGAGCGCAGCCCAGGGCTGCTGCCTTCAGGTTGTTACTGCCACTCCCGCTGGTAGCTTCTCCCACGGTGTCGCTCCTAAAGAGTTCAGCAGAGGATGCTGAAGAGTTACACCCCCTGGATTTATGCTGGGGAGTGTGGGGGTACATTGGGAAAGCTGAATTACCAGCTCCAGATACCCCCGTTTCTTCTTCATCTCTGGGCCTGTTCAAGTAATCTACTGGGTGCTAAGACTGAGCTACACACTATAAAATTCAGCCTTTTAAAGTATACAATTCCCTGGGTTTTATTATATTAACAAAGTTGTGCAACCATTACCATGATCTAATTTCAAAACATTTTTATGGCTCCAAAAACCCCCTCCTGCACCCCTTAGCAGTCACTCCCCATTCTCCCCTGTCTAAGCCCCTGGCAACCACTAATCTACTTTCCGTGTGTCTATGGACTCGTCTGTTCTGAACATTTCATAAAAATGGAATCACATGATATGTGGCATTTTCTGTCTCGCTTCCTTCACTTGGCATGATGTTTTCAAAGTTGATAAGTTAGAGGAAACAGTCTGTAAGACCAATCACATCTGACACCCATTGCAAGTTTCAGAATCCTCAAGGCCACCAGTTTAATAATTAAGTACAAGAATTCAGAAAACTTGGTGGCATAGGCATGGCATCAGAGCAGAATCTCAGACTCCTCCTCAAACCTTATAAATAAAAATCTGCAGTTTAGCAGGATTCCCTAGTGATTCCTGCGCACAGTGAAGTTTTCGAAGCACTTAAAATCTTACCAGATAGTTGCTCCAGAGTCTCTTTGTTTTCAAATGAACGTTGATATCTACAGGTACAGTTCAACCAGAAACGATGGGAACAATGGGAAGGTTTGTCTCCTATTGCTAAAATGAAACCCGCAAATGGTTATTGAATCCCTACTGGACAGCTGGTAGGTGTTTCTTTATATGCTGTGAAGTGATGAGTTAATATAGTTGCTTTCTCTCAAAAATAACTCAGTGGTGGCCCACAGGGGTCTCAAAATTATGTCACAGCTATTCTTTTGGATTCCAATTCCTTTGTCACATCAGTGGGTACAATAAGATAAACTGTTGTTATGTGAATTTGAAAAAAAAGTCTTAGGAAACAGATAGTGAAAACAGTCAAGGTTGTTTGTGGGGATCTCTGGGGACAATGATAGGAACTGGGGATGCTACAGCAAGGGGTGCTCTGCAGGGGAAAGTGAGAAAGAATTCCAAATACACATCGCATACTTCACAGTCTTATATCCACCAAGGTTCCACTACCAAAGCAATGCACTTTGACTTTCCTGATTCAGGCTTGATGTTACCCTTAGTGAGAACCAAAGATTCTTGTTATGGGACAGCGGCAACAATGAAATAAGACATGCTTTCTCATCCAATTCCTTTGGAGAGAGAAAGATTGATGGAAAACAATGCAAACATCTTCCTGGCACAGATGGGCGAAGCATTTTGCTTGGGGCAGATCAGTGCTAGCACATTGGAGACAGTTCCAAGAACCACATCAGAAGTGCTTCAGGGAATCAAGAACTTGGCTAGGAAAGAAATAGCAATAGGAGCTAAATACGGGCTGTTAGCTAATCACCTCTGAGGGGGGAACCAAGCAATCCAGTGATGCTTTTGCCTGCAAAACACTATGGGGAATTTTCCTGGGCTGTAAGGCATAACATGAAGCAACTGTGAGGTGAGGGAGGTTCCAGGAAGAACTCCTTGCACGATGCATTTACAAGGGACTCTCTTTCTTCCTTTTTCTTCCCTGACGTTATATATTCCTCATCTTTGGTGTGCATGCATTTCCAGTGTAAGAAATCTAAAAAGACAACTTGAAAATTGCCTGAAGACCACATGGTGTTCGCCAGGTGCTCTGCCTAAGCAGGTGATGTGAATAGCAACACCTGGGCCTCCTCCTCGATAGTGGGAACCATTCGGAGAAAGTATTTCTCATAAAATTCTGGGGTCTGTATGGAAAGGGCATGCCTTTCCCTCTTATTTCTCTTTTGCTTGCTATAGGACAGGAATCAATATTTTCCATTTACCATTCTAGGTTCTCATCTGAAGCTCTGTAACAAAAGACACACTAACAAGAGGGAAAAAACATACATATTCATTTAATACTAGAGGCCTGGCACACAAAATTTGTGCACTGGAGCGGGGAGGGTCCCTCAGCCCAGCCTGCGCCCCCTTGAAGTCTGGGAGCCCCCAGGGGATGTCCAACTGATGGCTTAGGCCTGCTCCCCGTGGGGAATGGGCCTAAGACATCAGTCAGACATCTTAGCGCTACCACAGAGGCAGGAGAGGTTTCCACCACCGCCGATGCACTCCCCAGCGGTGAACCCAGCTTCTGGCTGAGTGGAGCTCCCCCTGTAGGAATGCACTGACCATCAGGGGGCAGCTCCTGTATTGAGCATCTGCCCCCTAGTGGTCAGTGCACTTCATATCAACTGGTCATTTCACCACTTGGTCAATTTGCAGATTAGACTTCTATTATATAGGACTAGAGGCCCGTTGCACGAAGATTCGCGCAATAGACCTTCCTTCCCCTGGCTGCTGGCACCGGTTTTCCTTCGGCAACCGGGACCCAGGCCTTTGGTCCAGCTGCAGTGGAGAAGCCAAGCCTCTTCAGTCTTCAGTTATCTTCAGTGTTCAGTCATCTTCAGTCTTTGCTCCGTGCCCGCATATGCAAATTAACTGCCATCTTTGTTGGGTTAATTTGCATACTCATCCTGATTGGCTGGTGGGAGTAGTGGAGTGATACCAATTTGCGTGTTTGTCTTTTATTAGTGTAGATAAGTTTTATATGCTATGGGAGACTTCATATAGAAGCAAAACCCCAAAGTAATGGTTAAAGCTGAGTATTTTCAAACTAGGTTTGATGAGAGTGGCCAGTAGTGGGGAAATGTGAGAGAGCAGGGGGTATCAGCTAAGAGTAGTAAACTTGGAGAATTTTAGCAAGGCTCATTCATCCAGATTCCTATTAAAGTCTCCCTTTCTTGAGGTTAGGATGCTTCTTTCCTCCAGGTGTGGGAAGGGCACCTTTGACATGAGGTTCTTGTGACCTGTTTCAGGGGAAGGTCACAAAGTCCTTCCTAAACCCACCATTTCTCAAATTCCTTCAGCTTAAAATATTCACTATGCTAATGTATCATATTTTGGAGTAGTGTGTTCTGAACCCTATCCTTGCTGAGAGAAGAAACAAGAAATAGTGAGGGTTTTTGATTTTCATTTTTCAGTCCATGAAATAGTTTGGTGGGTGAACGGAAATTTTAATGACTCTTTTATCTTGATGATGATACTTTTAAGTTAATGGTTTTTCTTATTTTTTAAAAATAGATTCAAGTTGACACTGGGTAATGTCCTACTAAAACAACCTCTGTGATCCCACCCATAGAATATGGCCGTGGTCAGTGGGCAAGGGTCATGATTAGATCTGTAAATATCCAGGCATTAATTTTTGTAAATATCCAGAAATTAACTTTTGCTTAAAAAAATTTTTTTTTTAAGTTTCATGTAACCATTTCTGAATAATGTGGCTCCCCTGTTAATTTGGCTTTTACTGTAGGGGAAGAAAATTTTATTCTACCCTTCTTGGTTCTTTTGGCTGGTCTAATAATTAAATTGACTAAGACAGATTAAGAAGAGAAAAGCGAATTTAATTTTGTACATCTAGGAGCCTCACGTGGACAGGCTAAAAGACAAGCGATCCAGGCTTATATGCCATCCTGAGCTAAAGAGAAGGGGGTAGGGATCTGGGGCTTTAAGGGAAGGAAGCAATTAACAGGAAGATGGAAAGAGCAAATGTTTGGCAAACAAATGTTTCCCATGCCATGCATGGGTCAGAGACTGAACAAACAGGCATACTGAGCTCCCACAGCCCAGGACACCTAGCCTGTTCTCTTTGTATATTTCTGGTGTTAATTCTCTTTCTGGACCAGGCTTTCTATCTAAATTCTTTTAGGCAGTTAAGGGAGAGCTAAAAAACAAAACAAAACAAAAAAAACCTCTGAGTTTGGGGGGCTTTGATTGTCCCCAGCTCAAAACAGCCCACATGTACCTAGTGGCACATTTCGGGGCAGCCTGTTCTCCTGCCCATCATTACAAAGCAACGCTATGCCAATTAGGCAGCGACCTTGGCCTCACTGGTTGGGGGACAACTGGCTTAGACGGTTAGCTTTGGGTGAAAGAGAGGATGGGAATCCAGATGCGAGATGAAGGGCGAAGACTAGAGAGCCAGGAGCTGAACTGTGCCATAAACCTTCCTGGCCCTGGCCCCAACGCTGGAGGACTGTGGGGAGGACAGCTTTCAGGGGGGAAGTGGAAGCCTGAGCACTGTTCTTTATGGGGAGCACCCTGGCGCCTCGTCCTGAAGAAACAGCCCCTTCCTGTTACTCTGTAGAAATGGCTATACACATTTATGCATTCTGAGCATTTCCGGCACGTGGCAGGCAGGGTTTTCAAAGGCAGATTGTTCGCTTGTTCAGCTCACCACAGGCCACTAGTAAACACAGTCTCCTTTGAAAGTGTGCTGATTTCTCTTTCATCCTCCACTCCCAAAGCCACTCCTCCTTCCCAGGATGGTAGGGACACCCTAAGGTGAGAGGGCTGCCTGATGTGCTAGGTTTTCCTACAGGCAGCCCCATTGTATGAAAAGGGCCTCTGCCTCGAATGCAGGGACGTGTTCCCGGCCCTGTGAAAGTAAGCTGGCTAATCAGGAGGTAGCCCAACTCCTCTGGAGGAGAAAATAGGCGGCTGAATGACATGCATCCAGCCACAGATGCACTAATTTAATTTCATGCCCCAACATCAGCTGCTCCTCTCCACTTTTAAAAGCAACATTTGCATCCATCTGTCATCATCTCTCCCTTTCATTTTAAAATCTCTTTACTCTGTTTCTTTTCCCCTCACTCCTCCCCCTTTCCACAACTTGATGAAATAATGGGGCACATTTAAAAGCTAAACTCAGGCAATTCAGATTCTGAACTGATGTGATTTCGTGCCATTCTAAGTCAGCCCCGGAGAGTGTCTGGGGAGGAGGAATCAAAGGACCCAACAAAAAAGCCAGGGAGTGAGGGAAGATTTCCAATGCAAATCAACCTCCCCAACCCATTTGAAACAACCTGCTGTGAACTGGGCTAGAACGTATGGCCCATTAGCACCTTGTTAGGCTGTCGGAGCCAGAGCAGTTTAACAGGGTGATAATGGGGAGAGAAATGGCTGAGACCTTTGCAAGCCCGGCCCCAGCTTCTTACTATGCTACCGACTCCTGGGACCCCAGGAGCGGGGCTGGTAATTGTTGCTCAAGAGGACATGAAAGTGGGGAAGAATAACTTCATTAAACACATCATTAAAAATTTAAAATGCACCTTTCTAGCAAAAAGGACTACAGAAGTTAATGTTAGTTTTTCAGAGTGGGGGGGACAAATGATTGTGTGTGCGTGCGTGCGTGCGTGCGTGCGTGTGTGTGTGTGTGTGTAAGAGGATCGCTTTGTACTTGCTCTCTCCTGCTTATTAAATATTGAGATTTAGTAAAAACGAACAAACTATAGAATGTTAAGGACTGCATGGGAAAACCTCAGAGATTAAGTCTTAATCCTCAGAAGGCAAATCCTCCAATATAAACTATATAGTTGACACACATATCAGTAAAAATTCATTTGCAAACGCTGTTCAGAGCACAGTTCCTATTTTAGGGTGGGAAGAGAGAAAGGCTCAGTAGGACCTCCCGGTCCCTCTTCTCTCCCTAATGCTTTGGAGGATGGCAGGGTTAGTGGCTTTGGAATCTCTGACAGCATGACATGCCCCTTGTAGAGAGGCCACAGCTGATGACAAAGTCTACATCTAGATATTAAAGGTATCAGATATTCTGTTACGTTGGCAATGGGAACATTTTCTTCCTTTCTTTCATAAAAATGCATAATTTATTGGGTTTGGTAGGAGAGCAACTAGAAGAGCCTTACTACCTTGAATGAACCATTAGAGATGGCAGTGGAAACATGAGATCTTGTTAGTGTAAACAGCTAGTTAGGTATTAACAAAAGAGAAGGGAGCCAACCCGCTGAGAGCCATTAAGTTGGGAAGGTATAATCTCATGGATACCCCAGGGAATAGCCGAATCACTCCGCCACATGGATTGGAGTCTGGCTTTCCAGTCACCCCAGGAACAACTGGCCAGTTCCCTCAGGTTAACAGGGAGGGAGAAATGGCTAAGGGGACAGTTCCTTTACCCAGCTCGTGCACAGTGGAAGCCAGAATGGGGACCATAAAGAAGAGGAGACAAATCTGAGAAAATCTGGGACAGAGATCAGGTAGAATAGGGACACAAGCCCAGGAAGAGCCTGGAAAGAGATTGGATAGTTAGAGAGAAAGCCTGCTCTCCCTCGTGCCCGAGGAATCATAGAGAAACTTAAGGAAGGCTCCCATCTCTCTTCAGCAGCATGTGTCCGGGTGGAAAATGAGGCCCTTTCACTGAGTCGCAAGGAAAGCATTCCAGGGACCCGAGTCTGGGAGGGTAAGGGTTAGTAGTAAGGTTTATTGTAGAAGCAAAATCAAAGAACTGTCCCAGGTTCAGCTCCAGCCTGCTGTGGAAGAAGTCCAGTCTTGTCTTCATTGGGCCCAGAACAAAGGCCAAGATCCAGAAATTCTTTGCCAGTGGTTCAGTCCAGTTCAGTCCCTGTCCCCATCTGGCTAGTTTAGTCTGTGTTCCCGCTGAGCTCCAGCTAGTGCTGTGCCCAGGCCCCTGCTCCTAGCCCACGCCATCTGCCTTGGGCCCCAAGTGACTTCTAGGCCTGCTAGGCCTGCATGGCTGCTATGGAGAGAGAATGCGTGAACGAACAGGTTGGATGCATGTTACTGAGAGAGGGAGGGAGGGAGGGAGGGAGGGAGAGAGAGAGAGAGAGAGAGAGAGAGAGAGAGAGAGAGAGAGAGAAGGAGAAAAGGAGAAAAGGAGAAAGAGAAGGAGAAGGAGAAGAAAAAGAAAGAGGAGAGGCCTTTTGTTAGGCTTATATTATCTTGGACTTGGGAAGGACCAGGCACTCTTTCAAACTGATCAATTTCCAAATCCCTTGGGCTGGTATTGGGCCTCCCCCCTCACCTATTTATTTGCTAGATATTCTGGGGCTCTGTGGACCTTATCCAATCCCATCCTTTTCCCAGGCTAGACTGACAAGCATCTGTTGGTTGCCATCTTAATTCCTATTGTGCATGCCTCATAGTAGAAGTGCCTCCCCCTGTGCCATCATGGCTTCTACCAGACATGAGCCCAGTAGAGGAATTTCCTCCCCTCAGGCCAGCAGTTCCCTGGGGAGATTGGAAAGCTGGTCCTTCCGCCCCACATGGGGGAGGGAGGGGTGTTAATCCCCTGGGCAGGGCAATGCTGTGATCCCCTAGGAGAGTATGTGAAGCCTTGGCTTCCTAGTAGATCAGGCTTCTAAAGGTCTGATTCCCTTTGCTCCCTTCCTTTATTAATATTTAGCTACTTACACTAACACGTGGGCTGAAGCACAGTGCCAATCACGGGGCTGGATGGGAACAGAGGCTAAATTAGATTACTGGAGCCCTGGGTCTCGGGCTGATGGCACTGCAGCTTTGGGCCCTGTTGACCCTCCTGGACCTGGTGAGTCCAAGTGCGAGAGGAACTGAACCACCTGGTCATGGATGAGATGTTGGCATGGTGTACCTGGGGGCAGCAAACTCAACCTACTAACTGAGTGCTGGGGAAGTGCCTTGTTGAGTGCAGCAGACTTCTCAAGGGCACTCTAAGAAATCTTGCTTAATATCCTCCTACACATGTGTCCCTGAAATTCCTTTCTTACGACACCATGGAAGAACCTATTTCCAGACCCGTCTTCCTTCAGTAACAATCTTACAGGATTTTTACCAAAAGGTTTAAGTGGGATGGTGGTGCCTTTAAGGCAGTGGTTCTCAACCTTGGAGAATGAGGCCCAGAAATCAGGATTTTAAAAAGATTCCCAGGGGATGCTAATGTGCAGCCAAGGTTGAGAACCACTGCTTTAAGGTCAGGTTTAATGAGCTTGGACTAACTTAAGGTCAATGATCTTACAAATTCAGGACTTGTGCAGAGAGATACAAACAATAGCCACATGAATTAGTGTGGAAAACGTTGGGAAAAGATAGTTACTGGAGAATGATGATTCTTCTGTCTCTCTGTCAGGCTAAGAAATGAGCAATAACCACATTATACTTAATTTATAAAAGTGCCAAAGAAACTCCAAAATTTTGCAAATTTTAAAATAGTGCAATGTAAGTGCTAAATGCTAATAGTCCTTTACTTTAATTCCTAAGGGAGCTGTCTCCCATTTTTTTCTATAGGCAGGATCCCTGAGGCTAGCCCAACATTGTGCTTTTCTTAAGGCATATGGAAATGTCCCTGGGACAGCTGTCCTCTGCTGGCTGAGGCACTCACAAGGTTAATGAACACCCACAAAGACTTGAGGAAGGGAGCACGCTTTCTTCACTGATGATTAGCAGGCCGGCATTCTTCCCTTTGTGGTAATGATGGTCAAGAAGGTGCCTGGCGATAGAGGGGAGAATGGAGGGTTTCTGCTTCTTCTGCCTCCAACGCTTATTAAAATTCATTTCCATTCAAATAGCCATCGTGTGATTTTCATCATCAAATAAGCACACGCTGTACATATTTAACAGGCAGGAGACCTGTGCCGAGTTCATGTCTTTTTGAAGTGAAGGCCTGTTCTCTTAATGACTGTCCATGCTTATCTCTGTATGTAAATTTCTCCCCCTCCTCTTTCTTACCCCCTCCACTGTACTGCTACCCCAGTGCTGGGATCTTTGATGGGCAGCCTGGATGCCTATTACAGTGATAATTCACTTGGAGCAGAATAGAATCTCCTTCTCTGGTCTAGCTCATTATGAAGGTGAAGCCCCCGGGAGGGCAGGCTGGGAACGAAAGCGTTTACAGTTATTTTTTTTCCTCTACAAGAGGCAGAGGCAGGATGTGGGTTTTCTTACTTCTCTTGGCCCTGGGTTGTCTCCCTTTGGACTGGCCTCCATTCCCAGACGTGGTGATTGTCCTGCAGCCCTCCCGGGGACCTCCATCAGCTGCAAGGCATTTTAGCTCAGGCAGATCTGTACTGAACAGCTGCTGGGAGCAGCTTGGCCTGTGCGACTGTTGTCAGTGAGAAACCAAAGGGTAAATGGGAGTGTATCGGGCTTCCTTAAAGAATGCACGTGATCTAATAATTCAGGGCAACACTAGATGTTATGGCAGGCTGACCCCGTAAAGCTTATTTTAATATTCTTTTAAACACAAGGGCCAAACAAAATCTCTTTTGGAAATCTCAGAGAATATGATTAAGAAGGGTATCAATAAAGCAATCATGTTAGGGGTGAAGGTTCTATTAAACTCATGACAAGATTTAGCAGCATTTTCCAGCATGATTCAATTTGTAAATAATCTTCTTATAATTGTTATCCAATTAGGACATGTTAACAAATCACTTTAAAAAAAAAAAAAAATCTTGCCCTAACCAGTTTGGCTCAGTGGATAGAGCGTCGGCCTATGGACTGAAAGATCCCAGGTTTGATTCTGGTCAAGGGCATGTACCTTGGTTGCAGGCACATCCCCAGTAGGAGGTGTGCAGGAGGCAGCTGATCGATGTTTCTCTCTCATCGATTCTAACTCTCTATCCCTCTCCCTTCCTCTCTGTAAAAAAATCAATAAAATATATTTTAAAAAGAAATCTTTGTGATTTTTCTCTCACTTGCCTTAAAAACAAAATGAAAATAACCAAAATTTTTAGGTCTAAAATAATCAAACCCAGCTTCATGGATTGAAAAATCATCTCTACATGTGCAGAATCCTCGTGGGAAGAGTGGGGGGGAAATTGGTTTTCCAAAGCATAGGCTGAAACAAAATATAAGATTCATGAGATTTGGGGTAAGGCAAAGAAAAATATTTCTTGCTCAGGGTCTGGTACTTGCGGTTTCTTTTTTCTTTGGAAGCATATTGTGTCTCCTAATTTTAGAAAATTGTTTATTCATAGGAAGTTCATTTTGATGAAGCAGTTTTCCTGTTTTAACTAAGAAATTGGACAAGTTTTGAAAGTTTGTCTAATCTGCTTATCTGACTGTCTGGAGAGAATGCTGTCACCACTATTTGGCAGCAATTGCTAGGATCTCATGTCTATTTCTAACCTTCTGGAGCTCCTAAAAGTTGCCTGGCTCAGCCCAACTTAGGCACCAAATGACCCGACAATACATGATTCTTTATTGCTTAGGCCACATTGTTTTTCACTTAGGGAATGCTATTCATCGCTGGCTGGACAGTAAGAATAAAGTTGTGTAGATGTAGATTTATTGGAGTTGCTGCTCCCGTCTCATCAATATCAAGGTTGGCAAACATTCCCCACTCTTATCTGTAACAGAAACCAACCAAGACAATGTGAAGGATTCCAGAAGAGGCAGTATGGATGAAGTTACTTATTAGATTTATAAGAGCTGAAGGAAGTGCTAAAGCTATCCATCTTCTGTACTTTATTGAGAACAGGACCAATGACTCGGACTATCTGGACAGTATCTCCAAGGCAGAATTGAAATCTTAAAGTGAGCCGAGAATAAGTGCATGCATTTTAAGGGAAGAGGGACTCAAAGGCCAGGGTAAAAAGTTCATGTGAAGTTCCAAATACATTGAGTATAAATCCGTCTGCAACAGTTATGCAGCAACACATCTTTGTAAATAATGATCTCATTTCAGAAGACTTTAAAGATTTTTGTCCTTTTAGTCCTTTCCTCCCGTGGAAACCATAGCTCCAAACGTTAGGTGACCGTAGGCAAAATTATTATTTGACTCATGTGAAATGGATCTGTGTGTGTGTAAATAAGTAAAACTAAGTATGATATAAGAGCAAATCATACTATTTAATCAAGAACTGCATTAGTTACTTCTCTTTTGACATGATGAAATTATCAGAGTAAGTCAAATTGGCTACAAAAAATTTTTTGTGTTGTGTTAAAAAATATTCTGAGTACATATGAGCTTGAAATTTGAGTAAATCTGAAGACATTTACTTTAGAATTTTGACAATTTAAAATTCTAACATGTTCACCTAAGGGTATGGATTTCATTTTTTAAATTAGACATTTATTTAAAAAAATTTTTTTTGGGGGGTGGGGGCTCATATCCCATCAGATAGAGCCAGTTTCAGCCCCTATAAGTGTCTGGTTTGCTATTTATTAGCTATGTGACCTAGGCCCTAGGGCAAGTTTTATTTATCCTCTCTTTTTAGTCTCTATTTTGCCTGTTGTAAAATGGAAATAATAACAGTCCTTAGTAAGAAGATGAAGCTTGATAATGAAATTAAAGCATTTAGCTCAGGGCTCAATACTAAATTGAGCAATTTCATTATCATTAAAAAATGTATAGGAGAGCCTTGAATCCTTCTAGAAGGGAGTGATGAAGCAAGAAGAGGGCTGCGGATCAGGGAGTTTCTAAGGTGTGTTTGGTCATTGCAGAAGATCGAGGTTAAAATACTAATTTCATTGAAAAAACATTCACTGAGCATCTACCAGGTTCAAGTACTCTATGCTCTTATAGACTGTAGTTGAGGAACGGAAATAAGAAACCTACACAACTTACTTTGCTTCAAGCTCTAATGGTACAAATCTCGGAGAGCACACGCATGGAGCTATGGGTGTTTAGAGAACTGGCATCTTCAACAGAGATGGAGGTGGTCAGAGAAAGCTGAGTGAATGAATGAGTGAAGATGAAACTTTTAAAAATGAATATAAATTTGAAAGGCAGATATACTCATTTATTTTACAAATATGTATTGAGTATCTGCCAGATACTCCTTTGTGTGTTAGAGATTCAGCAGGGAACAAAGCAAGATGAATTAATTGCTGTGTGTGGTGGAACCAGGAAGAAACATTTGAATGAATGTTCTTTGGATTTTTAGAAAAATAGCTAAACTTGATGATGACAAGTAACAATGATTTCACAATGCCTCACCTCTATCCAACAAGCATAAAAATATGATCTACTTCTCAAAATTAGAGGAAAAGAAGCAAGATTTTATAGGTAGACAAAAAGAGATAAAAATCTTTTAAAAAAATATATTTTATTGATTTTTTACAGAGAGGAAGGGAGAGGGATAGAGAGTTAGAAACATCAATGAGAGAGAAACATCGATCAGCTGCCTCATGCACACCTCCTACTGGGAATGTGCCCACAACCAAGGTACATGCCCTTGACCAGAATCGAACCTGGGTCCCTTCAGTCCACAGGCTGATGCTCTATCCTCTGATCCAAACTGGTTAGGGCCCTCTGCCAATTTTTAAATGGATTATTTGGGGGTGTGTTTTTTTTTTGGTGTTGAGTAGTATACATCCTTTATATATTTTAGATATTAACCCCTTATTAGATGTGTCATTGGCAAATATTTTCTTCCACTCAGTAGGTTGTCTTTATGTTTTGCTGATTATTTCCTTTGCTGGAATCGAACCCGGGACCCTTCAGTCCATAAGCTGACGCTCTATCCACTGAGCCAAACCAGCAAGAGATAAAAATCTTAAAGCAAAAAGTCTACTCTTCACTTTGTTTTCTTGACTCATCCCCTTATACAGTGTATTTCTATTTGACATAAAGATAATTTTCTCTATGTATCCCTATCTGTATATATGTATTTCTCCATCTCTCAGTATAAGTTCTTTCATAACGAAGAGTCTACATTTGATTTTCTAACTTGCCCGCTTGGCACATGTCAGCTCCTGCCCCTTTTTGTCTCCTAGTTTACAGCAAATGTCTCTGCATAGTACTCAAAGTAGTTTACTGATGGCAACAAAACAAATCCAATTACAAAACAGTAACAGATGATGCTGGTCTTAGCTCCATCAGTCTCCCCTAGGGAACAAGGCAGAAACCTAATGTTGATGGATCCTGGCACTCTGCTTCTAAAATGCAAAATTATTGAATTAATACAACTTAATTATTAGCAGATCTGGTGACTTCATGATTTAAAAAATATATTTTGTCTATTGGATAGGCACATTAACTCTTGGTCTGCCTGAAGGCTTCAGCCTTCTGGACAATATCGATCTTCATTAAATTGTAAAATCCCAGCAACTCCTTCAAACCATATGCCCCCCCCCCCCAAATTAAGATGAATGCATGTCATTGTCATTCCAAATTCTCAACGTTCAATGTTGCCATATGCAGGGAGGAGTTTGCCTCCTTTGTGTGTCCCTGTCCGTGGTCCTAAAAAAAGCCTACCATGGACTTCAGATGTGGGAGAGCGATGCATGAAGACAGTAGCAAATAGAAGGAAAGCATGCCTGAAAGCAAGGTTCCAACGGTGCCGTTTCTCAGAGATACACGCACTTCATTTATAACTATTTTCACAGTGCTGATTTACTAACCGTCTCTTTTTAATTATCGTCTCTCCTTCTCTGATTGATTGACCTTGGATCCTGGGAAGAAAATGTCAGGGTTTGCAGGGGAAAGGAGCATGTACTTATTAAAGGCAGATGGTTAAACTGAGCAAGGATTTGTCACTTTCTATTATAGAATTCTATTTTCAAAGGTTTTACAATTCAACCATAAAATATTATACTGTCAGATAAAACTTAGGGGAAAAAATGACTCTTTGCAGGCTTACTAATTAGGAAAAACTCCTGTAACCTGCAAGTTGTACCCATAGAAAATCAAGCAATGCTAAATTATAAGTACCTAACTACCTATTGTGTAAAATCATATAATTTCAAAATCAATAGGTAGTGTATTTAAGACTTCAAACCCCAGAATTGCACAACACTAGCAATTAGGATTGGTATTCGGGGGAAAACATTGATAGTGGTGCCAAGAAATGGCTGAGATGTTGAAGTTCATGAGCCAGCTGTTACGCATCTGTTGTACTTTTTAAACCAATATCATTATGAAGAAGAGGGTTAGTGAGTTGGCAAGAAAAGCTAATGCCTGATGCTTTTGAAATCATTAAATAAGATGGCATTACTTCAGCTTAGATCAGGGCCACCTGAGCCCTTTTAGAATAGGTATAGGGATTACTCTAAATAATGGAATTTAAAAGTAGAAAATAGGGCAGGTTCCAGTTCAATTCAAGATTTCTAGTTTTGTACTACAAATTGGTTCATACCTCTACAACCATCAATATGTTTGTTCTAAAAAAATAAATTACTGGTATTTGATTACATAGTAAATTCTGCACAGCTGTGACTATCTTGACAAAAGAAAAGAACATAGAAATGAAAATTGTATGAGAATGCTTCATTAATTCTTGTGAATGAGTAATTTATTAAGTGATTTAGAGTGAATGAGTAATTTATTCAATGATTTACATTACGCATTTAGAACAATAAATACCACTGAGCAGGCCCCCCTCCTACAAATATGTTTTGTTGTTGCTGATGGTGTTTTCTTTATTGTTGTTATGGCCACAGGGTCAATAACACCCTCTTGACAATAAACCTACTTATCTGTTCAGTATAATCACCAGAGGTGGGTGGACACCTTCTTTCCTCCTCTTCTCTCTTCATTTCCATCCCAATATGTTAAATTACTAGAGTTTACTAGTAAATAAAGTTTAATCATAAAAAGGCAAAAGTTCTTTCTAAGTGATCTAGTTAGTAGTCACAGAATGGTCCTTGGTTTAAATAATAAAATATAGTAAAAAGGTAAGAGTTTCAGTTTGCAATCCAAAAAATAAAATAGCCTCAGTTTCGTCATATGAAAAATGGGAGTAATAAGACCTGTTTCTCAGAGCGTAATGAGTATCAAATTGAATATTTTCAATGTGTTTAACACAGTGTTTGACAGTTGGTGTCTAAGTGTTTTAAACAATTGTTTAAAATAAAATTTTTGTTTCTTGTTATTATTCTTGTTCTTAGTTTTCACATTGGGACCAGGGTGGACACAGAGACCGCAAATTGCTCCGAGTAGAAGCCGGTAGAAGTACTGCTTCAGAAACTAGCCTGCCTGAGGTCATAACATTTACTTCATCTCTAAGGCCCAGAGAGCTCTCATGCCCGGCCCCACTTTCCTTATATACGTCTCTGATACCTTCCTCCTAAACTGAGAAAGCACGCGAGGCCTATTGAGTCAACCATGGGGCATAAGAAGCTACTTCACTCGTCTTAGGGCAGAAGATCATACCTGGTGGTGATTTATAGACTTCAGGAGTCAGTGAATCCAAAAAGACTGCTGACGGTCCTGCTCAGGATTCAGGATAGCCTCTAGCATGTCTTATCTCTTAATTCCTCCTTGACTTTTACCTCTACTCCAAAGTATATGCCACCTTTTTTCTGTTGCCGTGAGAATGAAGGTGATACTATTGTAATAATCTGGTTACCACTTAACAGGAAAGAAGCAGAGGGAAAACTAGATAATATAACCATGCCTTTTATATAGCTTTGCATTGTACCCTCTCCAGGTCTGTTCCCCACTGATTGATGGGGGAAGGGACTGGACAATGGCAGTTTAGACACGTGCCCAGGAAGGTCTGAGTGATGTGGAAAGGTGCCGACCTGTCTGTCAGTCACACCTAGGAAAAAATTAGTGGCCAGGATAGGTGTGGCCACTGCAAGTGTGTGAAACCTAAATATCTAAACTTGACAAAAGAGTATGCTGTCTTCTCTCTTGGCCTTTGGCCCTCTGGCCCTCTGGGGACTTGCTCCCACGTGGATCACAGCCTCGTGGGACCCACACCATGGACTCATGGACTTTTAATTAGCCTGAATGCTGAACTGGACCCCAGCTGCAACGTGGTACGGCACCCGGACACTGGCCTTGCTTTTGGCTCTGCTGGAACCCCAGCTGCACCTTTTTCAGGACTGACTTAAGGGACACGGGACTTTGGAACCTAAGGAATGTAGCTCCATGCAAATAAAACCTTTCTTATCCTCCTCTGGGGGCTTCTGAACATGCTTATTTCAGCGGTACCCCAAGAACTTCACTCCCACTTGTGTCTGGGAAATCTGGCCCATTAATTTCTTCAGTAACAATAATAATCATTCATCTTTACTGCTTTTTATAATGCAGTTTGGCTGGATTCTACAAGACTTCTGTAATCCAGGCAGGCTTCAACATTTTGAGTGTCCTGCTCCCTTGGTTTTTTATTGCTTACTATCTTAATTTTTTTTTTATTTTTTCCTGCCAAGTCATAAATTCTATGACCATCTCTTGATTTCAAAAGTCTTTCCTAAATGGGTGTTTTCCTATAACTCTCAAATATGTATAGTAGCCTGATTTATAATTTCCCCCAACCTCCAACCCTCTATTGCCAACTGTTTTTTGCTTGGTTGTTTATTATTTTTTATTTCTAGCATTTGTTTTACTTGTGTATACAAAAGTAATTGATTGAGCCCATTTATAACATATTTAATTTCATATTTATATCATAATTTCTTCTGCCAAAATTAGGCAGATATAAAAAATTTGGGGTTATTTGATCACAGCTCAAGGGAACTGATTGAAGTACTTATTGCTCAGTTGACTGGATAAAAATATTTTTGTTTGTGTATGTATTCAACCATTTTTTCCCAGTAAACGTGTTTTGTTTTGTTTTTTAAGCTGGCTTCAGTACACTGGCTTTCTATTCTGTAGTTGCATATCAGAAAAGAATGAATCAATCAGTCTCTTCACCACTTAAAGTATAAATCGCAAACTTTATTTTGGGAATTGTTGATCTGTTTTAGCTAGGGCAACCTGACTGGCCCATAGATTCAGGATGTCATAGAGCAGTGGTTCTCAACCTTCCTAATGCGGCGACCCTTTAATACAGTTCCTCATGTTGTGGTGACCCCCAATTTCATTGTTAAAATTGAACATAATTAAAGCATAGTGATTAATCACAAAAACAATATGTAATTATATATGTGTTTTCCGATGGTCTTAGGCGACCCCTGTGAAAGGGTCGTTCGACCTCCAAAGGGGCTGCGACCCACAGGTTGAGAACCGCTGTCATAGAGGAAAGATCAAAGAGGGAAGAAGAGTCATTTTCCTAGGCAAAGTTACAAGAGCCCCAATCCTTCAAGGGGTGGTGGAATGGTGAGCAATCTTCTGAGTCTTTCCATCCTCTGAGTCTAGTTCTTTGAGATAACTCAGCAGGAGGACCCCACGCATACAGCAAAGCCATCATCTGTTATTTTTCAGAACATTCACCAGGACTTGCTTGTGGAGAGTGGAGGATGCAAACCCTGCTTGTTTTAATATCGCAGAAATGCGCTTGCATCGCTTAGTGGCTTTGAGTAGTCAATTGTTGAATCTTCTGCTACCCCTGTGTGTCGAGTACGGAGATAATTGCTCTGCAACCATCTGCTAGAACAAATCGCTCTGCTATCTGCTTCATTGAAACGCTTGTGTTTGTTATATTACGTTGAAATGCTCATGAAACCTGGTTTATACTAAGTTGCATTTCTGGAAAATTTGATTCTATAAATGGGCAGAACACTCTTAATTACAAAGGCTCTTCTCTCTCTGGATTTCTAAACTGTTTTGCTGATTGGAGCTGGGGCCCTAGACAGCCAACATCCTGAGATAGCAGCCGATTATTGATGCCGAGGAGCATACAGCAGTGACAATCCAAATTTTCGAGACTCACAGCAGGTTCTGAAACCTCCTTCAAAAACAGATGTTTTTTAAATTCTGGAATCTGAAAAAGAATGTCTTGTTATTATGATATAATTTCTAATGGCCCTTGTGGAAGCTCCTTTTAGACAGTGAAATTAGCACCTCATCTATCAGCTTTATGTTTGCATTGTAGTACCAGTCAGGGGAAAGTATAATTTGATAAATGCCCACTCCAAAAAATCTTTTATTTTGCTGTGTTAATGTAAGATTAATGACCATTAATGGCTTGAGATAGGATTTTTTTGATTTGTTGCTTTATGTCTTTCAGTATCACACGTATGGCACAAGGGAAGAAAATGATGGTTTAAGTTGAAGACGGGAGGGTAAGTCCTTCAATTAACAAGGCATTGTTAATATTTGTAGGTAGATTTCACCATTATCCATGTATGACTGATAGACATTTTAGAGGTAAATGGGGGAAAAGGCAGAAAGATAATGCTAAGACATTAGCAATCTCTTCCTGCCATAATATTCCTTAATCTACTGTACATAAATCCACTGCTGATTCATTTACCCACTTATTCTTTGTTCTGAAGTACAGTTTAAAAAGCCAGAAAACTGCCAACCCGGTTGGCTCAGTGGATAGAGCATCAGCCTGCGGACTGAAGGGTCCCGGGTTTGATTCCGGTCAAGGGTATGTACCTTGGTTGCGGGCACATCCCCAGTAGGAGGTGTGCAGGAGGCAGCTGATCGATGTTTCTCTCTCATCGATGTTTCTGACTCTCTATCTCTCTCC
>NW_006293532.1:708811-726328 GCF_000327345.1 Myotis davidii
AACCGGTTTGGCTCAGTGGATGGAGCGTTGGCCTGCAGACTGAAGGGTCCCAGGTTCAATTCTAGTCAAGGGCATGTACCTTGGTTGCGGGCACATCCCCAGTTGGAGGTGTGCAGGAGGCAGCTGATCGATGTTTCTCTCTCATCGATGTTTCTGACTCTCTATCTCTCTCCCTTCCTCTCTAAAAAAAAAATCAATTATATATATATATAGCCAGAAAACAAAGATTCAGGCAGGATGGCAGACTGAAGACACCAGCAGGCTGAAGACACCAGTGACTTTCCTCATCTGGGGCCTATTGACATATAATGGATATTAACAAAAATGGATTCACTAGGTTGGACATCTCCCACGGTTGCCTTCATGATCCATGACGATTTGTACACACCAAATATTTCTTTGGGTGGAACGATTTTGCAAATGAATGGAGCTTCTATATAGAAGGCTAAAAGTTAGTAGATCTGGCTTCGAACAAAAAGTTATGTATGTGACCAGTGAGTTTTCTATCGCTCTCTCCTAGGTTGGACTAGACAAAATGTAGCAAAGTTACTTTAAAAATTCCTCCTTTGTCTTCCCACCTGTTTTGGACAGCCAAGACCAAGAGAAGAGCTATGTATTTGAAACATTTCTCTCCTCACTCTCTCTCTCTCCCACATCTTTCATCAATTTAATTCCCTTTTTATTATCATTATTTATGTTTTGTATAACTAGAAAAATAATTTGTCATGGATTACATGTTATTTGCAAGAGGCTCTAGTAGAATCAGAACAAGGCATGCACAATATATCATCATTTAGCGGCTTCTCTTATAACTATACTGAAGTAATGGTGGAAAAAATACGTATAAACAACTCTGAGGACAGAGTTTGAATGATGCAGTAATTTTGATTTATACTTGGTATTTGATGGAACTGTATTAGCAGTTAGAGTCAATGGCTAAATGATTCCCAGCACAAAATGAGCCCGAAGTACAAAAGAAGCTTTATAATACACGATCGAGAGCTCCGAGCCTCCCAGCTTAAATTTCCAAACTGCAGTGTAAATTACAGGCCTGGTTGTCACTTTTAACTAACAATTCCACCCAATATGGTCTGGGTAGGTAATTTGTCCACTATTCCTTTATGAAACAGTAAACAGCAGCCTAATTCCATTGGCTTTTCTAAAGCAAACAGCCTCATTTCTCATATCTGCTGCAGAGGAGGGCTGAATCTCCTGCCTCTTATGACAACAGCCCCCCTCCACAGACAACATGTGGAACCTGAGATGGCACCGAAATGCTTTCCGTGTCTATTCATAGCATTGACTGCTGATCATCTTAAGGGGTCTCCACCTTCCCCAGTCCTCTCAGGAGTAGAACCCTCCTCTTCCTGATTTCCCTTCCTTACCAATATTCCCCCTCAACCCAACAGCCATTTTCTCTGCATTTGTTTCCTCTCTGACTTTCCCCATCAGACCCTACCAGAAGAGAAAATAAGCGAAAGCATTGGAAATCAAACTCCAGCACTCCAATTACTGATATTAATAGAATGAGAAAAAGATTTCAAATATCAATAGAGCTTCAAATCCAACCAAGCAAAATAAGCAATTAGGCAGGCAGATGCTCCTCCAGCAGCCACTGAGATAGACTGAATCCTACTACTTCATTAATTTGACTTGCCTACTCTGGGCAATTGGATCAGACCCTCGGGGAGGACTACTTAGCCAGAAACGGATCCCCAAAGATTACAGATGTTATGAGGAAAGGGCCATCCAAACATGAGATTGTTTTTTTATCTTTTTAGGCCAGGTGGGAAGCTAATAGATTTGCATAAATGCTTCCTGGGATGTCTGTATTATAGCAGTGAGTTGGAGAGTTTTATTCTAGAGCAGTGGTTCTCAACCTTCCTAATGCCGCGACCCTTTAACACAGTTCCTCATGTTGTGGTGACCCCCAATTTCATTGTTATAATTGAACATAATTAAAGCATAGTGATCAATCACAAAACAATATGTAATTATATATGTGTTTTCTGATGGTCTTAGGCGACCCCTGTGAAAGGGTCATTTGACCCCCAAAGGGGTCGCGACCCACAGGTTGAGAACCGGTGTTCTAGAGGTTGGAGGTGGACTGGTGAATTCTTTTTTTTCTCTAACCTAAACTTGGCAGTCATGTGCAGAGCACAATAGATTCTTAAATCTACCTACTGGTTCTTATTGCTCTATTTTGATTCAAAGGTTATGACACTATCACTTATTTGAAAAAGAATCATTGGAATCATTTATTCCTTCACCAAATATTTGCTAAGTTGTTACTTTTGATAAACATTGTGGGCACCAGGGGATGTAAAAACAAACACGGTTTTGCCACTGTCCTTGCACAACTCAAGGCCTAGTGGAACAGATAGACATGCACATGGATTATTAAAACCACAATAATCACAATAATATGTGCAAATAATTGTCAAAACCATGAAGAGAAGTGAAGAGGGAGTAACTAACTGAGAGAGTATGAAAGGATAAATGAGACAGCCTAGGGACTTTGGCCCAAGAATGGAACCATACCGAGTGGCCAGGAAGCCAGGCTAAGATCAAATGTGAAACCAACGTTCCCCGTGCACAGTGGATCAAGGTTTGGCTTCTATAGGACCTTCCTGCGGTGATGGTACTGAGCAACACCACCATCTTGCACCTACAGCCCAGGTGCGGGGATAGTTGCCAAGCAACTGGACAGGAAGAGGAAGTAACCCCACCTGACCCTTCACAAGCCCGCCTTTTCGAAAAGCTCCCCTATTTGTGTGAGCTGCTTTGCCCCCAGCTTATAAAAACAGCCGAGCAGAGCCAGTCCCTGGAGCCAGTTTAGAGGACCTTTCTTTCCTCTGTGCTGCCTCCCTTAAGCTTGCACATCTATAATAATATGCAAATTGACTGAACGGCTGAACAGCAGAACGACCATCCGGACGACCTTCCGGATGAAACTGGGGTTTCGAGGGCCGAGGCAGCCAAGGCAGCCGGGGATGTGAGGGCCTACTCTTGCACCAATTTTCTGCATCGGGCCTCTAGTAAGCTTAATAAAATCTGTCTGGAAATTTCTCTGGGGTTTCTTCTCTTTTTCTATCTTGGGCAACCCAAGAACCCTAACTCCGGTAACATAAGAACAAGAGATACTGTCTCTGAGTGTGTTTCTAAAAGATGCCTGAGAATTTGCAACTTTTGGTAGGGGTAAGGGTCTGGGAGTGTGGTCACCAGGCTATTAGGAAGGTCTTACCGGGTCATGACTGCATTTTCAACTCTCTGCTAGGTGAATTCATTTTGTGAGCACAACTCCGCTATTCAACAGCTGATCTTCCTGGGACACATCCCCTCCAAGATGAAAAGGAAAGGTGTGGAGCTGGCGGGTGGGGAGGAGGAAGCTTTGAGGTTCATTACCTAAAGGTCACTGGGAGACCAAGATGAATGCCATGTTTCCCCCTTTGCAAGTGCATCTTCTCCTGAGATGCCAAAATGCCACCATTTAAGAAGACACTAGCAGAGTTTTACTCTTTAATTTCTCTGCTCATTAAGCCTTCACTTCTGAGGTGTGAAAATGACTCCAGGCTGGTAATAAACTGCTAGAGAAGTCATTATTTTAAAAAGGAATCCTGCTCCCAAAGGGGATGGGGGGTAGAGAGCACAATTGCTCCCAGATCAGCTCCTGGGTAGGACAATGATTGTTCAAATTTTCCAGTTATCATAAGAATAAAAAAGGGCTGTGTAGTTACAGCAAGAAAAGATGAAGCACAGAGCACCCAGGCCTATTCAATAATCACACTTGTCCATTCTGGGAGTGGGGAGAGGATACATTTCAGTGGGGGGGGGGGGGGGGGGGGGGGGGGGGGAGAGATTGTAGAATTGTGAGCTTGTGTATTGTAATGCAAAAAAGGCCAAAAGGGTATAGAAAGGACCAAAGAGACAAAAGTCACTGTCAGGGAGTTTTGTGATGTTAAAGAAGGACCTGGAATACGTTAGAATAACAATAACGCTATTAGTAATAACCAACTCCTGAAGCTGTGCATGGTACTAACCTTCACTCTTGAGAAAACCTAGTTGGGTGAAGACAGGACCTCTTTGATTTTGCTTCTGTACATGGCTCTCATTTTGTCTCCAAATTAGTGAGGGGCAGACATTTTTCTCTCTCGAGTAATTCTTTCCTAAGGCAGTAAGTGGCATTAACTTTCTGTGTCCCTTCCCTTCCCACCCTCTCCCCCTTCCTTTCTTCCTCTCTTTTTTCTTCCAGTTGTTTGTTCAATGCTTATGGCTGTATTTCTCCGTTTAACACCATCCTGTAGAATGCAGTCTCTGCATTTCCCTTTAAGTAAAAGTGAATTAGAACAATTTGATTTTGAGGAATTTTTGAGCATACAGTAGAACCCAGTAGGATAATCAGAGAGCTCCTGTGTGGTTGCCTAAGTGAAGATGGTGGGAGGTGTGGAATGAAAACTGATTTTTGGATGCGGGTAAAATGTTATTCTAAGGATTCTGCTTTTCATCCACTAATTTTCAAGTCTTTGAGCAATCAGCCCCCACTGCTTGGATCAACTAGGGGGCATGATTAGAGAGCGATTGAAACTCCTGGCTGAGATGCAGCAGTAACTTTTCTCTTCAGGGGGAAGTCTCTTCTCAGGAGCTGGGAATTCACTCAGTCACCTCACCTGTGACCTCAGCCAGCGGACCTCTGATGGGTCACTTAGGCCAGTGGTCAGCAAACTCATTAGTCAACAGAGCCAAATATCAACAGTACAATGATTGAAATCTCTTTGGAGAGCCAAATTTTTTAAACTTAAACTATATAGGTGGGTACATTGTTATTAACTTAATTAGGGTACTCCTAAGGCTTAGGAAGAGCCACACTCAAGGGGCCAAAGAGCCGCATGTGGCTCGCAAGCCGCAGTTTGCCAACCACGGGTTTAGGCTTTTATATATATACTGGTAGATGGTCAACTCCCACATAATCAGTTATTCTTAAGCTCTCTAAACGGGGCTGGGAAGTGAGGAGGAGATTGAATTTTGTGGACCTACATAGATCTCAAAGAAAAGAAGGTAGAACACGTGGAATGATATGGTTTCTGATTTCTACCTTTTGATTCTTTCTTAGTTCCCATCTGTCTACTTACATTACCCATATATTCTTGCATGGTGATTACTTTTTTCCATGAGAGCTTTTAGTATAAAAATCATATTATTTTAAACTCCTGTTCTGATAATTCAAGCTTTTCTTCCATAGCCCAGCCTGATTCTGATGCTTACTTTTTATCTTCAAACTCTGTTTTGTCTTGTAGGATGCCTTGCAATTTTTTTGTTGAGAGCCACATATGGTCTGAAGTAAACAGGCCTTCAGTGTGAGGCTTATGTCAATCTGGATGGGGGTTAGGCTGTGCTGTACTGTTTGATGCAACTGCAAATGTCAGGGCTAATATATACTTTGGTATCCTTGTTTTTGTTTCCCTCTTATGTTTTGGTTTCCCTAGGTACTTCTTAGGTAAGTTCTGAAAGATGCAGATTTTTAAAGTTGTATTTTTTTTTATTTTTTGTTTTATTTTGTTTGTTTGTTTTTTTAATCCTTACCCAAGGATATTTTCCCATTGATTTTCAGAGAGAGTAGAAGAGAGAGGGAAAGACAGGGAGAAATATTGATGTGAGAGAAACACACTGATTGGTTGCTTCCTGCATGTGCCCCGACCAGGGCCCGGGCTGGGGAGGAGCCTGCAACCAAGGTACATGCCCTTGACCAGAATCTAACCCAAGAACCTTCAGTCCACAGGCCGATGCTCTACCCACTGAATAAACCGGCTAGGGCTAGTTGTATTTTCTTGTTATTATAAAGAAAAACTTAGTGATGTGGTGGTAAGGTATGGGGGTAGGAAAAGTATTCTATAATTCTATGATTAAGTGTCAGTGTTTTACTGAGCCCCTGCTCCTGGACTGCGACCTTCACAAGTGCTACTGGGTGTTTTTTTGTCTTTTCCCACTTTGGGTGAGTCAGGAGGGCTCGAGTGCACTGGAGCCAGGCATTTCCTTCCCTCCAGTCAGTTAGGCTCTGGTAGAACCAGGCAGGCCCTGGTAAGAACAGCAGAACACTCTGGTACATTTTAAAATGGTTTATTTTCTCCTTCTGCTGGGAGCAAAAGTGGATTTTTTCTTTGCTATTCATGGTGGGCACTTGGTACAGCTCCTGGAGGTGAAGCTTACAGAAGTCTGAGTGCACCTGCCATAGGCCGGGCCTCCCTGGAGTTTTTACCTCTCGGTCTTGTCCACATGGAGCCTCCAGCAACTCGTTAACCACAGCATAGGTTTTCCTAACCCCAGGACTGGTTCCTGTGCAGGCTTTTTCTCTTTAATTTGTGTGTTTTTTTTACATCTGCCTAGTATCTCTCAAATCCTTGGGGCATCAGTTTGCTCTGTGACTTCGGTTCTCTGATGGCTCTAAGGGAAGTTGTTGATTTACGGTTTGTTCAGCGTGTGTGTGTGTGTGTGTGTGTGTGTGTGTGTGTGTGTGAGTGAGTGATGATGATTTCTAAGCTCCTTACTTGTGCACTTTAAAACCATTTTTCTCAAATGCTGTCATTTTTTTTAATCCTTAACCCTTTGAGTGCCAACCAATAACCTAGGAACTATGCTAAAATTGCCAAGGCATTTTGAGTTAAGGTTTTTAAATATTTTTCCCCACAGAAAGAGTGAACTACTAGCATCTAATAGTGACACTGCAGGAGGAGCACGATAGTGCTCCCAGCACTTTTAGCGAAAGACAGGAGGAGCGCAGTCCCGCTCCCCGGCATTCTAGGGGTTAATCTAGGATATGTTCATTGATCCTAGAGAGAGGACTGGAGAGCAAGAGAGAAAGAAAGAGAGAAACATTGATGTGAGAGAAAAACATCAATCAGTTGCCTCCCATAAGTACCCTGACCAGAATCAAAGCTGCAACCTAGGTATGTGTCCTGACTGGGAATTGAACCCACAACTTATTATTATTATTATTATTATTGGTGTATGGGATGATGCGCCAACCAATTAGCCACCCAGCCAAGCCAAATGCTGTCATTTTTAAAGGCTGATATTTTAACTTTAATTTTCTTTAAATACTGAGTAGAGTGGCTTGAAATATATGTTCAATGTTTCAATATCTGAAGTCTTTTTTCTTTTTCTTTTTTAATAGCTGAAGTCTTTAGGGACCTGTTTCTACTCCTGTTTTAGACAGTTGGTTCTCACTTCTGCTCCCTTGTTTCCTTATAGAATTGAAAACTGTTCTGTGCTATCTATGCCCCTTGAGAATTATTTCTTTAGATCCCAGAGGCTCTGGGTGAAGATACCTTCCCCAGAGTTGAGTTTTGAGTTTGCTTCTTCAGGTACCTAGTGCAGCTCTGTCACTGGAGACCACGTCTTCAATTCAGACACACATGTTATGCTGGGCTCTTACAGGTATCATCTCACATTCACTCAGCCATTGGTAGGGCAGCCAGCTTCTCGCAGCCCCACTCCCTTGCTTGCTTTCTGCCTCAGGATTGGGTGACACCAGGATGGGCCAGATGTTAGGTGATGTGCTTGTATAAACCACAGAGGCAGAAATGCATGGCGGTGGCATTGTACTAGTATTATACACTGCTCATATGGATATAGATATCATGAAGAAACAAAGTAGAAAGTCTGTGACATATTACTTAGTCAAAGGAATTGATTGCTGGGTTTTAGCTCTGTTCTTTGGAAGGAATGAAGAGGAATCAGAAGAATAGAGGCATAATCTTCATACACCTTTTTTCTAAAAATGTGTAGCAGGAGCTTAGGTATTGAAAAATCTTGAAGGGTGCTTGAAAGGCCAAACCCTATAAGGTTGGCATGAAAAAAAACACCCCAGAAAACAGGAGTATTAGGCTGTGAGTAAAATGTAGTTCTAAAATGCTGACTCAGCTTCTTCTTGTCTGTGAGACCTTGTTTTTAGTGACTCAACACATTGAAACTATAATTTTCTTGTCTGGAATTTGAGGACAGTAATAATTTTCATCTAGTGATAAATCATAAGAATCCAATGATGTCATGTCTATAAACAAAAATTAAAATGAAACAAATATTTAGTGAGAGCAGACTATGTACCAGGACCACCCTGGGTACTAGGGAAGGCTGGGACGTGCTCCTTGCCTTGGAGGGACTTCAAACTATGAAGAAGGAGATGGGCACACAAGTGAATATAGAGCAGACCATGTCACTGACGGAGGACAGAAAAATCTGCGGGGTCTAGAAGAGAAGCAATCCATTTTTCTGGGTGTGGAAAATGAAAAGTTGACATCTAAGCTGGAAGGCTGTTAGGTTTCTTCATGCATAGAAGGAAAGAAAATGGGGGTGGAGGGGGGAGCCAAGGCCATTCCAAGAAGATAAAGAAACAGACGTAAGAAGTTAGAAACAGAATGAAGAGAATAATAAGTTTGATTTGGGACGTGTTAAATTCGAAGTTTCAGTGGAGCCTCCACAGTGTTATTATTCAGTAAGCGGTTGGAATTAGAGTCTCAGGTGAGGGAATGGACCTAACACATAAGGATTGGAAGCAATTCGCATGTGCATAATTGTTGCTATGAGAGTGGAAAAACTGCTCAGGGAAGGAAGGTGTATTGAGCGAAGCAATAATTGGCTCAAGGACAGAAACCTGTGGAATACCAATATTTAAAGGATGGGGGAAAGGGAGATGAAACGAAATGTTAAATTGGAAGTTTTCACTGAGACAACAAGAGAAAATCGATGTAAAAATTACAAAATGAGGCAGATAGGTAAAAGTAAGCGTCTGAGAACATTTAGCTAGTTCTTATGTTAACAAGACAAATGAAAAAGCATCTGTTGAGATTGTAGGAGAATTAATGATGGTTTCTTTGGGAAAAATCTGTTCTGGGATTCCTATGACTTCTCACTCAAGTCTGTTCAGAGGAGCTGTAAAATAAATCACCTGGAGAGGTTGATAGGTAAACCTTGTATTTTAGAGTTGGAGGGACAAGTGACTGCATGTAGCACATGCCTAAGGGACCGTAATGCGAGGGAGGAGGCCATCTGAGCTGGCCTGCGGTAGCAGTATAGTGAGAGATAATTGTGTTTCCTTCTAACAGTGTGTCCAAGGTGCTTGATTCCAGAGAAGGGATGTGAACTTCACGATAAGATGTTAGCTTGGTGTAATTTTAAAAGTTATCTTGACCAGGAGACCTATGTCAGAAGGAGTTCCAGTTGGGGCGTTAGTAGGGAAGCTTCCAAAAACCCACTTATTTGCTTATGAGGGAACGAGCCAGCTTTATATTCTCGCCAAGCCCCAAGACAATACAACTGTCTTAAGGCAAGTACCAGTGAAGCCAGAACCTTCTCATCCCTCTTCCTTCCCTTTTCCATGTTGACCCCACCCCCAGTTCAACCATAGCAGGTTTAAAAACAGCAGCTAAGAGGAGGTAAAAAAAAGAGAGAAAGGTGAACCTCACCTCCTTTCTTGAGGGTAGTTTATCTGCTTTTAATAATGCCCTTTGGGTTATGAGAAAAGGAAATGGGTTGTTATACCTTTGAATTAAGATTTAAATGCAAATAAACATATTTAAATAGAAATTTCTAATTTTTAAATGGAGAGTCTATGACTTAAGTCATTATTTGGTTTTATGTATTTCCCAAGTGTAACTGCCAACCCTCTTTTTTTAAAAAAAAAACAATCTAGGTACCTCTCAATTAAAAAATATGTATAGACCTGGCTGGTGTGGCTCAGTTGGTTGAGCATCATTCCATGTACCAAAAGGTTGCCAGTTCAATTCCTGGTCAGGGCACATACCAGGTTGTGGGTTCAATCCCCCATTGGAGTACATGCAAGAAGCAACCAATTGAGATTTCTCTCTCACATCGATGTTTCTCTGTCTCTCTCTCCCTCTCCCTTTCTCTCTCTAAAAAATAACAAAAACATATCCTCAGGTGATAATTTTTTTAAAGTATAAATGGACAGTGACATACCAATATAAATTTGCATTTTGAATATTTTCCATGAGTTGTGTTTTTTCCAAGGCTTGTAATGAACAAGATCTGACAAAGAATTAAAAGCCAGAAAAGAAGAGAATAAGATTAGACTTGTAGAAACCAAGGTGTCTGTGTGGGGGGCGGGATATAAAAAATAGGGTGGTGCGGGAGACAATTATTTTCATCCTAACATCTAAGACAAGCTGGATGAACCACAGTCATAGTGTTTTTCTTTTTTAACCCATCAGAGCTCTGAGGATTCAAAGAACCCTAAATAAACTAAACCCAAAAAAAGAAGAGCCCTTTCTAAGAGAGAATAGTTTCATAGCTGTATTAATTGCTAGAGACATAATGGGAAGGGAAGTGAGACCACCACAAAAGAGTTCAATGAGAAGCCAACCTTACTCGAGATTATATATATATATTGATTTCAGAGAGGAAGGCAGAGGGAGAGAGAATCATCAATGATGAGAGAGAATCATGGATGGATTGGCTGCCTCCTGCATGCCCCACACTGGGAATTGAGCTCGCAACCCTGTGCCCTTGACCGGAATCGAACCTGGGAACCCTTCAGTCTGCAGGCCAACGCTCTATCCACTGAGCCAAACTGGCTAGGGCAACCTTACTCTTAATGAACATTTCATGGCTGCATATAGACTGACACGACAGTTCAGAATTTTGAAGTCCCATGCACAGAGTGATTTTACCTACGTTCACCATTCTTTTCCATGGACCTTCTCCACACCACCTCCCACACCTGGGTAGTGTGCTGAAAGTGGGGGCATCTGGGGTGGAAGAACTGAGAGAGATTTCCCTCTAATACCAGGGGACTTTATCAGAGCAAGGAAGGGGTCCAGGGGGGCATAGGAAGAAGAGGTAACAGAAATGTCTGTACGTTTCTCTTGACCTTTACAAGTGCAGTTTAGTGACTCAGTATGGGCTAGAAACCGGCCTACAGAGTATTTCTTTCAGATATTGAGAGCCAGCATCAGAACTGGAAAGCAAAGACTACTTTACAGGGATCCAAGTATCTGACAGACTGTAAATGAGAGAGATACCCCCAATTTGGCATGGTAGTGCCTAGAGAGTTCTCAAGATTGTCACCGTACGCAGATGTCATGACCTGCTGAAGAAAATACCTGATCCCACCTTCAAAATATTTGGAACAATTGGAAAGGTAAATATAACTAATGGGGCAAAAAGCCCATATTCAGCTGAAGTGCAGAGTAGATTTACTTTGTCCACAAACTTTAGCAGCCTGGTATAAGAAGAGATGTAATTTTTTATGTGTTAATTATTTGGTTATTATTTACTCCAGTCTTTATTGTTTGTTTATATATGATGTCCTTTATACAATTACAATTATAAAACATGAGGAGAGGCACGAAAATTTCAGCTATAAAAAAGAATCAATAGGAGACACACAGATGGCCCAGATGTTGAGATCATTTGCTAATAAGGATTTAAATCAGCTTTTATAAATATATTAAATATTTTAGCTAAAAAAGTATAAAAAGGTACTATCTGGAAATATTAGAAATGAAAATATGTATCAGAAATAAAGAATTTATTCAGTGGCTTGAGTAGCAATCTGGGTACAACAGAAGAAATTATCCATGAATTGAAATATAGGTCAATACAATTAACTAAACTTAAACTAAAACTAAAACTAATAATAGAAAGAAACAACAACAACAAAGTATTTGAGACCTATAGGGTAATATCAAAAGGCCAACATCATATATAACTCGAGTCTCAGAAGGAGAAGAGGGGGAGAGAAGAACAGAAGAAATATTTGAATAGATAATGGCCTAGAAGTTTTCAAAATTGATGAAAGATGTCAACTCATAGATCCTAAAAGCTCAGCAAACCCCAAATAGAATAAATTAAATAACACTTAAATACATTATAATCAAACTGATAAATATTAACTATAAAAATTAAGTCTTAAAAATAGCTAGATTAAAAAAGATAAATGTACTGTGGAACAACAATAAGAAGGACGATTAACTTTATATCAAATAATAGAGAGAGAAGACAATAGTACAACATCTTTCAGTGCTAAAAGAAAGGAAAACACTGTCAACCTCAAATTCTATATCTAGCCCTCAAGATTGTAGCTCAGTTGGTTGGAGCATTGTCAATAAACTGAAAGGTCATGGGTTCAATTTCCGTTCAAGTTGATGTTTCTTTCTCTCTTCCTTTCTCTCTCTCTAAAAATCAATGAGCATATCCATGGGTGAGAATAAAAAAAAATGTCTATCCAGTAAAATTATCCTTGCTTTTTTTCAGATAGATAAGAGCAAAGATGATTATTCTTCATCAGATCTGAACTACAAAAGTTATAAAGAATATTTTTCTGATACTTGATGGGAGCCTAATATTTCAGGAAGGAATGCAGAGCACCACAAAAGATAAAACCATAGATATAAAAGAACCTTGCATTTTCTTTAAAATTCCTAACAGAGTATTGACTGTCAACACAAAAATTTTAGCAATACAGTCTGAGTATGAAGAATTAACCAAATTATTTGGTATGTCCTGTGGGATAAGGGTCAGAAATTCAACTGGAGTGGTATAGCCTAGCAGGTTAAGACCAGTGAGGAAATTTGTGTGGTCAAGATTAGTGTGACTGTGGCCAAGGAGAGAACCTGATATGAATTAAACCCAGGGAGTTGAGCAAATAAGCAAATAATATGAGGATAGTGTCAGCCAGTGTCTTACTGTTCAGATGAGCCTTAAAATATGGAAAGAGGGGAGGACATAATAAACCCTGGGGTTTTGGGTTAGAACTGGAGGTATTGATGTGAACTTGTTACAGAATTTATCAGGTGACTGGAAAACACTCAACAAGTACCTGGAGATTCAGGAAGAAAACAACAACAAAAAACACCTTTATTTGTAGATGTACTAGTTCAGTGACTCAGGGGAGTCAGTTCTGCAAAGCTTGAGTGAGTGAATATGGATGAAGCTTTCCCTTTATACCCTTTAGTTCCTTTGTCCCCCAAATATGGTTCAGGTTTTGGGACCTTTTGAGGGCCTTGCAGCCCCACCATAGGTTGGGATAGGGGAAGTGAGATTATACTCTGAGACTAGGTCTGTCTGGTGCCAGAGCTGCCAACCCCCTCCAGGGTTTGTGTATGGTTCTTGGCTTATGGCTTCTGTACAAGCATTACAGAGAAGAGGGATGGGACTTAATTATACTAGCAAGAATGTGTGGCAGAATACTGGTTCCTGGCACAGATTCAGATTGTTAGGCCCCCCCCCCCACATCCCCCTCCAATGTCTTATATTCCCCTTCAAACTCATGGTTTTATCTATCTATCTATCTATCTATCTATATCTATCTATCTATCATCTATCTATCTATATCTATACACACAAATATCTATATATAAATACATAAATGTATTTCTTAGCTTTGCTATTGAGAGGACCTAGAACAGTGATGGCGAACCTATGACACGTGTGTCAGAGGTGACACGTGAACTCATTTTTTTGGGTTGATTTTTCTTTGTTAAATGGCATTTAAATATATAAAATACATATCAAAAATATAAGTCTTTGTTTTACTATGGCTGCAAATATCAAAAAATTTCTATATGTGACACGGCACCAGAGTTAAGTCAGGGTTTTTCAAAATGCTGACACGCCGAGCTCAAAAGGTTTGCCACCACTGACCTAGAATCACTGACATGTCAGGAACAATGAACAGACCTAAATTTGCTCCCTAAATACCATTATCCATAAAAATAAATCAGAGCTTCTTAGAGAAATAATAAATTCTTGGACTGGGTCAGGGAAAGTACAACATGAGATTATACCATCTTCCTGGGTAAAAAAGTAGTGCTCAAAGAGTGTTGGAAGATATGAGCGACACATATGAGAGTCTGCTTGGCTGAACTCCTACTAGCTAAATCTGGTAATTAGAGCATTAAAAATAAATAGTGATAGTAACAGGTTATGGCCCACTGAATAAAATAAGAACTCATGTTTTCATGTTAATGTAAATGTGAATGGGCGGAAGTGAAGGGAAAGCTCTGTCTTATGGTAGGATGCCAACTAATAAAGGTAGAAGTAGTATAAGCATTAGAAAAATCACCGTTTCCGTACCATCAGAACATTAAATAATTCAGGCAAGGATCATCACTAGAAATTAAAACTATCAGGTAAAATTTGAATAGGAACAAGATATTTACATACTATCAGAGCATCTTCCACAAATCACTTATTAATTAATAAGTACAAAATACTTAGTAATTAACTTTAGAGTGGAGTCACCTGGCAAACTCCATTTTAATCAAGAGATGAAAGTTAACATCACCAGTAATAGCACAAATTTACATGATCTGCTTCCTGATATATTTCATTGAGAAGATCACAGCATTACTTTTGTGGCATTTCTGCAAAAGAAAAAATAAAGCAATCTGAATACATTTATGAGGAAATGTCAAACAGACACAAACACATGATTATTCTACAAAATAGCTGACTGTACATAAGAATGAATTTTATTTTTAAAGAAGCAGTCAAATGAGTTGCCAGCTTCCATCTCAGCTGAGTATACAAATGGGAAGCTTTCAATAGGGCAGGACAAAAGGGGGAGGGGTTAGGTAGATCAGGTGAGGCTTAGGAAAGGCCCTTCTTCTCTCTATACATTTTAAACATGCATTTAGTGTCTTGCTTTATAGTTAATGAGCTCCTCCTTTAAGACAAAATCCCTTATGAAAATTAAACCTAACTTTTTCATCTTCTTTTAAAAATTTACTTACTGATGAGAGAGAGAGAGAGAGAGAGACTTGTTGTTTCACTTATTTATTCATTTATGGATTGACTCCTGTATGTGCCCTGACCTGGAATCAAACCTGAAATCTTGGTGTATGGGGATGATGCCCTAACCAACTGAGCTACCTGACCAGGGGCATAACATTCTCATCTTAGCATAACTTTTTTCAAATCAGATAATTAGATTGCTTTCTTGGGAACACATCTCTGAATCACAAACTAAGAGAATCTTCCCCCCCTCCCCCCTAATTAATTTTTTGGGAGGTTGGTGGTTACATAGAGCACCTGTCATTAAGTGTAAAGAAAATACCTACTCAGAGAGTGGGGACTGTGAGGGGCACATGAAAGACACTGCTCCCTGCCTTAGTCAGAAGGAAGGGAGATTGGAAGAATGGGAGGAGAGAAAGCCCAACCAAAATTTTTGCCTTCTTTCAATTTTTATTTATTTATTTCTGTGTGTGGACTCAGCTATCTGCATTTGAGCCCTGGAAAATCACCCAAATGACCATTGTCCTATCCAAAGAAGGTAATTACCGATCCCTTGAACAGAAGTAATGGCTGGTCAAGAAGGTTTCCAAGGGAATAAGTGGTGAGGTTGCAGCAGTCACCTATCTGATCACAGTACTAAAGAAAACTGTTCTTATCCAAGAGAGGTGGTTGTCTTATCAGGTAGATTGTGGTCAGAAAGTCACCTGGGTCCCCGAAAGATTTCACTAAAAGCCCCAGATTCTGGTTGTACTATTGCCTCAGAAACCTGCCTCCCTATGCTATCTGATCACCCTGAGGCCGAACCCTGAAAGGGATACTGCCTCCCAATGAGATCTGAGACTTAGGACCCTCAGATAAGTACAAAAGCAAAACAAAGCAAAAAAGCTTGTTCTATAGTCCCAGTCCCGTTGATAACGCTTCCTACACGTAGCCAGGAAGAAAGAAAAGGTTGTTTTCATCAAACAAAGCTCAGCAGAGAGAAAAACACGTTTAGAAGGCTTCGCTGTATCCATATAACTTTTAAAAAAATATTTATTTTTAATTGATTTCAGAGAGGAAGGGAGAGGGAGAGAGAGGGAAAGAAACATCAGTGATGGGAGAGAATCATTGATTGGCTGCCTCCTACACACCCCACATTGAGGATCAAGCCCATAACCCAGGCATATGCCTTGACTGGGAATCGAACCAGGACCTCCTGGTTCATAGGTCAATGTTCAACTACTGAGCCACACCTGCCAGGCCCCTATAGCTTTTCATTCTATTGTCTTTCCAGATTCAGGGATGGAGGACCTGCATTAGAATGACTGTGGACAGCTGTCTACAGATCTATGCTTGTACAGTGAGACCCGGAAGGGCAGAATATAGACCCACAGCTGTAGATTGCACGTTTAGCAATGCAATGTCCTAAATGAGGATATCCTAAGTGTCACAGCGCTGAAGCGGTCACATGAGGATGATGAGGGTTAGAGAATAAATTTAAGCATCATTTGGAGATGCCTCACGGAGACCAACCTATCTCAGGTCCTCCTCGTTATAAGCCCATGTCTCAAACACCCCTCAGTCCCAGGTAAATCCAGATGTCTGGTCACCCACCCAGTGAGTCAGCCTCAGTCATTTGTAAAGCTTTGATCAACCCAGACATTTTTGATTCTGATGCTTGTATCTGTAAGCCCAGTGTTGTCTCTGTGAGCTCTGAGCTTGGTATGGTAGGAAACCATAACGGTGGCACTAGCTTGGTCAGAGGGCAGAGTGTTGGACTGGGTATTGGTGGTTCTACCAATAAACAACTGTGTGGTCTCTGGAAACCTCTCTCTTCTTTGAATCTTTTTCCCCCTCAGAGTGAAGGAACTCACATGGATATTTTATAAGATTCCTCCCAACTCTACTGTACCATGGCCTTTTCCTATGAATTTAAAGTGTCTTATGTGAGTCTAAGAAGATGCTTCTGGGCTACCAATTCTCTGCTTCTCTGTGTGTAGGTGGATGGGGACTGGGGTGCAGGGAGGAAGGTGGAATAAACAAGTGAGTAGAATGAGACATAGGGGATAGAAAAGACAGCAAAATAATTAGAGGAGAAATTCTGAGCATTTATTCCAAGGAGTTCAGAGGACCTATTCTCTATCTATTTGCTTACCACTACAGGATTTATTTTAGATGCATAACAAGGTAGATCCCTCCATTCCCCACCTTAGGCCAGAGAGGAAAAGAAGTTTACCCAAAGTTACACAGTAAATTAGTGTCAGACCCAAAAGAAGTAGAATTGATGTGTCCTCGACTGTGCTATGTACCTGGCAGGCTGTGCTGCTGTTAAGGGCAGAAATAGAATATTGGGGTTCAGTATAATTATGAGAAATATTAATCATGCTGTTAACCATGATTGTTTGGTTCTGATTAAAGAAAGCACATTCTAACCTGGCTGGGAGTTGCACATGGGAGCTGGGAGCTCACCTGGAAATGGGGCCCATCCTCCACATCCTGGAGCTGGCTATTGTCATGGAAAGATGAACAACTTTGTTGCAGAAACCAGAGGCACTAGTGCTTTGCATACCTTCAGGCCTTTGCAAACCCCCAGCCCGAATTGCCTATAAACTGGCCATTTTGCATGCCCATTCTTTTTTTTTTTTTATAACCTGGCTGAGTTGCACATGGGAGCTGGGAGCTCACCTGGAAATGGGGCCCATCCTCCACATCCTGGAGCTGGCTATTGTCATGGAAAGATGAACAACTTTGTTGCAGAAACCAGAGGCACTAGTGCTTTGCATACCTCTT
>NW_006293532.1:727965-733813 GCF_000327345.1 Myotis davidii
ATCGCCTGCTGCCAGACAGTCCAGTTTCTCCCCGCATGAGTCCTGGGTCCCCAGAGACTTCCCGGAACCGGAGTTCAGAGCCGTCGGGAGCTTGTGACTCCCTCCGGATTCAAAAAGACCGCCGCGTCCTCGGGTGCCAGCCCCTTTCCGCGCGCGCGAGCCCTGTACCTCTGCGCTTCTCTTCTGCAGCTTCTCTTGCTCTCAGTGTGCTTTTCTTTCCTTCTAGTTGTAGAATTTACAGTCAGCCAGGCTTCCCGTGGTTCTGGATGATGTCCGTATTGTTTTTCTGAGGTATTAATCAATTGTTGTGAGCGGCATCAACTTCCCGGTGTTTATCTCTGCCGCCATCTTAGTTTCCCACTTGCATGCCCATTCTTAATCCCTTTTGCCTACTTCCCGGAGTAATCTTCGTTCCTCTACCCAATATAAGCACCTGGTTTGTGGTGGGGTGTAGAGCAGATTTTCATGGATGACCTGCTGCTTTCCCATGCTGCTGGCAGTATTGGAATAAATGCTCACATAGGATTTAACCTTGTCTCTGCTTAATTGGCTCACGTAGTGTCAGGCAGCCCAGACCCATTGATTGTCCCGTTTCACTGCTTACGATGTACCCCAATGAGAGTAACTGCTTTCTCCTCCTTTCATGTTGAACCAATGAAGAGAGCATTATGTCTGATGAAAGAAAACACAGCGGACAGGGATTCATTTCCAGGCTCCTCCTCATCTCACGACTCACTGTCCAACCCTTGGCATTGTTGACAATTCCAGCTACGGGTCAAATACAGCAAGGGGAAATCAAGGCTAGACCTTAGACATTAATTGTTCAAGTACTAGGTCATTTCAGAGTAATGCACCGTGAAATTATGCTATTCTCCAGGAGGATTTTCATAAAGTTTAATATGCCATGACACATTCTTTTTCCATTGGCGTTAGCTTTTTTTTTTTTTTTTTTTTTTTAGAGAACATAAAAAGAGTCTTTGGAATCCAGGGATGTGTGTAAAGATTGCTTCAGACAGAGCAGGAGGTCTCAGGCTGCGGGATCACTGCTAGAGCCCCCATTACCAAGGCATGTCCCATCAAAGCATAGCCGGCTGGTGTCCATGGAGCCAAGCGCAGGAGAAGTCATTAGTCTTGGTGCCTTTTTACTGTTATTCACACTGGGATAATGAGATTATTGGAATATTTTTTTTTCCTAATGAGAACGAGATAGAATACCTTGGTCTCTAAATGATTTAGTCACAGAGCAAACACATTACTCTTCCCTTGATTGCTGTCAAATGCTGGAAAATTGGAATATTATACTGATATTTATCGTGATGGGCAATATTTTTCCTGCCTTCTCAGTGTCAACTGAGATGGGAAAAGTATTTGTCTGAAAAGCAGACCCTTTTACAAGGTTTGTAAGAAAGGAAGACGGATGGAGAGGCAGGATAAGGAACAGGGGGCGGAGGTTGAAGGAGGATAATTGGACGATGGCCTTTTGCTATTTCCTCTTCTTTTTTTGTTCCATCAGTAAAACTATCCCTTGTTTTAATTTCCTGTAGACTTCTCTTTCAGTTCGTTCACCAGTGCTTGGGGCTAATTAGACACTGTTTAGATTCAGAATAGAAGGTTAATTTCGGGGGGGGGGGGGGGGGGTTTGTGTTGGTCTGGAGGTTAGTAGTAGCAGCTAGCTAATCTGTGTTTCTTGGAAAGAAATAACATCCTTGAGAGGGCGGATTCCTTGGAGAGGGAGAAGTTTTTGCACTTTTACTCTCAGGAGCCTTTCACCTGAGACTTGTCAGCCCCAAGTTTATGCAGCCAGTAGAGACTAATTGGGTGACCTAATGCATTGATATTCAACCCAGGTCCTCCGTGGCTTTTGGAGCCACGCTGGACAAAGCAATCCTGAGGTCTGACTCCTGCTCTTGTCCCACTTCCAAACATCCTCCAAAAGATCTGAAACTTCTGGAACACAAAAACAGTTTTAACAAGGCCAACACTCCCTATCATCATTATGTACTGGCTTTCAGAGGGAGAGATCCCCGTATTTCTACATCATAGTATCCACAATGCAACAGGTGGGAGAACCTTCCAGCATCAATGGACATTGGTCCTGCAATTTACAGAGACAACTATTTCAGATTCACTTAGGGATCCCTTCAGACATTAGAAATTCAGGCTGTGCTCCGCTTCCATTAGTTGGGGTGAGGGCCTTTTCATCTGCATTTTAACAGCTTCCCAAGAGACTTCCTTGCAGCTACGGCTCTTGCAGGGGAAGGGGAGGCTAAACGCTTAGGAGAGAAGAGGAGGGCCCGGAAATAAATGTAGAAGACAAGGTGGGAATACAGCCTGATTGCGGATGTATCGTGTGGGCAAACTTTACACCTAGAAATCTCTGGAAGCAGTTCCACATTTCATTATCAGCTCATCTGTCATTTGGTTCCACAAATTTCTCCGAGATGAAGATGAGCTTCTTACCATGAATCCCTGGAAAGAAAAAATTCCTTAGCACCAGTAAAGAGTGCATTCATTTAGTTAGATGCTGCTCAAATTACAACTCCTCTTTTGAAATTCCTCACCCCTGGCCAAGAATGTCTTATTTGAAACTAACGGAGAGCTTTATGGCAAACTTCATAATGTCCAGCTAGTCGTATTGGTATTTGTGTCTATAATTTAACCCCAATGGGACTAATGTATGTAATTTAAAATCAGAAACCATGTATCTCTGTATCTCATACCTGAGGATTTCTAGAGAGCCTTGCTTATAGTTGGTGCCATATCCATTTGTACTGAATTAATTAAGTGGCCAAAAAGTAGCACAGGGACAGAGAGAGAAAGAGAGAAAGAGAGAGAGAGAGAAAGAGAGAGAGAGAGAGAGAGGAGAGAGAGAAAGAGAGAGAGAGTGAGAGAGAGAGAGAGAGAGAGAGAGAGAGAGAGAGAGAGAGAGAGAGAATGAGAGAAAGAAACTGACCACCTGGTGCAGTGAATGGCCCTTGGCTGCACCCTGTCCCCACCCCCCCTTTCTGTCTCTTCCCATTTCTTTCTTTGCCTGCTCTGATATCCCCTCCCCACCCACATCATCCCAGATTCCTGGATAATGGCTTGTCTTTCTTTTATCTCTTCCTCCTCCTCCTCTCCTTGATTCTCTTTTCTTGCTCAGAGTCATTAGCAGGAACATTATTCAGCCCATGACTGGGTCAGTGTTCCTACTGCTGCTGCTGAGGACCATGGTGAGGTTTGGGGTTCTAGCATCATTTTGCATCTGAGTGCAACTGCTTTTCTGGGAAGCGTATTCTAGTCAAATTGAGTTTCAAGATAGCTTGCATCTCACTTCCAATAAAACCACTTCTTTGTAACATATCAATGTATTGACAAGGTCAGGGAGCAGGGCTGTCTTGAGGTAAGATGTAATTTCCAAAGGAGTGAGCACTAATTGTGCCGGTATTTATCGGCTGTGACATAATTAATTACTCTCTTTGGGGTCATGCATTTGCCTCGATTGCCACATGCTCGTGCTTTTGGGATCAGACCAGGGCAGAGTGTGGTCACCGAGACTGGAACTTCCAAAGCAATCAGGCGGAACCCCCTGGAGAAGGTGGCGGCCCAGCTCCCTAGGGATGCTGAGCGGTGCATGACCTGACCTTCTCTGGAGGCCTTGTGGGCTTCTTGGTGCAAATACCATGTGGGCTCAGTGTATGGACCGAGTCACAAAAATAAATGGGTATAGCAGGTTAGCAGGAGCTTGGTCCTGGAAAATTAGCACCGGATGTGTAGCAAGCGTTCAGAGATGTGTGATAAGCTTTGCCCATTGAGAGACGTGTGCCAAGCATCGCCCATTGAGAGACGTGTGCCAAGCATCGCCCATTGAGAGACGTGTGCCAAGCATCGCCCACTCAGAGACATGTGACAAGCATTGTCATTGGATACCCCCTTTATTTTGTAAGGACCTGACTTCCTCAGTTGCACAGCTAGTGATCAGCACCTGAAGGGTAATGCAGGGAGACTTCTGACCTCTGTACATCCAGCCACAGAGAGCAGACACAAGGCTCAGTTCCTGACTGGTTAGCAGTCATTTCCTGGCAGCTGAGCTGAGAGCATCCTGGCCCCTGCAGGGACGTACCCCCATCCTCAGGATCCAGGAAGATGAAGCACCTGAGACTCGTCTCTCCCCAGCCTTCAGCTTGGAGACGGAGAGGCCTGTGATTTTTCCAGCAGAAGCACAGGTTCGAGGGTCAGCACAAAACCGGAAACCCAGTGGGCTCCGCCGGCCACAGCAGCCAGCCAGCTGGACCCGGCCTGCGGCGGACTGTGTCCCGCAGCGGACTGGGGTGGGAATGCGGTGAGTTTAGGTTGGATGTTGTGTGACATGGCTGGGGACTCTCTGGGACAGTGAAGAGCTGATGTGGGAAAATGGCTGAGCGTGGGAGAAATAGGCTTCCATGAGAGTGATTTGCCCAATTTTTTGTTCTTATCATACATTTTTAGAGCAGATTTATTGCTAATAAAAGTGCTGGCTGGGCAAAGCTCTCCCATGCTGTGCATTTGCTTCTTTTCTCTCAAATGTTTTAAAATCTCTCTGGTGTTTTGTGTCTCTGATTCCAACTGGCGGAGAAACCCAGGCTGTCTGGATTCCCATCCACCGCAGCGAAGGCTTTGCTGTTCGCTGGCCGCCCTGCCCGGGCGGCTCCAGCCCTGCAGGCCCCACGCAGCGGGCGGGCAGCACCAGATGGAGGGAGGAAGGCAGACCCAGCAAGGATCCTCCCGAAGAGGAGCAAATGAGCGAACAGCCCGGGGAGGAGAAAGATGGTGCTGGACCAGTTGGATGAGAGCCCAGCTCTGAGTCACTCCTCCCATTTGAGCAAAATAAAATCACAAATGAGAACAGTAGGGGGCCAAGACCAGCTGGAGACAAAGGGGTGTTAGCTTCGGGGTGTGGGCTGTGAGACAAGGAAGGCTCCACGAGATGCTGAGTCTGACCTGCCATGGACAGCTGCCACCAGCTCCTGGCCGGAACGTTGTGACAGCTCAGTGAGCTCCCCGATCGCCAGGGCCCAGGACTTGGGGAGACTGAGAAGACAGGAGAGGCCTCAGGAACTCCTCCCGCCTCCCCATCTGTTAGCCTTCCCTGTCTATCCACGGTGGCTTAGGATGTCCATCCATGATCCCTTCCTTTAGGCACCTGACAGCAGTAGGAGGAGAGGAAAGAGGGAGGGGAGAGGGTGGGGGAGGAGGGGGAGACTTTCAGATCCAATGAAGTTTCAGGAGCAGAGGCAGCTCCCCACCTTCGGGACTCCTTCTCTCTCCACTGGCAGCTGAAATAGTCTTGCTGGAGGGGTTGGCTTCTCCAGATTTCAAGAATGTCGAATAAAAAGAGAAATCAATGTCCCTGTCCTGACATGCATGCCACTCGCATGTCCTGTTCCTGATTAGCAAATCACCCTGCCTGCATTCTGACTGACTGTTCATCCTGAAAGACCACTGCATACTCCAAGGCAGAGAGCTTTTTCCTGCTGCCTATTACCCCACAACTCAGAAGATTAAAGACTTCTTCCTTCTGCACCCCACCCAGAAGCCAGAATAACACCAAGTGCCATTTAGTCATTCTTTGCATTAACTGGTGATCTGACTCCTTGATCTGACTTGAGGCTTCCTGGGCATTTTCCCATCTGGACAAAGATAGATAGGGGCAAAAAAAGTCCTAGTGAGTAGAGGAGGCAGAGGGTTAATTTATCTTAAGCATATTATGTCATATGTATATATTATATATAAATACATATATGTACTGCATATATATGCATATAGCTATGTTTAAATGAGATATTATACAATATTTAATCCTAGAGGCCCAGTGCACAAATTCGTGCAC
>NW_006293532.1:734201-760933 GCF_000327345.1 Myotis davidii
AGAGGGCACAGGCCAGGCCGAGGGACCCCACCAGTACACAATCAGGGCTGGGGAGGGACGTGGGAGGTTGGCCAGCCGGGGAAGGACTGAGGGAGGGTTCTAGGGCATGTCCGGTCCTTCTCTCTTAGTCCCCATTGGCCAGACCCCAGCAGCAAGCTAACTTACCAGTTGGAGCATCTACCCCCTGGTGGTCAGTGCACCTCATAGCGAGCAGTTGAGTGGCCTTAGCATATCATTAGCATATTACACTTTGGTTGAACAGCCAACTGGTCAGACACTTAGCATACTAGGCTTTTATTATATAAGATATTTGTATAATGCTTTATATTTTTAAAATTTTTCATATCTATTATTACATTTGATATGACTTACATGACAACTTTGTAAGATATCTATAGCATTAGAATTCCCATTTTACCGAGGAAGTGAAAATTCAGAGAGTTTGTGATTTATGTAAGGTCACACAGCAACTGAGTGGCATAAGGGGAATTCAAACCTAATTTTCTTTTTTAAAGTAAAATTTTATGTTTTCCATTATGTGCTGCTGCCTTTCACACATGAGGTAGAATCATGGGAGTAGGACAAGGTGTTCACAAAAATGTTTCCTTCATCTTTACCCAGTAATGCACTGGAGACTACTTCAAATAGTCCTTAAAGATAGAAATTACTTACTATTCTTCAGTATATAAGTGGTAGAATCAGGATTTGAACCAAGATCTGAATGACTCTAAGGACACGCTCTTTCCATTATTCCAGAGAATGGACAAGGTCAGTGGGCAGAGCAGTCCAGTGGAAAGGCCTAAGTTTTGCCATCAGACAAACCTGGGTTGGAACTCTAGATCTATTATTTCTTAGCTCTGGGAACTTGGTCAAGATCCTTAGTCACTCTGAGCTTCAAATTCTTCGTCTGTGTTCATGGGATTAACAACACTTATCCAACTGCGTGCCATAAGATTAAATGAGATAAGGTCTGTATCTAGCATGGTGTCTGACACATAGTAGGTACTTAATACATGATATCTATATAAATTTCTTCCATGTTGTGTCTGTATTGCTGAATTGGGTATGATTCCTAGTCCTCATGTAGACCAAATTAGGCACATAAATTAAGAAGTATTGATAGCTCTAAGTAAGACCAGGACATTAAGATCCAGAAGACGACTTTTGAGGCTAAAACTAAGACATGAAGGGAAGAAGAGGAAATCATGAGGGCACAGAATTTCTGAGGATTGTCATTCTTGCTTCTCCCTTCTCTACTTTACTCCATTTTCTGCCCAAATGAGTGTGTGTGGAAGGCAATAGCAGAACAAGCACACAGAAAGCCGCCGGTATCGCTCCTCATTCTAACCACCCCCTGGAGGTGGCATGAATCATGCCTTCCCTGTGCCACCCCCTGCATGCAAGCTTGGGAGGTAGTTCTTTGGCTTTATTGTCTGGAAGGAGACAAAAGAGAAGAGTAGCTTAGTGTGGGGGAATTCCAAGATGAAACCTTTTCCCTGCCCTATCCAGCGTGATCCCACCCAACCCTGCTTTTCTGCTCATTGATAGAGTTGTCACAACCTGTTGGCAGTGACAGAAACAAGTGCAAGGCAAGCTTAGTTTACAGAGCAAGTGTAGCATCTGCTCTCTTCTTTGCAGATGCTTCAGATTAACAAAGATTTCTGTCTCTTCTGTTATGTTGTATTTTAAGTTAACTTTTGCCTTTTTTTGCCTTAAAATACAATATCAAATATCTTCCCTAAGTCCTTCTCTCCCCTGACACATACAGAAACTCCCCACCCCCGTCCCCTCCCCGCCGTCTGATGCATGTGCCATCTTAATAATTCTAACATCAGGCGTTGAGAAATGACAAAGAAAACAGTATGACAAAATGCTTCTGAGTCTTTTTGGAATTAGTGATATTTTTCAGGAATGATCAATTGCATTACTTAACTGGAGAGCTCTGATTATAAAGAGAAATATAATTAGTGGCAAATGTGGTGAGATATATAAAGACAGATAGGCGGGCCAGGGAATGGGAGCTCATCAATTTTTCGAGGTTCCGTCAGGAGGGCAGTTGATTTACTGCAAGGCTCCACTCCAATGATTGAAAAGCGAAAACAAGCACAGTCCAAGCACTGCCAGTGCTCAAAGGAAGAGCATCAGCTGAAAGTCAGGGGTCTGCATCTGGTCCACCACTGATTACCAGGCAATTCACCTACCCTGCCTGCGTCTCAGTTTCCTCCTCTAGAAAAGAGGCTTAATAATGCCTATCCTTCCTGCCTCCCTTGGAGCTGTTGTGGGGCTTAAATAAACTCAGTGGGTGTGGACTCGCTTTGAAAATTAAAAGCCCTCTCTGCATGCAAAGGAGGATTATGAATATTTTCACCGTTTGAGCTGCTTCTTGCAGAATAAGTAGGATTTGACTTTCTGGAAATAGATATGAAGGATATCAATTAAAAGATAGAGAACAAGCAAGGCATTGAACCCATACATTAGTTTGGATGTAGCATAGAATACTGAGCAGAAGAGGAAACTTTACGTTCAAATTGTGGGCTGGAGAAAGAACATGAAAGCTTAGGAGTCTGAGCATTTTTCCCAAAGCAGAGGCAACCACTGACTAGTTCTGGTGGAAACTGACATGATCCATGCAGTTTTGCAGAAAGATAAGCTGGGAGAGTAGGGTAGGAGGCTTTTTTCCAGAAGAGTTGGTTAGGAAGTTATTGGGAATGAGAAAAGAAGCCAGTTACTGAGGTAGAGCCTGCAGACTAGAAATGCTCAGAAAGAAGCTGGGAATAAGGAAGAAATGGGGGAAATACACGATGACTTCAAGGACTGAAGTCTGGGCTCTGGGAGGATGGCCATGGCCTTGACAGACATTTAGAATTCAGGTTGAGGGGCACTTTGGGGTGTGGCTGAGGAGGATAAAAACGTGATGGATACTGCCAGTGTTGATTTTAAGGTGTAAACTTAAAGATGTAAACTTCAGCTAAAATTGCTGCTTCCATGGTGAACACTGTCAGGATAGAGTTCAGGAGAGGGGTCCAGGCATTTGGAAACCACTATGAAAGAGGAAAAGCCACTAGAATTGAGGAGCTCTATGGAGAAAACGAGAAAAGTGGGTGAAAGTAAGAATTTCAGGAATTTTATGGGAAGGTGAAGTGGATGCTTATACTTAACTTACTGAATTTCCCACGTCCCTTCAAAAGCTTCAGACCTTTCTCCCAAGGAGAATAACAGGAGGCAGTATTGCTTCATGCTATGAAGAAGAAACCTATGAGCCACAGAGGTTGTGGATTGTTTGCTAAGCTGGACCCAGTCACTAGCGTGGTACTTAGGAAGGGGAGGGATGGCTTCTATTGGAGTCTACTAAAGCCACGGCCAGCTACTTGAGGCGTCTGGGAGGATTTCTCTGCAGCTAATTAGGAATCAATACCATAGTTTTGATTTCCTGTGTCCAGAGTCAGACAATTAGCTCTGAGAATACAGACGGTCTGTGTGGCTGCTTTGTTGATAGAAAACTAAACTCTTCTTGACTGGAGTGTTTTTCAAACTAGCAACTTCTAGATATGGAAGAGCCATCAACATGTGGCTTTCTTCCCTAAAACACAGTTACAGGCTCGGCCCTGTCATAGGAGGAAGGAAACGAATTGGACCAACAAGTCGGAAACTGCAGCCACACAAACTTTCCATTTCAATGCCAAAAGGGGCATCTTTGCTTTGGCATCTTTCAGTGCCTGGGTATTGTTTTTACTGCTTGGTTTATGTATGGACATGGGTGTGAGTGTTTATTTTTGAAATCTCAGACACACATTTTACAGGAAGAGTATTGGCATTTCAGAAGTCATTGATGTTTGGGGTTATTGTGTACTAGAGATGTGGGTCATTTCCAAACAACCTGACATAAACATTATCAGGCTTGTAAACCTGTTTTCAAGTGAGATGTGCTAAAGCAATATTTATGGCAAAATTATGACCTCAAGGCAACTAAATGTAATTCATTTTTAAACCTCAATTTTTCCCTCTGAATCCTTCAATCTAATTAGGCTCACATCGGTATATTATTACGGAGAGTAATCATTTCTTTCTTCTAATAACATTCATGGATAATTTTATTTCTCATTTCCAGCCTCCCACTCCTGTGGTGTAATTAGTGTCTTTGGCACCTCGTGATGCTCAGAATGAGTTGCAGCTGCTAATTGCTAATTGAAAAATTAGAAACTCAGTTAGAAAAAGGATCTAATTAAAATGAAATTAGATAAAATTCCTTCAAACCAGCTCCTTTCCCCCAACCCCAATTTGTTTTCCTTTTCTTCCCTTTGGCCTTCTTTTTCCACCATCGAAGTATTAGCATTTGCAAAATATGTAATTGCAGAAAGGCAAACACCTTTCCATAGCAGACTATGCAATGGTCTTTTGGAGCGAGTTAGAGACAGGTTTGTAAACATTGAGTTCAATTTTAGAACTTGGACCTTTTTCTTATACTTGTTTGACCCAGGAGTTTTATCTTAATAACTAGAGGCCCAGTGCACAAAATTCATGCAAGGGTACGTAGGGTCCCTAGGCCTGGCCTGCAATCAGGGCCAATCAGGGCCTTCTGGCTGCCGGCCAGGGCCTTCCTTCATTCTGCACCACCCCCTGGTGATCAGCGCATGTCATAGTGAACAATCAAAATCCTGGTTTCCTGGTCAAACTCCGGAAGGGACACTTTGTATATTAGCCTTTTATATAGAGGGATAAAATGCCCAGCCTCTCTTGTTTAGGAGGGCAAGTGTGTGGTCAGCCTCATGTGCTTTTCTTGTCTGTTCGGAAAGGTTATTGTCAGTCTCATGACTGTGATCTATTGGGATCCACTCACTTCTTGCTGCAAATCCACTCCCACCCTCTTCTCTATTGCATTGTCCCACTTGGCAAATGATTACTTAGTAAATGCTCAAGACCTTAGGAGACACAGAGTAAACCAAGTTCTTTCTCCCTCCAAAAGTGCTTACAATCTGTCGAGAAGTCTAGACAAAGATGCATAACCACAAAATAAGAGAACATGTAATTAAATGCAAAATAGTGTTTCAGGCTATATGTGACATTTAGTTTTCAAATATTTTTTGAGTACCTCTTAACTACATGCCACCCACTGTGTCTGGACATACAAAATACATACCACATAGTTCCTGCCCTCAAGGAGTTCATATATGTGAATAAGTGATTCATAATACATATGTTAAAAGCAATAATAGCAAATTCAAAAATTGTTGAATTAATGTAGAAATATGGGTGATGAATTTTGGTGGGTCAGACAGAGAGGACATCAGAGAACACTTTACATAGAGGAGACAATACCACCATAGGATTTTGAAGGATGAGTAGGAGTCCACTGGGGGGACACTCATTTTAGACAAAGAAACCTGTTCTAAAAACAGACATATACTAGTAGAACAATATGGTGATTTCTGGAATGATGAATAATTTGGCATTTCTGAAGCCTAAATTGAGAGGTGTATCACATGAGATGAGGCTGGGGGAATGAGTAAAAGTTGAATTACAAAGGATATTGTGTGTTTATCAAGTTTAAAGAAGAACATTGAATATTTGATAGAAAGTTTTTTAGACATTATAGAATTAAAATGGTAGTAGGATCAATAAAAGGTTCAGAGAGAATTTTGTGGACTGAAACATTCTAGATTAAAAAGCAAGATAGGAAAACTTTGAATAGTCCAGTTTGATGAAAACAGAGAGAATAAGTTAGGAATATATAGAGAAATACAAAGTGATTTCAGTTTATGATTAAAAATTAGGAAAGAAAGTTTATTTTAAAAAATAAAAATAGGCACTGTCTTTTTAAAAAAAATTAAAGCCCTGGCCTGTGTTTCTCAGTGGTTAGAGCAATGGCCTACACACCAGAGGATCTAGAGTTTGATTCCTAGTCAAGGGCACATACCAGGGGTCCATCCCTGACCCCGGCAGAGGTACATGTAGGAGGCAACCAATCGATGTTTCTCTCTCTCTCCCTCTCTCCCTGGAACCTTCCACTCTCTCTAAAAAAATCAAAGGAGACAATATCCTCAGGTGAGGATTAACACCAGCAACAAAAACTTAAATAATTTTAATTATAGTTGGCATGCAATATTATATTGGTTTCATGTGTACAATATAGTGAGTAGGCATTTATAAAACTTACTAAAGTGATCACTAGATAACCAACTGATACCATACATAGTTGTTACAATACTAGAGGCCTGGTGCATGAATTTGTGCACGGGTAGGGTCTGGCTGGCCTGCCCTGATTGAGGGAGGGCGAGCTGATTGAGGGTGAGGCTGACCGGGGGAGGGGCCGTGGGCAGTTGGCTGGCTGGCCCTGCCCCCTGGTCAAACTCCCAGCCAAACTCTTGGTTGAGGGGACAATTTGCATATTAGCCTTTTATTATATAGGATTATGGACTATATTTCATGTGCTGTACTTTACATCCTGTGACTGTTTTTATAACTGGCATTTTTTACTTGTTAATCCCTTCACTTTTCATGCAATCCCCTTCCCATCTGGCAACCATCGATTTGTCCTCTGTATCTATGAGTTTTTGTTAGCTTATTTATTTATTTATTCACTTTTAGCTTCCATGTATAAGTAAAATCATTTGATATTTGTTTTTCTCTGTCTGGCTTATTTCACTTAGTGTACTCTCTAGGCCTATCAATGTTGCCACAAATGACGAGATTTTGTTCTTTTTTATGGCTGGATAATATTTTGTTGTATATATGTACCACATATTTTCTTACCCATATGTCTAATGATGGACATTTAGGTTGTTTCCATAGCTTGGCTATTGCAAGCAATGCTGCAATGAACATAGAAGTGCATATATCTTTTTGAATTAGTATTTTGATTTTCTTTCAATAAATACCCAGAAATGGAATTTTGGGTATAGTTTTATTTTTAATTTTTTGAGGAAACTCCCCACTGCTTTTTATAGTGGTTTCACTAGTCTTCATTCCCACCAACAGTGCATGAAGCTTCCCTTTTCTTCACATCCTCACCATCACTTGTTTGCTGACTTCCTATGATAGCCATTCTGACAGGTGTGAGGTCATGTCTCATTGTGGTTTAATTTCCATTTCCCTGATGATTAATAATGCTCAGCATCTTTTCATATATCTGTTGGCCATCTGTATGTCCTCTTTGGAGTCATATCTATCCAGGTTTCTGCCCTCTCCCTCCTCTGCCCCCGAAATAGGCACTTTCATTGCATGCCTCTTTTTTTGTAGATATAAAATGACTCTTCTTTTTAAAGATGTGGTTACTAAGACTCAGAAAGCTTAAATAATTTATCCAAGGTCACAAGCTAATTTGTGATTTAGGGAGATTTCAACTCAGGGGAATCCTGAAGCTCTTCCAGAACTCCACACTCCACCAACCTACCCTACAGGCTCCCAACTCAGGCAGGTGCTCATGGTGCCGCTGTCTGCCTTCTACACATTCTGAAGGAGGCAACGGGGAATGGGTCCTGGCATTCTCTAACTTGCCAATCTCTCTTGATTCAGTAAAAGAGGCAGTCACTACCAACTGATTGTCAATCTGGCACTTTAAGGGAAGCCATTCCACGTTTTAAGAATTTCAGTCAGTAAAAAAGCAAGGAGATAAATGAGGAAGTGTGGAGGACTAATGGGCGAAGGGCATACATCCATGCATCTACTGTGGAAGGGGAGAGTCAGAAACAACTAATATCAGGAACTCAATCACTAGTAATTTAATGTGTCTGGAAAACTTCTACATGAGTAACATATTTTCTGTTTTAGGTATGACTGTTCAAACAACTCTGAAAAGTTATTCTGATCCAAAAAAAGATAATGGAACGGCAATTGAAGCCTTGATTTCAAAGAGTCCTTCTTTGTAACTGACTTACACTCTTTATGCTGCAATTCAGCTTACTTCCCTCTGATCACACAGAACCTGATGCTTTTAACTAATCTACATCTTCTACAATGATTATGCCCATGTACATCACCTCTTTCCATTTTCCTCTTACACAAAGAGTCATTGCACATCAACACAAAAATAATTCAGTGCAATACTCCAGGGAGAGAAGCATTTTCCTCACTTTTACCTAAACTTTTTCTCTCTTCAAACAGACATCGGAGAACTCCCCCACCCTCTCAGGCTCTATGCTTTAAAGGCGAAAATGAGAAATTGCTCATCGAGAAAGACAGTATGTGAAGCGCATTCATATTCAAAGCACTATTCTGTTGGACAGGTTAGTTCTTCTGGGGTTCAGCTCACTTTCACCTCAACATACACCGCAAGCTGTAGCCAAGATGGCCAACTTATTGCTATTCTGCATCACAGCAAAGGGATTTTCAAAGAAAGGTGCCTTTGAGGGATTCAAGGTGAAAGTCACTGTCAGAGCTGGCTGTTTGCAGAGAAGGAATTCACTAGGGGATATTAGAAGGGCTCGGGGCTTTAAGTCCTTGATATGGCTAAGCTTCCCATCTCAGAGAAACAGGTTGGCCTGCTAATTATCTGTCATGTCACCCTGGCTCTCCATAGAAACAGATCATTTCCTCCTCTGGCTTTTTCAAATCCATTTATAGTTGTGAAAAGACAACCCTTTCTACCCGTCTTTCAGGGATTCTAGGAACAAGAGTAGAGGTAGTGGCCACTGACACAATTTTCTTCAAGGACTTTTGAGTATGTTAATATCTTTTCAGGAAGGCAAATGCTCTAACTCAGTCATCATAATGTCTTCAAGTGAATATATGCTGTTTTACGGTTTCCAGCTAGCTGGGTGGGGAGGGATAACAATAGTGCTAAGGAAAAACGGACTCAAGGGGATTGATCCAGGGTATTATGAGACCTGGGTAAGTGTTGCACATAGGATTTGGACAGTCTGGCTCAAGGGGCACCAAAATAAAATATTCTAGTCATTTAGATTCTATTATGTGCAAACAACTTGAATTATTTCACATGGTGTAGAAGTTCTAAGAGAGAAACCATAGTCAAAGAAAATGCAGGGGGAGATCACCCAGGGAGGCCTGGCTTCTAGGGTGCCCCCAAAGACTGGTGAAACCACCACAGTCTAGAGACTACCCCTCAACTCTACAGGTTCAGAGACTCAATTTTGTCAGTTTTCTAGAGTTCATCAGGGTGACTGATACTCACCATCAATAATATCAGCATGTTCATTGCACTTGGGCCTATTATTGTGAGTCCTTCGCAATGTTAAGGAATGGCGGAGTTCAGTGCCAAGGAGAGAGTGGGCCATTTCTCTTTATGCTGTAGCTTTGGTGTCAGCCCCATGCATACTCTCTAAATACATTTTGCTAGATGGCAAATGACTGCTCAATGACAGAGTGATTGGCTGGCTGGTTTGGTAAATGAGGTGGATAGTAGATGAGTGGAGATATAAACAGAGAGAATAGAGAAAGAACAAGTAGAAGGAAGACAACAATATTCCTAGCTGACATTTAATAGTCAGCTAGGTGCCCAGCACTGTACTAAGAACTTTTACGTGCTGTAATCACTAAACCCTAACAATAACTCCAGGAAGATGGAAAGATTGTATTTTCCATTTTATACACAAGGAAACAGAGGTTTAGGAGAAAGTGACCTATGCAAGCACACCTAAAAAGTAAGTGGTAGAGTCAGAATTGATTCACAGGAGACCAAGGCATGAAATAATTTTTATCAGGGCACAATGAGAAGTAGAACTACGCTGACACTACACTAGCATTCTCTGGCAAACATAGTCTCTCCCTCTAGACAAGCTACAGGGGAAGACAACTGTTATTAGAAGAGTTTTTGAGGTTACCCTCAGAATGAGGAAGCATCTATGTGGTTTAAATGGTTAATAGTGTCAAGTGTCTCCATACATGTCCATCACAGGGTATACCTGCCAGGTGGATCAAATCCTCCATTAGTGCTTCAGAGCACCTTCTCCCTTGGACAGCACTCAGATGGATGACTCTGCTTCTCTATATTCTATGCTTTCATTGCTCATCTTTTAAATTGACACTATTCTGGAAATCAGAGACCCTTTAAGAACATTTTAGATATTCCTACTTTGACATACTTGGTGTGGAATATATTGTTATCAACATCTTCTTATTTCCCATTTTGTTCAGTTCCCGGGGTGCAATCCCTGTCATCTGAAGTTTTAAGGGAGTAGGTGGTGGGACATAAGGGAGGGAAGTGGCTTGCTCAGCTGGATGGGCTGAGTCTCCTGACCCCAGCACGGTGCTTTCCCACTGTATTACACCCTCTAATTCAGTGAGTTAATATCATTTCACAGAATCTTATATCCATCCAATTAAAGTGGTTTTTAATGAGAAAAGTCATGGCTTTTTACATGCTCCTTGAGTTCCATGGAACATGGGACTTCTCGGCTCTAAAGGCTTTATGCCTGTTTTCTCTGCTCTTCCCCCGCCAGGGACCCACCTCCAGCCTGTAGGCTCCTGGCACTGTTCTGCTGAGTCTGAGTGGGTCTTGTCTTTTGACTTAAGTACTTTGGAAATCCAATTATAGATTATATAAATGATTCCTCCTGTGAAATTAGCAGCCACCATGTGGACACATCTCTTAAATCCACATACCCTTCTAACAGGTCTATTTTGACAACAGAATGTCAAGATTGCTAAGTGTTCTGAACACCTGTCAATCCCACAGTTAATCCTAAACTCTTTCTAATGTAGCAAGGCTGTCCCACACATCCTTCTTAACCTTGCAGGACTTTGAAGGCCAATTAATGTCACCAGAAGTTCTTGGAGTATCTTCTGAGATTTTTACCCTCAGTAAGGAAACTAGATGGAATTATGACTACCACAGTGGAAAACTGGAATGTCACTTTCTCTGAAAACAGAGAGTTATTTATAAGGACTTTTCCCCTTTAGGGAGGACCAGAGGCCATTTGTTCCATAACAGGTATTAACAGAAGAAGCCATTCTCCTCCTGTTCCCTTCTCCATCTCCCTACACACATACACACACACACACATGCACACACATGCACACATACAAATATACACATATACATGCATAGATACTATACTCACATACACACACGCACTACACATATGTACTACACACATACACATATACATGCATAGATACTATACTCACACACACACACGCACTACACATACGTACTATACACACACATACACATATACATGCATAGATACTATACTCACATACACACACACACTACACACACATACTACACACACACATACACATATACATGCATAGATACTATACTCACATACACACACACACTACACCTACGTACTAAACACACACACACCCTTCAGTGAAAAGCCTGAAAACTAACCAGTGCTGGCCTTGCATAGCTAAATAGACTTGCTATCATTTTTTCCTTATATTTTTTCTATATCTGGGTAATGTGTCCTGTAAGTTCTCCAAGCATTTCATTATCTGCTGTGAAGAGCGGCTATAGCAGTGGTTCTCAACTTTGGCTGCACATTAGAATCATATGGGAATCTTTTTAAAATCCTGATTTCTGGGCCTCATCCTCTGGAAATTCTGTTTCTTTGTTATGGGGTGGGGTCACAACATTAGTAACAAAGAAACAGAATTTCCGGAGGGTGAGGCCCAAAAATCAGGATTTTAAAAAGATTCCCAGGTGATTCTAATGTGAAGCCAAGGTTGAGAACCACTGGCCTAGTGGAACCTGGCTTTAAAATAAAGACTCAGCTTGTAGTCCGTGGAGCTGTCGCTAGCTCTCCATCAGAGCGGACAGCATTCCACCCAGACCCAGCTTTCTTCTCTTGTCTGTCTTTTCTCAATCCTTCACCGCCCTCTCAGGGTCACCGAACCTGGCTGAGCCGTTGAGGCACATAAGGCACCCAATGTGGGGCTGAGTATGAAACCTGGCTGAGCCGTTGAGGCACATAAGCTGCCCTGGGGCTGAGTATGCCATGGCCGTGCCGGCTCGCCCAATCTGCTTATTTTCTGTTTGATTTGCCCCCTTCCCTGGCTAGCAATTTCACTGGCACAGCTCACAATTACTTTTATTAGTTTCCTTTAACTCATTTAAAACACTTCTCCTTCCTTAATTCCTTCATGGTAGACTTAGCTTTCTCTCGAACTAATCTCTGTGGTAGCAAATTAAGGTCAATATATATTAAATATGTCACCAATCAGAGCTTATAATGAGAATTCTTCCATTTATTAGTTTCATTTTAAATTAAGTGGCATGATCTGTGGGAGGGACTCAGAGCATTGAAGATCATGGCCTAAATTCTCCCAGCCAAGAACAGGGTGGGCGTCATGGTGCTGAGATGGTGCACCTTCAGACAATTCTCAATTACCATAGTGTCAGTAAGTGGCCTTACTGTGAATAAACACTTCTCAGACTGTCTGTGGGTTCTGGATAGGTCTGCTACTAACATTTGCAAAGTCCCAGGGCAAAATTACCAAATGGGGATTCATCTGTCATATGTCTATGTATTTAAATGTTCCAAATGAAACGAAAAAAACGGTAAAATAAAATATGTTCTAAATGTCTACATTGACAATTATATCTAAGTAGTAATCTGAAGACCAGGTTTACATTTAGAATTCTTAAACTCCTCAGAGTTCTGTTCTTGAACATGGTAGGATGGGGCATGGGAAGGCCTGGCTTCCAGCCTGTGCTCCTCCCTCTTTTTCTTCCATCCTTGGCTTTGACTTGCATCGCGTGAACATTCATGTGAACATCCTAGTCTACACATCTAAGCTCTGTCCAATCTTCATCACCTAACCTCTTCTACCCCTTAAGTTGAGGGGTGAGTAAACAGAAGACCTGAGGAAGAGGCTTACGTAGGCTCTGGAAGTGAACTCCAAGCTGACTGGGTAGGGAACTGGGGCTGGGGGGGGGGGGGGGAGGGGGGTGGGGGGGGGGGGGTAGAGAGGGGGTTGGCATGGACTAGGAGGTACTCTAAGTACTATCTACATAGATGTGGCTGAGGGCACACACTCTGGATTAACATGCCCTCTCGGACTCATGGACTTCTTAATCCTTGGTGTGTGGAGCAATTGAAAGAGTGGGACAAAAAGAGATCCTCTAAGTCTACAGTGTGGGGCTCCATATAGAGGCTCCTCTTGTGGTGTCAGATGGTAGCATGGGTTTTAGAAACACAGTGGAATTTGGAGTAGTTCATATGAGAAAAATCAGAGCTGACACCAAATTATTACTTTCAGGATATTTCCATCTTGTTTTTATTAGGTAGTTTCCATTATGATAAGCAATGATCACTTTTTATTAAATTAATAAGTATTGTACACTCTCAAGAATTCTCAAAAATGATTCAGGCTGCCCTGGCTGGTTTGGCTCAGTGGATAGAGCGTCGACCTGTGGACTAAAGGGTCCCAGGTTTGATTCGGGCAGGGAGCACATGTTTGGGTTGTGGGCTTGACCCCCCATCCCACCCCAGGTGGAGGGTGTGCAGGAGGCAGCCAATTAATGATTCTCTCTCATCATGGATATTTCTCTCTCTCTCCCTTCCTCTCCGAAATCAATGAAAAAAATATATTTCAAAAGAAAAAAAGAATATGGTCCCTTAAATGTTAAAAAATCTATAATAATAAAAGCATGATATGCTAATTAGACTGGACATCCTTCTGGATGTCCTTCCAGACGACCTTCTGGATGAAGTAGGGGTTTCGAGGGAAGCCCTGGTCCCAGGTGCCAGAGGGAAGCCTGTGCCGGCAGCCAATTTTTGCACAAATTTCATGCATCGGGCCTTTAGTAAAAAAAATTAAAAAATGATTCAGGCTGCTGCTGTTTTAACTGGATGAAACAATCCACCAGGTCTGTAGCAGCTACTCCTCTCCTGTCTCCATTCAACCCAGCCCACATCACTAACAACATATGCATGTGCACACACAAGCACATACCAGGTGTCAGGGGCACATTTTAACCTAAATTGAGCCTTGCAAGTATAACTCATATAGGAGGCTTTTCTGAGCTAGAAGTGCGCTGAGAATTGCTTATGTCCACCCCTCTTCCTTTGTAGAGGGTAAGAGCTAAGGTCAAGAGAAGGGAAGTGACATCCTGTATTCTGTTTGCTGACTCTCATTGCTTCATAGCTCACCGTGGTTGTGAAAATAGGAATATTAAGGCCACTGATATGGTCAATTCTGAGTAAGATATATAATTCAGGTGTCCCTTGACCAGTGGCCAATTGTCCTAATTAATCCACTAAGAAATCAATTCTTATCCCCCCGCCCCCAGCCTTTTTATAAAACTTCTCCCTACTCTTGGAGCAGGTTAACTAACCAGAAGGACTCTAGAAGAAGGAGATTGGCTAGTGTGTTTCTAAGAACTGAACCATTCTTACCCCCCAACGATGGTAAATATATATTTTTAAAGAATCATAGAGATAAACTTTATGTACAATAAAATTCACAATTTAAGAGTACAATTTGATGAGAGTTGACATGTTTACAGTCATAACTACTATCATAATCATGACATAGTCCATTTTCATACCCCAAATTTCTCTCCTCCCTTTTACAGTTAATACTTGCCTTCCCCCCTGAATCCATTAAGTGATCAGCTCTTAGCCGCAATTGTTTTGACTTTTATAGAATTTTGTATAACTGGAATCACATAGTAGATGGACTTTTGTTTCTTTCACTTCTGAGATTCATCTATGTGGTTGCATATAACAGTCCATTTCTTAAATTGTTGAGTAGTATTTAATTATATGGATACACCACATTTTGTATATTCATTTACCTGTTGATATTTGTTTGTTTCCAGTATTTTACTAAGAAAAGATAAAGAATAAAAAAGAGCATCACCTGGCATTTGAAAGCTGGCCTGGGACTCACAGCTTGGTCATGTTATTCTCCAATAGGACGCAAACAACCTCACAAAATAAAAATCTCAGGCTGAGACTATGGTAAAAAAAGCAAAACAGGTCCACTTCATAATGTGTCTAAGTACAGACAAAACAAAGTGAATTGCTTCCCACAAAAACTAAACATGTGGCTAAAATGGACTACTACTTCTTTACTCATTATAGCCCATCTGCCCTCCCTATAGATTTAGTATTCAGATATCCAATCCTGGAATTGCCTTCACTTTCTGACAGCCACAATCTAGAATCAACCCCTACTTCCTTAGGCTGCCCCCCCATATCACCCAACCAGAGACCAAGTCCTATAACAACTTCTTCAAGTTTACTAATCTTTTATTCTGCTATTAATTCCACCAACTGTCTTTTTCATTTTGGATGTTCTATTTCTCATCTTCAGAAGTTGTCTTGGATTTAAAAAAATTCCATTTATGTTTTATGTCCAAATTGTCTATTACCTTTTTGAATATATGAAGCATATTTATGATATTTATTTTAATATCTTTATCCAATAATTTTAACACTTGTCAATTCTGGGTCTGTTGTAATTAATTAAGTTTTTCCCCCCTGGGCTATGGTTCATATGTGCCTATTTCTTTTTCTATTTTTAATTGAATGCAGACATTGTGAATTTTATTTTGGGGGTGTTGAATTTTATTATATTACTTATAGGGATATTTCAAGGTGGAAACCCTACAGAGTGCTTAGATCTCATGACAGGTGAAGCTGGAATGTCCCCAGTTACACAATATAACCATGTGGCATAAATATGAACTACACTTAGCTAAAACATTTTTAATGCTTCCATCCTATTTGTCTCTGTCTTTTCCCTCTCTCTAGTATTGCCCTTCCCCTTTCTCCCTTGTAAGTCACACTGGAGTTGGACAACTGCAGGCAGAGGAGAACCTCTGTTGTTGAATGAAGTACCATGTGTCATCTCCTTAGCATCCTCCCTCCTGGCAGCTGAGTGCTCATTCCTCATTGGCTTCACATGGCTGTGCGGATGAAATGAGATCCTCTATCTAGATTTATTATACTCAGTGTCTGTGCATAAGATGTGCTTAATATTGGTTGGGTACTATTTTTCTATGCTCCTCATGATTGGTTCCTCACTTAGGCATATCCCAAACTCCAAAATTACTTTAAAAAATGTTTCCTGCCCTGTTTGGTTTGCTCAGTTGGTTGGAGTGTCATCCTGATACACCAAGGTTGCGAACGGAATTCCTGGTCAGGGTACATACAAGAGTTAACCCATGAATGCATAAATAAGTGGAACAATAAATCTCTCTCTCTCTCTCTCGCTCTCTCTCTCTCTCTCTCTCTCCCACCTTCCTCTCTGTCTTTAAAATAAATCAGTAAAAAATAAAAAAAAACATCCCTTTTATATCAAGAGGTACTCCTTGTTAAGTGCCATCAATGGTGTTGGGGACCAGTAAAATGAAGAAAATTATCATACTACGGAGTAATTTATTTACCCCCTCTTTATAAGATTTTTTTTTAAAAGTTGGTTAACTCCAAGGAATTAAACTTTAAATGTAAATGCATTTAGCAAATATGGGCTAAGGAAGTGCCATCTTTTTCATGAATGTCAGAATTAGGAAAATGCAGTGGGAAATACTTATCTGGCTTATTTGGCTTCTCAATTTAAGCCCTGAACGAATCTAATCAATAATATTAAGGTCAGGTTTCATTTCTACAACTCTTAGAAGTAGAAAAGACTAGGTTTAAACATTATCTTTGTTAAAAGCCACCAGAAATCAAACCTTATAAAAACATGTATAACCACTACACCCCGAGTATTGCAGTGAGAAATACTTCTCTGTTTTGACCGAAGCCTTGGAGAGTGTTAGTCAACCTAACTGATGAAATAGGTTGCAAATTTGAACCCTTCTTCCTAGAACATGTTTTTCTTTTTTTCTTTTCCATACACCCCTCCTTTAGGCTATCAACTGCTTGAGCAGTGAGCACTCGCTCTTGTTTGCAGCTGCATAAGAAAGTGGTGCTGGTGGAGCTGAGCTGGCAAATGCAGTGAGGCCCCGGAATGTTTATGACTTCTCAGAAAATTTAGTCACCTTTTCTTCCTCATTTGAGGTGAACTGACCACAGGCCGATGCCGGCTTGGTCCTCATTTTGCAGCTGCTTGCCTTTGGGATGTCTTGCTCACTAGTTATTTGAGCAGTGTTTCAGCAGGCTGTGCAGCCAAGCAGAAATACCACACTCGTTGTGCAAACCCAAGGTCAGCACAATCTCTTCCCAGGAAAATTGTAACCTTTTGTGATAAGATTGGGATGTCTGAGTCAGAGAAGGGAAAAGAAAGGGGAAAAAATAGTTTCTGGGGTCCCCTAAGCCCTCATTTCTTTTCAGAGCACCAGATCACAAGTTCATTTGTCACAAAAGGGCAGAGTCCCATCTCTGGGGGTGGCTGGGAAAAGTCAGGGTGTTTGCAAGCCACAGTGCCAAAGACATGTACATCTAAGGAACATGCTTTTGGGTTCCCTGACATCTCACTCTTGCCTCTGTGACTTTGCATTCATCTTCTGTTTCGAATGACTTGCCTTCTTTCCACCTTGAAAAATTCAACTCTTCAAAAAGCAGTGACTGAACTGCTGATTTCACATGTAGCTTCTCCCCCCACCATTTCTAGTTGAACATCTTCTTTGCTCTTACAGCCTCCAGTGTTTGCCTTCAACCTAGAGAGAATGTAGGATTGTATCAAAGCTTTCCATTTACGTGTCTGTGTTTTCCATTGCTCCATGAGAACAAGGGACATATTTTATGTATCACTGTCTGGAGGGCTCAAGGTTTAGTTTAAAAGCTTTCGTCAAAGACATCTGGACTCAAACCTATTCTGTCCTCTACTATGTTCATGGACTTTATTTCCTTTTCTTCAAAATGAAGAATAATGCCTTGAAGGTTAATATAATTTTGATATATCTATCTATCTATGGATATTCCTTAACTTGTTATAGGAGCTTATTTTTTCTAAAGAAACTGTTTCATTGATTTATGAGAGGGAGTGAGAGGGCATAGAGATATAAATATCAATGATGAGAGAGGATCATTGATTGGCTGCCTCCTGCATGCTCCACACTGGGGATCGAACCTGCAACCCGGGCATGTGCCCTTGACCTGGAATTGAACTGTCACCTCCTGGTTCATAGGTTGATGCTCAACCACTGACTCATGCTGGCCAGCATAAGCTTATTTTTTATTGAATGAGTGTTTGCTAAACATCTTTGAAGAAGAAAAGGTGTCACAATAGCTACACGGGTTGAGGGGAGATGTAGACATAGAGCAGCCAGTCTTTTGGTGACATGAGTGTAGGAGGTAGTGGTGGGATGTTATGGACTGACCCTATATGTTGATCTGGGAGGTCTTTCATGGTGCAGGCAGGCTGGCAGCCACCTTCCTGTTGGCTTCAGTCTTCTCCACTGCTGTCTCCAGCCCCACACTCCCCATTGCATGGTCCTGAGTCCTCACCTGGAATTGCTAGGTTTTGGGGACAGACCTGGTTTTCAGAATAAGTTCTCAGGAGAAAGAACCTTTTTCTCTTTGCCTAGATCTAATCTTAGTCATATTACCCAGATCCCGCCCTTTTCTTAGAGGACCTTAGTTCTAATGGATTTCCATTTGTGCAGAAACTTGTTCATCACGTAGGCCTACTTCATGTCTCACCCACGTGAAGGTAGAAAACAACTCCGAACATTTATTTACATGAGTACACCTGAGAAAGTATCAGTTTATATGGCAAGATTTCTAGGTGCAAAATGAAGTAGTAGCTCTCAACATTAAGCTTCTTTAAGTATACATCGAATAAGCATTCCTTGAAAATTTCTGACATGCTAGCACACATTTCTTTTCATATGCACTGTTTCTTTTCATCTTCACAACAGTGTGGAGTAGGTATTGTTATTGCCATTTTATAGAAACGGAGTCCCAGAGGTAAAGGACTCACCCAAAAGTACACAGGAAGTAAGTGGAGGAGCTAGGATTTGAACCCAAGCCTGTCTGTCAAGTTCAACTTCTCCCTCTTAACTTCAGCTGCTTCCCAGTGTTAAAATATACTTTGCCCCAAAGAATTACAAATGCTGAGCTCTAGTACAATCCTCAATTTCATGAATTTGGGGAGGCGTGGACTCACTTGTGAACTGACAGAAGGCATGCTCCTTCTTCCTAGGAAAAATGTAGGTATGAATCAAATGTTGTATCTAATTTGTAGGATTAACAGAACCCCGAATCCCATCCATGAGCCTCAGGCTAAGAATCTGTGATCTGGTGCAAATCATCAGTGCACTTAGGAGGAAGCCAATACCAGGAGAGAGGGAAAGGAAGTATTAGTCAGTCACTTGGGGCTAGAACCCAAGTCTTTCAAATCTTAGTCAAGTTTCATTTTATTATTTGATGGGGTCTCTCACACTCAACTGGACACTGAGGAAAAACATATACTCAGGAAAAGAATGAATGTCAAGGTGAGGGAAGACAATTGCTTTAATTATATAAACCCCAATTTCTAGGCCCAAATTACCGCTGGCTGTGAGGCCACTGACATCCAGTATGGAGGCAGAGCATGCTGGTGATTGTAACCCTTTCAGGTGTTTATTAGCCCAGGAAGCCTGAATTTTCAAGGCACTTCCCCTGCTTCAGAGAAGTTATACAGAGAGGATCTGTGACATCAATATTCTTGTCTTGCCTCACGCCCTATAGATCAATGGCTAGCTCTTACCTGATAGCGTCCACTGACATATTTCCCTGGGATCGAAGGAGGAAGAGAAGAAATTGCAGGTAGGATTTGCAGCTGGCTGGCATATTGTGTTTATATTGAAAGGCTTTGCTGTCCCCACATGGCCTGGATCCCCCAAATCCAGGCAGCCAACAGTCTTAGCATGCATGGGAGGGGGTCCTAGGAAGGCCCTGCCAGTAGCTTCCACTGTTTCACATTAGTTGGTTACTTACTGAATTAGAATATCTTTAAGGGCTCAGACTCTTACACTGACAATTCTGTATTTTTATGAGAGAATAAGCAGAGGAAATCATGGCATATGTAAATGTAGATCCATATACAGACTTGCCCGGATACTGCTTAGGGTAGATGACATATACTGTTATGTTCAGAATTCATAAAAGGGGAAAAAATGCATAAAGGGAAACTAGGAGTTTGATTAATTGTACAAAAGCACCTTTCAGGTAAAATAAACTCTTATAAATTCTTATTGAGTATGCATCTGTGACTGTGTTAGATCATGGAGATGTAAGATGAATGAATCAAGGCATTCAATGGAATATTATTCAGTCACGATAAAGAAGGACATCCTGACATTTGTGACAGTGTGGATGACCTTGAGGATGTTATGCTGAGATAGGTCATACAGATAAAGACAGGTATTGTATGATATCGCATATGTTGAATCTAAAAAAGGACACATTTGTAAAATGAGAAGATAAAATTGTGGTTACCAGAAGATGGGGTAAGACAGTTGTTTAAAAGTTCAAACTTGCCGAAACCGGTTTGGCTCAGTGGATGGAGCGTCGGCCTGCGGACTGAAGGGTCCCGGGTTCGATTCCGGTCAAGGGCATGTACCTTGGTTGCGGGCACATCCCCAGTGGGGGGTGTGCAGGAGGCAGCTGATCGATGTTTCTCTCTCATCGATGTTTCTGACTCTCTATCTCTCTCCCTTCCTCTCTGTGAAAAATCAATAAAAAATATATTTTTTAAAAAAAAAAAGAAAAAAAAAAAGAAAAAAAAAATAAAAGTTCAAACTTGCTAGGAGTAATAAATACTAGAGATTTAATGCACCAGACAGTGGACATAGACACAAAAATTGTATTGTAGACATCAACTTGCTAAGAGACTGGGAGTCAATTCAATAATTCCAACCACTAAAATGAAAATATAATTAAATAAAGTGATAGAGGTTCTAGTTATCACTATAATGGCAATCATATTATAATATACGAGTGCATCAAATTAACATTTTACATCTTAATGTAAAATGATCATTGATGTTATATGGTCAAATATATTTCAATTTAAAAAAAGGAGCATTCATCTAGCCATCCATCCACTTTTTCAGGGAAAAAAGTTTATTCTAGGGTTTCTACAGAAGCACACAATAAGTAAATGTAAATCAAATTAAATGATTAGCTAGGACACCCTACCTAAGAAATTGTCCATTAAGCTGCATTTTGAAATGGAGTGAGGACACTGGATAAATTGGAGAATGAGGCAGGATGACTGGGGCGTTTATTTAACGCAGAGGGTGTATGATGCATATACCCTGCCCTGGACGCATTAACACGGTGGGTTCAGTTCACTGTTGTTGGACTAAAGGATATGTGCGATAGAGGAGTCGGGGGAGGGAGGGAAGAGGCTGGAGAGTTATTCAGGGACCAGATCACAAAGAGTTTTATGTGCTAAGCTAAGGAGTTTGAACTTTATCTTGAAAACTAAGGGGAACTATTGAAAGGTTTTAATAGGGGTGAGTGGAAGGGTCAGGTTTCACTTTAGACAGCTTTACTCTGTCTTCAGGGAGGGGAATGTGTTGGAAAGGGACCAGACTCCAGGCTGAGAGATGGGTTAGGAGGCTACTGCTGCAATCCAGATGGCATCTAGAATAAAGCAGTGGCAGCTGTTAAAGAGAGGCGGGCATATATATTTAAAACAATATTTAAGAGGTAGGCTGTAAAATACTTGAACTATTAGTAGGTAGAGATGAAAGAGAAGGAGGAATCCTGGGTCCAGCTCTGCGCAGTTATTTGTATGGTAGTGCCATCCACCAAAATAATCAATATGATCATGGCAGAATGTTAACTAAGGCAAAGTAATTAATGGTTTTTAGGTGTAGTTGGATGAATGTTTATGTGGAGATACCAAAAATTGAAAAGTTACAAGATAAGGGGAGCAAAATATCTCAACTGTAAGAATCTCATCTGAGAACAAAGACGGAAGGGTCCTTTGCTTGTTAATGAACTAGGAGGTAACTATGGGGGATGAGGAGAGAAAGCGGAGGCAATGCTGCTACAGGCCTCTAAGAAGTGCCGAGGACCTGCATCCCGGACACCCCTCAGGTCCCAGGACACCTGGAGAAAAAGGGGGAACGAATCTGCTATTTCGAGAAAGTTTTCAGGACTTTTTGTGAGGCAACGAAGGATAGATTTCTGACCGCCAACTAACCTGGTCCTGCTCCACTGGACTGCCCACCAGAGCATCCTATCGGATTTTGCGGGCGCGCACGTGTGTGTGTGTGTGTGTGTGTGTGTGTGTGTACATATAAGAGCTGCTACAACTAATCTCTTATTTATAAAATTGATCCATTTAAAAAAAATGCTGTGTCTTCTGACATGCCATTTTTTTTTTCTTTTTGCAACAGAGTCTGAGATAAAACAACAGGAAACAATTACAGAACAATACAATGCGGCATGTAACCTGGAATGAGACTGTGAGTTACGGATGATGTGAATCACAGAAATCCACTGGAAAGGAATGGGCACCGTGGGCTGGAAGATCAGAGTGGAAAAACATGTCAAAGCTGGAAGAGCCCTGGAAATCATGTAGTTCAAACTTTTTGCCGTTTTTCCAAACTGAACTCCGTTTTACACATGAGGAGACTGAGGCGCGGAAAGGTAAAGTCACTTAGCTGGGGTCACAGGGTGAATGTGTGACAGAACTATAATAAAATAAGTAAAAAATGGCAGAAGCAGCCAAGAAGTGGTTGAGCAAAGTCAAGAATGATGTAATAGCAGTAATCATTATTATAAAAAATGTTCACTGAGCCCTAGCCGGTTTGGCTCATTGGATAGAGCATTGGCCTGTGGACTAAAAGGTCCTGGGTTTGATTCCAGTCAAGGACACATGCCAGGTTGTGGGCTCAATCCCCAGTAGGGGGTGTACAGGAAGCAGCCTATTTGATCAATGATTCTCTCTCATCATTGATGTTTCTATCTCTCTCTCCCTCCCCCTTCCTCTCTGAAATCAATAAAAATATATGAAAAAAAATAAAAATGTCCACTGACAGAGTCCTGACTTGGCACCATAACTAGAGTAATAATTATATGTGCATTATTCTCTTTTTTGATACATGGGGCAGTTCTGTGAGGTAGGTTGTAAATTGTAATGAGCTTCTGTTTATTTTTAAGTTGGTTATTCAGAATTGAATCCCCTTCTTTTGAAGAGTCTGTTGTTTTTGGAGGTGGACCGTGACCTTCACTGTAGAAGCTGGAAATAGCAGGTGAAGATCAGAGAGAAATATTCCCAAAGATGGTGGGCTCTAGAACCAGATAATGAGGTTTAATGCCAGTTCTGCACGTACAGGCATAACTCAGATATCTCGGGGTTGGTTCCAGATCAACACAAAAAAACAACAAGTATGGCCACAAAACAAGTTGCAATCTTTTTACTAGTGAAGGGTTTTATCTTCAATTTGTAAAACACAAAACACCTGTGAAGTGCAATAACGCTAAGCTCAATAAAATGGGGTGTGCTTGTACTAGCTAAGGAACTCTCCTCTACTGTACCTCATTTTCCTCACCAGTGAAATGGAGATGACATACAGACTTGTGTGTGAAGATTTAGTGAATTAGTATATGGAAATAGAGAAAAGTACCTGGCACATAGCAACCATTATCATAGTTCCTTTCCCAGCCTCCCTTGTAGGTAGGGCATAGGCCCATGACCTACATTCCACCAATCAGACAGGCTCACTTCACAGCTGACAAAGAAAAGCAGAAGATACCCCCAATAAACCCTTTTTATTTATTTATTTATTTATTTCTGATTTTGTGGGTTTTCCCGTCCAATTTAAAATTAATTTAATTTTCCATTACCTTGTATCCCTCCACCCATCCCCCTCCACCACACTGTTGTCCATAACTTATTTCTCTCTATTTTTTCCTATTTTTTTTTTTTTTTGCAAAACCCCTTTTTAGATAGTATTAAGCAGAAGCAACAGCAGCAACTGTTATATTTCAAGAGATATCAGAGGCAGCAGTGGATTTTTCTGGTGCTTCCTGCAAACTCCCCAGTATCCTCTAACAAATTTCTCTTCTCCTTAAATTATCATTTGGTGTCAGTTTCTTCCATCTAAGAATGCTGACTCATGAAAGAAGCTTTATTACTTTGGGGCTCTTAGCATGAAGAAATTTGTTCATGGTCAAGTAGCTAATATTTAGTGAAACCAGGATGCTTATCCAGGTTTTTCTCATTCCAGATCTTTGCTCTTCAGCATGATACTGTTCTGCCTCAGAGACTCACGGATTCCTGAAGGTGAGGAAGTCAGGTAGTCCGCCCTTCAGTGCAGGAGTCCCCCAACAATGTCCTAACTGCTGGCCATCTAGCCTCTGAACCCTCGCCTGATAGGGAAATCAATACCCTTCAATTTTGTCAATGTTAAGACATCTTTTTGGTTGCCATTTTAAAAAAAATATATTTTATTGATTTTTTACAGAGAGGAAGGGAGAGGGATAGAGAGTCAGAAACATCAATGAGAGAGAAACATCGATCAGCTGCCTCCCGCACACTCCCCACTGGGGACATGCCTGCAACCAAGGTACATGCCCCCGACCAGAATCAAACCCGGGATCCTTGAGTCCACAGGCCGACGCTCCATCCACTGAGCCAAACTGGTCAGGGCTTGGTTGCCATTCTGGAAGAGATCAACACCCTTGATGTCCTTGACCCTTTTTATATGTACTTCTGTGTCCCTCCCCCATACATGCATGCAAAATTCGTACTAGTATATGCACACAGACGTGCACACAGATGCATACTTACTTGATCTATCTAAGCTCTGTTACATCCCCTAAACACCTGTGTTTATCAAACTCACTGCTACACCATTAACTGTTTTTTTAATAGAAACCCAAGCCCTCTCTCTATTCTGACCAAGGAGAAGAAAAATACAAAACCCTCTTTTTAACGAAAAATAAGATTTAGAGTTTTAAAAATGGATAGTAATCAGGAAAGTAAAATAAAACCAGAGGTCACAAACAAGAATAGAGGTATTTTACAGAATATTGACGTCCGAACATAATTTTTATACAGGCTGTTCAGCCAGGGAATGGTGGCACATTTTTTCAGTGTGTAAACACCAGTTTCTTTATTCCCATCCCTCCTCTCTAGGATGGATGCTAAATTGCAATGCTCAGCTTTCTGGCCTGTGGTAGATTTCAGTGACTGCAAATTTGGGGTATAATGGGATCCTGTTTACCTCCCTAAACCTTTGTCTAGGGCTAATTGGCTTGACTAGCCCCCGAGACCCTCCTCTTTGGCCTGGCAGGGTGGGGTTCGAAGTTTGGGGGTTACCTACTGCACATTCTGAGATTGCCTCCCTCAGAGCTTCCTCTCTCCCATCTACAGGGAAGAGAGTCCCATCCTGTCCTATTTTACAAATGCCTCCCAGGGCAAGCAAACCTCTTACACTGACTTTAGAGACATGGCATTCCTCTTTCTAGAGGTCTCTATGGCTTTAGTTTATTAGCTTTGATTTTGCCCCTGAAGAAGGTTTATTTTGCCAAAACATACCCATCAGTTTTACGGAGGTTGGTTCTACCCCCTGAACTAATACGCTGATCTAGAGTCTTAAAGATTTGGTGGCCACATCTTCCACACGCAAAATTGGAATACGTGGTCTGACAAGGTGATAGAATATTTGGAATTGGACTGACTTAGAAAATTCAGGACATGCGGCTGTCATATATAATGGCCAATGGCCTAGCTAACACGCACTATTTTCCCCGAAGCCGTCTGCATCATGACAGCTTCATCTGATGGCCCCAGAGATTCTGTCTCTTCCTGTTTTGGGTCACCCGTTAGCAAATTCCCCTTTCCTCTGGAAGGGACCAACACTGCTTGATTTGCAGCAAAGGGACAACTGACAAGCTGTGTACCCAGCTCCGCCCACTTCTACAGCTCAGTTTGGCCGTACACAGAAGGAGGGGGGTATACCCCAGAACGCCTTGTGCCAGCCTCGCCACATTGACACTCAGACTATGATAAACTGGCAATCTCTCTCCCAGCCCCGTTGCATGAGCTAACGTTTATGGGGTAGGGATGGAGACTCTCTTTGGGGAATAAAAGAGAAGAATTTTGCCCCTGGGGAAAGACAGGAGTGAATGAGAACAAAAGGTGGGTGCAAGCTCACTATTTTAGACTGAGATGAGGAGCTGGAACTGATATTCCAGACAGAGAGAGCTACAGGACCAGTTTTCTGAGGAAGCTTTGTGAAATTCTGTACACGAGCTTTGTTGCATAGAATCGAGGTGCTAAAGGAGAAGATGGAATTTAGGAGAGGGGCTATCTTTTAATTTTTGGAGTTCCGGCACCTTTAGGATTTATGGCTTGGGAAGTGCCAGAAAAGAGTTCGTACTATGGAGTGGGTGTGACCCCTAAATTCATAAGTTGAAGCTGTAACCTTCCTGTGACTGTATTGGAGATAAGGCCTTTAAGGAGGTGATTAAGGCTAACTGAGGTCACAAGGGTGTAGCCCTGATCTGATAGACCTGGTGTCCTCATAGAAGAGGAAGCAATACCAGGGAACATGCTCTCTTCCTCTCCCTCCACCATGTGAAGACAGCAAGAAAGTAGCCACATACAAGCCAGGAAGAGAACTCTCATCAGGAATGGAACCCTGTCGGAACCTTGATCTTGGATTTTCTAGCTTCCAGAACTGTGAGAAAATAAACATCTGTTGTTTAAGCCACCCTATCTAAGTTATTTTATTTCTAGAGGCCCAGTGCATGAAATTCGTGCATGGGAGGGGGTCCCCTCAGTCCAGCCTGCACACTCTCACAATCCAGGACCCTTTAGGGTATCCCTCTCATAATCTGGGACTGCTGGCTCCTAACCACTGACTTGCCTGCCTGCCTGATCACCCCTAACTGCTCACCTGCCTGCCTGATCACCCCTAACTGCCT
>NW_006293532.1:761637-773678 GCF_000327345.1 Myotis davidii
CACCTTTGCCCTGCCCCCCAGCTCTTAGCTCCCCCCTGGGTTTCTGATCACTGTCAGTGGCAGGGGGCTTCTTCCTGCTTTCCCTTTCGCCTCCCTGCATTGTGCCTACATATGCAAATTAACCACCATCTTGTTGGCAGTTAACTGCCAATCTTAGTTGGCAGTTAATTTGCATATAGCCCTGATTAGTCAATGAAAAGGGTAGCGTCGTACGCCAATTACCATTTTTCTCTTTTATTAGTGTAGATGGCAGCTGAAGCAAACAAAGATAGTACCCTTATCATAGACAGGCAATAGAGGCATGGCAGGGTAGAATATAGAGATGTAGCAGGAAGGCTCTGGAGCCAGACAGTGAATTTGTATCCTGTTTTGCCATTCACTTGCTCTGAAACATTGCAAGTTACTCGATCTCTCTGTGCCTTGATTTTCTCACCTGGTAAATGGGTCTAATACTTGAAGATTTAGTAAGCAGATACATGTAAAGTTCTTAGAGGAGTGACTGGCATGTAGAAAGTCCTTAGCAAGTGTTTGCTAATATGGGTTTGCTATCATTTTTGCTGTTGGTATGAGGAATTCTGAATAGGATAACCGATAAAAATATAATTATGTCTGAGCTCATTACAAATTTTGCTGACAGTCCCACAAAAAACTTCTACATAAGCTTTTATAGGGACATTGAGGAGCTGTAGTCAATCAGTTGATAAAAGTCTTGGCCAATTTGGACATAAATAGTAATGTCATCTCATTTATAGCCATAGGCCGATGTGCATCGCTATAACCTATAATTACTGTTCTATGAGGCATCACACAGCAGAAGCTGCTAATTCTCACTGAGGTCCATGCTTTCCTCTTATTTCTGGACAGACAGTGTGACGCCAGCCTCTCCTGCTGAGAGGGACACCTGCCTGAAGGGGTCCAGCTGGTAGAATGTGACATGGAAATGATGTGTGCCACACCCAGCTTGGCCCATGAAAACTTCCCACCAGGACATCGTCTACATTTCTTTTAGATGGGAAGGTGAATACCTCTACAGACTAACATCCAGGTCTTGAAAATGGCAGAGCCTCCGCTTGTCTGAGGCCTTAAATAATTGCCACTGTTCACCCAACCAGCAAGAAATAAGCTTGTATTGCGTTTGTGCTACATGTTTTTGAAGAGTTATTTGCTCCTGCAGTTAGCCCAATATACCGCAAATACGGTAAGCCTATCAGAAGCATAAAATGCCTCTTCCACGAGTCTTCAAAAGGGTTATTTTCTCATAGCATTAGAGGTGTGGCTGTTGCTGTGAATAAGCAGGACCCATAGGATTTTATCAAAAAACACACTTATATTCATTTTGCACTATTTATTTATACCTGTTCAGCGGTAGAGGTTCTTCCCTTCCCATAGACCCAAACTAGAGTAAACCTCATCATTTTTCCGGTTTCTTCTAGGAAAGACAATGTCCTATGTTTACTTAAAACTGCAAACACAGATTCAGTTTGGTTTTTAAATAAAAACATTTTTTAAAAAAACTATCTGATTTAGATTGCCCCTGATATATTGATTTCAGAGAGGAAGGGAGAGGGAGAGAGAGACAGAAACATCAATGATGAGAGAGAATCATTGATCAGCTGCCTCCTGCATGTCCCGCACTGGGCATCAAGCCTGCAACCTGGGCATGTGCCCTGACTGGGAATTGAACCATGGCCTCCTGGTTCATAGGTTGATGCCCGACCACTGAGCCACACCAGCCAAGCTACATTGGAGTGTTTTTAAGGAAAAGTCACTAGCAGGTGAAGGTAGCCAATTAAAAATTTGTGAGAAGAATGTCACAGGAAAAGAGAAGAGCATCCTCAAAGTCTGTGAGGCTATAAATAGCACAGCAAATTTGAAGAATTAACAGAAGACCAGAGCCAGTGTCCCGAAGGAGATTAGCCATGAATGCCTTGGAAGCCAGGTAGAATGTTTGGACTTTAATCCTTAGGGCAACAGGATCCTATTAGAGGACTTGAAAGCGGAGAGTGAGGGGATCAGATTTGTGCTTAGAAATGATTACACTAATTGCTGCAAAGAGGATGACTTAGGACTGCGAATAAGCCTAGAAGAGACACTTTTGTGGCAATCCGAAAGAAATGTGCTTTCAACCAGGGATGGTAATTGAGAGAGAAAGTAGAGGTTTATTTGGGATATATTGTGCAGATGCAAACAAAAGGACTTGGAACTGAATTGAATGGGGGAAAGAAAAGGTATTTGGCATGGGCACGATGAACAGATAATCCATTTACTGATAAGGGAACTCTGGTTAGGACGGGAGGAAGATAAGGACTTCTGTTCAGGACACAGAATTTGAGGAGTCTGTGGGCTGTCTTACAGAGATGCTAAGTAGACAGCTGTATATGTGGATCTGGAACTCAGAGGTATGAACTGCAGTTAAAAACCTGGAAATTGGTGGCATATACTTGTCATTCAGAAGTAGCATAGAGGAGGAGGAGGAGGAGCTGGTGAGGTGAGAAGAAAGCCAGGAGCATCTGACATTTTCAAAACCAATAGATCAAGAAAGAATGGGTGGCCAACTGCTTTAGATTTTGTTGGGATAGCAGGGAAGGACAGGGATTAAAATGTGTCCATTGGATTTTGCAATATGGAAGCCATTATTGATCCTAGTTAAAACATTTAGTGTGGTGGGCAGAAAGTGGGTGGTACTGTCAGCAGCCAGAGGAAAAGAGTTTGACAAAAAGCTATTGAGTAGTGGTCATTTCAAGATTAAATACTGGAATCACAGAGTTTGTGATAACATGATTAGAAAGTGAGATTCAGAAAGGAGGGAATGGACATCTGTTAATAACCAAGCATACATAAGGCAGCCGGGGCAAAAGGCTACACCAAAGTAATAAAGAACAATTCAGAGTAAAAGGATCTTTAGTGATGATTTCATCAAACCTTAGCTCCTTAGATGAGTAAGCCGAGCCCGAGAATGACTTTGTGGACGTCACACAGTGAAAGAATGGCTGAGCCAGGATTAGAACCCTGTCCAGAACCCCAGTCCATTGCTCTTTTCTGCGATGTTGCCTCCCGTGTTCCGCTCATTGCAGGCAGAGGACTATGGCTCAGTCGTCGGGCAGCACCTGACACTCCCATCTAGTCGAAACTCATTGGAGCAGACGTAAGTGACCGGTACCTCACCACCAGCAAGCCAGGGTCAGAAGTAATCAAGCCTCCATCACGCGGTTTTGTTTTTTTTTTAATATATTTTATTGATTTTTTTTACAGAGAGAAGAAGGGAGAGGGATAGAGAGTTAGAAACATTGATGAGAGAGAAACATCGATCAGCTGCCTCTTGCACGCCCCCTAACTGGGGATGTGCTCGCAACCAAGGTACATGCCCTTGAACGGAATCGAACCTGGGACCTTTCAGTCCGCAGGCCGATGCTCTATCCACTGAGCCAAACCTGTTAGGGCGCAAAGTGATTTTAGACAAGGGTGACAAGGCCATTCAATGGTAATGGGTAGTCTTTTCAACAAATGGTGTTGGAAAAACTGGAAATCCACACACAAGGAATGAAGGTGGACTCTTACTTTACACCATCTATGATAACTAATTTAAAAAATGGATCTTCTCAATTATGGCCGAGTTTGGAATGAAATTTTTGAATTTTAACACTAGAATTCTTAGAGAGCTCATTTAGTCCTACCCCCCACTTTCCATTCATGGAAACTAAGAGCCAGAGAAATAGGAGCCTTTGTCCCCCAACCATACAGCTCCTGACAGCACTTGCTTTGGAATCTGGGCCTCTGAATCCTCACTCTCTGCTCCAGGCAGATGCAGTGAAGGGAAACTCATATTAAATAAGGGACTAAATATAGATACTTTGCCTTTCTCATTCCAGGGGAGTCACAGAAGAATTTACCTCAGGGGAAAAATTATTCTTTTGTTTAGGAACACACTTTAATGCTCTTTTTTTTTTTATCATTAAAGGCACAGTTTTGCAGAAGTTAAGTCAACTGTATAAAACTACATAGTAAAGTTAAAGTGTATTCTCCTTGAGGCTGGAGAGGTGGTTCAGACGTGTTCTGATTGGAGATAGTGAGGGGGTAGGTTTCCTCTGAGGTAGAGTTCTGATTGGTCCTTTCCTTGTGGAGAGAGGAAGAATGAGCTAGACTGAGTGAAGATTGGCTGTGGGTTCTACAGATGGAGACAAGGAGTGGAGCAGTGGCCCCCTGGCAGTGGAGGTGGTTCTAGAACTTTACTAGGCAGAATGTCTGATATTTCCCTGACATCATTCCATAGCCTTCAATAAAAGGCTTGTTTCAGAGCAGAGCATTCATGTGTTGGGTGAAATGAAAGCCCGTATGAGGGCCTTTGCGCAGTGGAGAGGAGAGGAGCCTCCCAGACCAACTCCTTGGAGACGTGGAGGCCTGCAAGTGATAGCAGCATCATGGGGAGAGAGAATTGACCCCAGGAATCCAGCAGCCGACCAGCAAGTGGAGGCCCCAGGGAGAGAGGGCAGGGATGACCAAGAGCCAGGTGGCCACAGAGGAGAGGGAAGCCGTGGGAGTGAGGAGGGGCAGACTTGAAACAAAACCAAGCCTTCTGGGGAAAGGTGATGCTGGGGTGAAAAGTGGGAGAAACTAGTTTCTGCTTTAGGAAACAAGAAGGTGTCCAGGTGGTAATTACCAGAGGTGACCCTGGCTTTGGGTACTTGGTTAGTCATTTAACTTTGATGAACTTCACTCTCCTCATGTAAAAATAGGTCCAGCCCTAGCCAGTTTGGTTCAGTGGATAGAGCATCTTTCAGCGGACTGAAGGGTCCCAGGTTTGATTCCAGCCCAGATAGCGGGCTTGATCCCCAGTGTGGGATGTGCAGGAGACTCCTCCTCAAGGAGCTGCATGTTTCTCCTTTAATCTCCCTTTTTATTTGGAGTTTCAGAATAAAAGATTGAGGAGCTGATATCCAGCAGGTGTGGCTCAGTGGTTGAGTGTTGACTGATGAACCAGGAGTTCACGGTTCCATTCCCAGTCGGGCACACGCCCAGGTTGTGGGGTGGATCCCCAGTAGGGGGCGTGCAAGAGGCAGCCGATCTATGATTCCCTTTCATCATTGATGTTTCTATCTCTCTCTCCCTCTCCCTTCCTCTCTGAAATCAATTAAAATATGTTTAAAAAGAAACAAAGATTGAGAAGCTGAAATCTTCCCTCTTCTGCATTTTGAGGTTAAGACTCCAGAGATATCCACAGTGGAAAAAAAATGATGAAAAAAAGCAAAGCTGTTCTGATCACTAGACACTTGCTTGTGGCCAAAAGCAGAGGGAGAGTGAGAAGGAAGGAGAGGAAAAACCAGGAGTCAGAGAAGGCCTAAACCTATTTTACTGGGATTTCTCTGGAGCTTGTGGGAAAACACAATTGTATTTTGAGCTGTGTACATCTCATTTCACTGTTTAAAGAAAAATAGCAGGCCTGGGCCACAAGAGGCTCAGGCAGAGAGAGGGCAGCCTTGGGGTATAGACACACTCAATACTGTGACCTTCTCAAATATAAACATTGCAGAGATGAATAGTTTATGACTTCTTCTGGTGCCTGAGATAGCTTCATAAATGAATGAATTAGATTTGGCCACAGTAAATACCAACTGTAAGAAATCTGCAAGGCCAGCAGAGGAAAAACAAGGGAATAGAAGCTTCTAGTTGTCCCTATAACAAATGTAATTATTTCTCATTTGAAGCCTATGTAATATATATTAATTTTTGGGTTGTACTTTGGGTATACAGAAAGAAAAAGATCCTTGCTCTCTGTGGCTGATATCTACCCGATACCCCTTCTCTCCTTTTCCTTAATGATTCAACTCTGACTTCGTTTAGGGTGGCAGCAAGCCCAGGCGTTTCCCAGCCCCTCCTTGCACATAGGGGTGCTGAATGGAACAGCTCCTGCCAGGGAGATGTACATGGAAGTCACTGGATGGAACATCGGCGAAAGCTCATGGATTCAACTGGGTCTCACCTCCCCCTGCCCTTGCTCTTTGCTTTTCTAATCTCTTACAGGAACTGGAGCTCGGAGGCTTGTGACCATGAGGGTGACAGTTGATCCCTGAGGTGGCTGAGCAGAAATACAGGGCACCTGGTCTCTGTTGGCATCTTTGAGCCACTGCACTGTTCCTCAGCAGTCTACCTCTGCACTTCTATTTGCACAAGAAAATCAACCCGCCTTTGTGCATTTGTCTGTTGAAACCAATTGTAACTGATGGAATGACAACTTTTGATTTCCAGGCGCTTGTGGAGAAAAATGAAAAGCACCCAAGCTAGCAAGTTCATCATGACTTCCTTTGAGGGACGCACAGGTGGAATCACTGGTGGCTACGATTCTTCTCGGATCTGAGCTCCCTCAACCCAAGGTAGCAGTACCCAGGAGAAAGGGCTGCCTCCTCCTAGACCTTTACTTCATGCCTCTATTGGAATTAGAGAGGCAAGGCAACTGTAGACCTCTCAGTAAATCTGCAGGGGGAGAAGGTCTGTGAAACAGTAGAATCCAAGCTCAGACACATGGACTCAACCCCCAAGCTAAACCCTTTGCTATCATCTTTGGGAATATTGCAGAAAAATAGTCACACCTGTCTGATGGCAGCTTCAGAAGCATCATTAGGTATTTTCATGCTAAGCATGCAGTAGGCACTCTACAAAAGTTTGTGAGGTGTCGTGCAATTGAGAGGTCTCTTTAGAATATTCCAGACATAATGCCAAACATGTATATGCTGGGGCATTGAAGACTCCAGGGTATCTGATAGGGTCAAATGCTGCACCTGTGTTGACATTAACTGTTCTTCCCATAGGACAAAGTTGCTATTAGGTCAGTAATGTCTGTGTGATATCTCTACCTGGTAGGAGGTAACTTGTGTCTAATTTTGTAAGTGGAGTCAACATTTGAAAGGCTCAAAGAACACATGCCAGATGCATAAAGAATATTTTGTAAAGTGAATCAAAGTCTCCTCTCTATTTTATTTAATTTCTAATTTTCCTCTATCAAGCTACCTACCTACTTTGTAAATAGTTAGAGCTCATGTTTCCTTAAAAGGGGCACGATATTGGCAACTATTTGCATCCTTTGAGAACTGACAAGGCAGCCCTATAGAATGCCAACTAGCATTTGAGTAGTTACTGGAGGCACTTATTAGTAAGGGAAGCAGAAGTAATTGTGCAAAGATGTTACAAGCTTTTTGCAATAGTCTGAAAAGTGGAGATCTTTCTGACTGCTAAGCTCAGCCTGAATAACATGGAGAAGGTAAATACACTAACAAATTGTTCTCCAAATGTGGCTGTGAGGTGACTTTTTTTTGAAAGAAGCATATTAGAGATAAAATGAGGTGACCTTTTAATGTTCTGCTCCCAGCCAAGTTATTATGAATTGTTTTATAACAAAAAATAGCAGGAGTAGTGTCCTTAGGCAACTTCCCTGATGTTGCCCCCAGAAATCTAATTTATAGATCTGATGAAAACTCATAGAAAGGGCAGCCATCATCTGAACAACCCTCGTCCTCAAAAGCCCACCCCCGCTCCCTCCTTCTCTCTCTCTCTCTCTCTCTCTCTCTCTCTCTCTCTCTCACACACACACACACACACACACACACAGAATTAAAATTGATCTTCAATGTTTTGGCAGCCACAGGAGGCTTCTGTCCTTCCAGCACCATTTCCCATAGAAGACATTCCTTATCAGAGCAGGTCAGGATCAGCAATCTCTCAGATAAATAATTTATGTGGGGAACTAATAAAATAATAAAGTACTTCAGGGGCTGGTAATAAGCAGGCAGACCCAGGGCCTCCTGGGGACACTGGAGAAAAGCACACATCTACTGCTTCTCTGCTTTAATTCCGCACTCCCCTCACTCCGTCCCCTCACCCATGGAATGGCATTCCCTCACTGTATTTTCTTGTATTTTAAACTTACTTAAGTCTTCCCCCTACTCCAATGACTGGTACATCTCTTCTTTTTGATGTAGCCTTTCTTGTCCCTCCAAACCTAATCTCTCTCTCCCTCAAATGTCCATAGTACTTATGTTTATGTGACTAGATCCCTAGTATAGTTGACCCTTGAACAACACAGGGTAAGGGGCACCCACACCCTCCTCCCTCACAGTAAAAAATCCACATCAAACTTTGCCTCCCCCACACCTTAACTACTTATAGCCCACTAGTGACCAGAAGCCTTACAGATTACATAAACAATTAACACTCATTTTGTATATGTATTATATACTATATTCTTACAACAAATAAACTAGACAAAAGACAATGTTATTAAGAAAATCATAATGGAGAGAAGATGCACTTATAGTATTTATTGGAAAAGTCTGCATATAAGTGGACCTGTGCACTTGAGACCCGTGTTTTTCAAGGGCCAGTTGTACCCGTGTTTATGTGGCTGTGTCCATAGTTCTCATGTTTAGGTAGCATGTCTAATATCCCTCTGATAAAGCCATGTGTTACCCCTTGTTTTACAATTTGATTTATTTTGACTGTACTTCGTCTATAACAGTGGTTCTCAACCTTGGCTGCACGTTAGAATCACCTGGGAATCTTTTTAAAATCCTGATTTCTGGGCCTCATCCTCCAGAAATTCTGTTTCTTTGTTATGAGGTGGCCACAACATTAGTAACAAAGAAACAGAATTTCTGGAAGGTGAGGCCCAGAAATCAGGATTTTAAAAAGATTCCCAGGTGATTCTAATGTGCAGCCAAGGTTGAGAACCACTGATCTATAAGCTCTTTGACAGCAAGAAGCATGTTAAACAGTCTCGGAGTTCCCAACAGTGTATATACCACATTGCTTCATATCTACCAGTTGCCTACATTTCCTCTCTCCTCTCCAGGACTGGGATCCTCCCAAGGAATCATTGCTTCCATCGTGGGAGCCTAACAGGTGAGACAGAGTCTAGATCAGCCGTGGGCAAACTACGGCCCACAGGCCGCATCCGGCCCGTTTGAAATGAATAAAACTAAAAAAAAAAAAAAAAGACCGTACCCTTTTATGTAATGATGTTTACTTTGAATTTATATTAGTTCACACAAACACTCCATCCATGCTTTTGTTCCGGCCCTCCCGTCCAGTTTAAGAACCCATTGTGGCCCTCGAGTCAAAAAGTTTGCCCACCCCTGGTCTAGATGGACTGGATTTTGGTTGTAATTTGAAAGGCAAGGATTCTTTTGTCTTCGAGGAAGTATAATAATTATGTCTAAAAAACCAAAAATGTCATATGTAAACTAATGCTGGTGGAAATTAGTAAGTACAGGAAAAACACTGGTCATCATTTAATTTAAAAAAATTTTCCTTTCTAAAAAGAAAGGTGTTTTTTGATTGTTTTGTTTTGTTTTCGTTCCAGCTTGTCTTTGAGCCAAAGGAATGGCATCAACGAAGAAGGGCCTTAAAGGCAGGAAGGAGATAATGGGGCCCAAGTGGAGCCCCTTTCCGCTCACGAGGATGACTGGCTCCTGTGCTTGATGCCTGCAACGACCGGTTCTGAATCCTTCCCTCTGACCTCGGGTCTTCTTTGCACACCAGGGATCTTTCACAGAATCCTCCATTGTAAGTAGCAGTTTCAAACCGTTCACTTTTACAGCCCCGAGCTGGCCTCCCTCCTATGTTTCCAAAATTCTTTGCTTGTTCAGAAAAATCTCGAATTTTTGGGTAGAAAGCAGGTTTTTCTGATGCCTCAGGTCCTTTCATAGTCTTTCCCTGTAGCACTCTGACTCACATCAGAAAGCCATTCTGCACTTCCCTACCCACGGGGCGTAGTGTTCTTTTGGACACCAACCGTTCATAGAATTTCATATGTAAACAACTGGTGCCTAGCAACACCCTAAAGTACCTGTTGAAGTGAAAAACAAGTAGTTGCTTCCTACATAGGATCTTGAATTGTTTGGGAAAGAGGAAAGAAATAGTGTCTGACAATGACTGGAATAAAACATTAGGGTATCTTATAATTTCCACCCCTCCAGACATAAAGAAAAGCAGGATTATTTTCAATTGAGGAAATGACATTTTTGGACAGTGGAAACGGGTTCATTTCTTTGATCTATTAACCACAAAGCAACAGCCCAAATTTCTCACCATTTTTTCTAATACAGACATGGAATGTGGTGAGATAGTACTGTCTTTCACAAGCTGAGTCCAAGGAAGAGAAATCTCTTACTATTGAAAAATTCTGCTGGAGGTGGGTGGGTCTTCAAATGCCTGGGTCATTCTTCATGATTGATAAAGTGAGCTAAAAGCTGGGACCCCAGGATGAGTAATGGAGCAGGCTGGGAAGGATCATTTAAAAGCTGGTGTGTCCACAGTTGGCATCTTCTGTCTGGACAGACCCCCAATCCTCTGGACAGACCCCCCAATCCTTTCTAATTATCATAGGAAAGATCCTCAGTGACAAGTAGGCCAGGGCAAGAATATGGTCCCATGGGCCCAACTCTGATCCTGACATAGGTCTAGAGTACCATTTTGTCACCAGTAAACTGGCTCAGAGAGACTTCAGTTTGGATTTTGTTCCTGAGAGTTGAGTTGTAAACCACAAGTGTGGAGAGCGGCTACAGTGTTTGGATAGGGCACAGTCCTCTCATGGCCGCGTGCAAGTCCCAGCTTGGAGGGCAAAGCCCTCCCAGCACAATGATAGCCCACAGCTATAGTTGTAAACTTGACCTTAGGGTCCGAACACGTGGCCCCACGTGCCTGAGTGATGTGAGTTTGATAGAGTTCAGGTGCATGTAGTTGAGTAGGATCGAAACCCACGAGAATGCTGTAAACATCTTGACCACGCCCTTACGTTGCCTCATGGAATCTGGCGCTGACTCCATCAGAGAAGCAGCATCCCGCGAGACCCAGCTTTCAGCCTCTTGTCTGTCTTTTCTCAATCCTTCACCGCCCCCTCTCAGGCTCACCCTTGGCCTGCACACACAAGTGGTCTTTGACTCTCTCCCATAATTGCCATAAGAGTCTCTCATATTTGCAATATTGTAGGGTTGTTATTATTAAGCCAGGAAACATTGTATCCTTCATATACCAGGCATTAAACCATGCATGGAGGATGCATACAATGAGGAGTGAGACAAATATAGTCTCTTCCTTCACTGGAATTCTTAAAAAATAATAAAAGAAACAATTGTATCTTATATCAAGTAATATTAAGCCAGTAAGGCTATGTGAGAGTGAACAACTGGGAAGGGGCTTCTCTGAGCAGGATGGTCATGGATGGATTATCTCAGAAGCTGGCATCTAAGCTGAAGCCTAATGCATAACAACAGTCAGTCAGGCAAAGGGCAGACCTGCTGAGAACTAGGCAGCACTGCTCAGCGCCCCCCACCCCTCACCATGGATAACACAGGTGTGTATATACAGGTGGCGGAGCACTGTCTTCTCTTCCAGGAGGGCTTCCAGGGTGAGAGCCCAGGAGAACTCTAACTGATTGTGATCAATAGTGAATGGTGACTTGAAAGGGTTTGGGGGTGTAGGGGGTTCTTGAGGTGAAAGAAGGTCGTCAATTTACTAAAGCAACACCCACAAAAATGACCAGTCACAATAGCTTAGCCAAGGATTTCCAGATATCCAGACACACGTCTCGCTCAGTCCTCACTCTGTGTATTGAACACAAGTATTTTCCCGTTCTATATGTGTGTCTATAACTGTGAAAAGTCCATGCCACAAGAAGGGGCCGTGGTAATATATGAGTTTAGGGGCGGGGACTGGAGCATGTACCATCAATCCAAGGGGGATATCACTGAGCTCCAGGAGGCTCAGGAATACAGCCCAGTGTTGGTTGTCATGTGTAATCATTTTTTAAGACAAGCGAAATATCTGGAGTCTCATGTGAAATTTACTCATTTCCAAATGTTAATGACTAATTTAAAAAAAACACTTTTTGGTCTAAGCCAATGGTTCTCAACCTTGGCTGCACATTAGAATCACCTGGGAATCTTTTTAAAATCCTGATTTCTGGGCCTCATCCTCCGGAAATTCTGTTTCTTTGTCACTAATGTTGTGGCCCCACCCCATAACAAAGAAACAGAATTTCCGGAGGATGAGGC
>NW_006293532.1:777658-779459 GCF_000327345.1 Myotis davidii
AGTCCATTAGCATTTGTTCCTGAGAGTTGAGTTGTAAACCACAAGTGTGGAGAGCGGCTACAGTGTTTGGATAGGGCACAGTCCTCTCATGGCCGCGTGCAAGTCCCAGCTTGGAGGGCAAAGCCCTCCCAGCACAATGATAGCCCACAGCTATAGTTGTAAACTTGACCTTAGGGTCCGAACACGTGGCCCCACGTGCCTGAGTGATGTGAGTTTGATAGAGTTCAGGTGCATGTAGTTGAGTAGGATCGAAACCCACGAGAATGCTGTAAACATCTTGACCACGCTCTTATTTTGCCTCGTGGAACCTGACTATAAAATAAAGACACGGCTTGCCGTCCGTGGCCCTGGCGCTGTCACTCCATCAGAGAAGCAGCATCCCGCGAGACCCAGCTTTCAGCCTCTTGTCTGTCTTTTCTCAATCCTTCACCGCCCCCTCTCAGGCTCACCCTTGGCCTGCACACACAAGTGGTCTTTGACTCTCTCCCATAATTGCCATAAGAGTCTCTCATATTTGCAATATTGTAGGGTTGTTATTATTAAGCCAGGAAACATTGTATCCTTCATATACCAGGCATTAAACCATGCATGGAGGATGCATACAATGAGGAGTGAGACAAATATAGTCTCTTCCTTCACTGGAATTCTTAAAAAATAATAAAAGAAACAATTGTATCTTATATCAAGTAATATTAAGCCAGTAAGGCTATGTGAGAGTGAACAACTGGGAAGGGGCTTCTCTGAGCAGGATGGTCATGGATGGATTATCTCAGAAGCTGGCATCTAAGCTGAAGCCTAATGCATAACAACAGTCAGTCAGGCAAAGGGCAGACCTGCTGAGAACTAGGCAGCACTGCTCAGCGCCCCCCACCCCTCACCATGGATAACACAGGTGTGTATATACAGGTGGCGGAGCACTGTCTTCTCTTCCAGGAGGGCTTCCAGGGTGAGAGCCCAGGAGAACTCTAACTGATTGTGATCAATAGTGAATGGTGACTTGAAAGGGTTTGGGGGTGTAGGGGGTTCTTGAGGTGAAAGAAGGTCGTCAATTTACTAAAGCAACACCCACAAAAATGACCAGTCACAATAGCTTAGCCAAGGATTTCCAGATATCCAATCCTGATTTTGGGCCTCATCCTCCGGAAATTCTGTTTCTTTGTCACTAATGTTGTGGCCCCACCCCATAACAAAGAAACAGAATTTCCGGAGGATGAGGCCCAGAAATCAGGATTTTTAAAAGATTCCCAGGGGATTCTAATGTGCAGCCAAGGTTGAGAACCACTGGTCTAAGCAATACCCCTTTGTAGACTATGGGAGTCACGTGTTGCAGTCTAGCTCAGGACTGAAAGCAACATGAACGTGAGAACAGGGCCCTTTGATCTCTTCAGCCTCACCTGGTGCCTGGTACCCAGTGTCTCTAATATGCACGGTGAACAGATACCTGTGAACCCCATTCTCCACCCACCGTCATGCTTGGTTCATCCAAACATGCTTAGTCTTCTCTTTTCTGAAATCTTATACAGCATCAGCTTAATAGAAGAGGGTCAGTGTAATTAACTGTGCCTGTTTCTCTCAAACTTAGTCACATACACAAACACTTCCAGGCCTTTCTGAGTCAGACTGAGCTTTCTAACGCATTCCAGGCTTTTATCTCAAGCAGCCATCGTAAAGTAGTTATTTTCCCTCCAATCTGGCATCTCAAAGAGTTGTGTTTTTCCCCCCCAAAACAAATGTGTACTTAATTAACCCCAATTAATTAGAATTTAAATTTGTTTTCCACGTTTACAGTAATGCAAAGCTG
>NW_006293532.1:779523-791301 GCF_000327345.1 Myotis davidii
GAAGATTCAGTAGAAAGTCCTGCATTACCATTAAAAACAGAATATTCTCCAAGCATGCCTCTCATGAAGACTACAAAATTGTTCAAAGGGGAAAATCAGGACAAATTGTCTCTATCAAGTGGCACAAAGCTATTTAGATAGAATTGCTTTGTCAAGCCAGCTTTGAACTAAGTTATTCTTTTGTGAAATTTCTTTCTTTTCTTTTCTTTTTTTTTTTTTTTTTGCTTTGAGCAGGTTTTTTTTACCCTTTCCCCTCTCCCTGAATCATATAAAAAAAATCAATGTTTTCTGGAAAAACAGAGATGAGAGCCTTTGGAGAACTCCACCTCCTGTTTGCTGTAAAAGCATTAATAAATGTCACCCAGCAAAGTTGGGTACCAGGGGAACCTGGACGACCTCATGAATATATTTTTTAAAGAGCTTAAAATGTCCATCTTGTAAATTATTCGTCCCTTAAAGAGTCTAAGAGCTATTGATCCCTTTGACTGCTGCAAAAAGCAATTTAAATGCACCAAACTCTCTAAGTATAAATGTATAGAAAGAGCAGTGCCTGTCCAAAGTGGCGTCGAAATGTCCCCTTTCTCAATGTGGGGAAATGCTCCACAGTAAAGGGTTACTCTTGTTAGGGTAGCGGGTATCATAGCAAAATGAAAGGAAATTCATGCTGCTTTCACTTAAAATGACATTATTACATAACCCTGTTAAAACTCATCTGCTGATAAAAATTGATTTTTATATTTATTGGCCATCATTGCAGGACTGCCTTCTAATCATCCAAAGGGTCACTTATCTGACACCCTTAGCCACTGTCCTCCATCTACATCCATTGGATGATAGGGATGGTGTTTGAGAACAGCATGTAGCATACAAAGTCACATAGATAAGAAGCTATGGGCAAGGATCTAGGTGACATGAGACATTAGGTGATACATTATTATTTCTGCAAAGATCTAGGTGATGGCAGATCAACTTTTTCACCTGTTTTCTGTGGTTTTCCCACTGGGGAAATGTCTTTCCATGTTTCATAGAGATAGTAGGAGGGTGACTAACAAATGTGCTCTGAGATGAGTAGTGTATTTGTCAAAGTCAGGCAACGGTTGATCTAAACTTACAATTACCAGGAAAAAGAAAGAATACTTTCAACCTTTAGGAAGTTCAAGGTGCTTTGAAGGTATTGGTTCTGGCTTTGTTGCTGCCACCTGAGAACCTTCAGAAGTCCTCCATCAGCTCTCAGGCCAAGGAACAGAGGGCCCCTCTGTTACCATTCCCTTGGTCTTACTGAGACATCTTAACAGGGATACACATGAGGCCTGTCTTGGTGAGTGTCCAGAACATGAGGAATCAGAGCTGTCTCATTCTATGGGGAAGGCGGGGAGGTGGTACAGAGGAAACAGTGCAGAAAACTTGCTCTTTAGTTCCAGCTCTACTGCTAACTGGCTCTGTACTCTTGGTTGAACCACTGACTTCATAGAGGTCCTGGTTAATCTATCTGTGACACGTGGATAATAATAGAATAAAATTGTGAGGGTGAAATAAACTACATGAAAGCATTCTGTAGGCTGCAAACAGAAAAATTCTATTTACAAGAGAGGTTAGTCACCAACAAGTATTTTGTCTTTGGGAAGAGTTTCCAACTAGTTTCATCTGGACATCACTCATGTGCTCCATAATTCCTCATTGATCTTGGCTCAGGCTCCTATTCTAAATTTTCCTCATGTACCCCCGCTTCTACTACATCTTCTCCAACCCCAACCTGAGGAAAAAACTCTCTTAAGTGTGACTTTCTTTTTCAGCAGGTGGAAATATTGGTTCTCACTAGCATCCACTTTACCCAATTAGAGGTGCCACCCATTCCTGCAAACATTAGCAAAAACAGACCTAGGATCCATTACCTTCCATCCTAAATACATGAATGGGCTCCATGTTTTTATAAAAAGGGCCTGAGTTAGTAGCCAGGTGGCTTTACTCTATACCCATGTGCCAGCCTCGCTGTCATTTATAGATTCTTTTTCAGGGACCGTTACTCTCTGTCCTTGTATTCGCTGCTCTTTGACGGGTTTGAACAGGAGCTGCAGATCCATGTGAAATCTCACAGGTGATATTGTCAGGCTGGGCACAGGCCACTCGGGTTCACCAATGTTCAGTGCCTCAAAAGGGCAATGCCTGCCTTGGTAAGAGGGTTTCTGGTTTTCTAGGACACTCATGGACACACCAGCCCACGCTGGCTCTGTTCATTGTGAGCAAGCTGGAGAAAACTGTCCACTCAGTGCCGCACAAGTCCTGGCTTTGGCTCGGCAAGAATCAAGTCATGACCTTTGTTTATTCTGTCCTAACATTCTGGTGATGCCAACCTCAAACGGTTTGTGCTACACCATGAATTCTAATATTCGGTTATTAATTCATCAAAACTTTTTGCACTTACACATTTCTTGTCTAGACTGCATTACTCCCACAGGGTAACAAATGCTGGGCTGTGTTTCTAAACTCTGAGTTTGCTGGTGTCATCCCCTTCCTTAAACACTCCAATGGCTGTGCCACTCAAAATCCCTTGCTACTGCTTCCAAAGGCTCCTCCCACCTGGGCTGGAGATCACCTTGCAGGTGCACCATCCGTCCCTCAGACTTCCTGGAACAGATCATGTATTTCATATCCCTGCATGTTTTACTTATGCTCTTCCTTTTATGGGTGAAGTGTTCCTTTCCACCTTGTCTGATGACATCATCTTACTCATTCTTCAAAGCGCAGATCAAATGTCACCTCAACTGTAAAATCTAGTGACCCTTTCCTCTTATTACCACATACTTATAATAATGCAATCATGCCTCTTTTTCTATAGCTTCCTCTCCCGTTAAATTTCCCATCAAAGACAGAATCACATCCCATTTATCTGTGTACTCCGAGGGTCTGGTTGAGTGTTTGGCACATAGTAGGTGCTCAGCAAGTCTTTAGAAAAAGAAACAAGAAAAATCAAAGATTGGCAAACACTGTGTCTTTTACTGGTTTCACTTTTATCTTTTCTTAACATTCAAAAGTTATATCCTATTTCACCACATAGACAATGGCAACTTCATGTGATAATTTGCTCACTCTGTCGTCTTTTAAAGGATTCAAAACACATCTCTCAACCTTTTTTTCTTTCCAGATGGTTTGACTCTTTCTGATTCATTTTCATATATTGCATCCTGTTGATAATTTCTCTTGTTTTCTCTGGAGCTTTGCAGCGTTATTTCATCTTTTATGAAATGAGGACAGGTTAGGCAGCCCGAGCTGAATCCAGGATTGCAAGAACGGAAGATTTATGGTTTGTGCAAGGGAGCAGCAATGTTTTTTGTCTTATTACAGTATCTTCTTGCCCCTAAAGGCCAAAGTCTCTCTTCAGGGAATGGTTACAATGTCTCCTGAATCCCCTTATCAAGTTCTAATGATCACTCAGAGCCCAGTGTCCTTGGAGTATAGATGGGTCATTTTTTTAAAAGTCATTGCCTTAGTCTTGTTCATATGGAAATGTACCTCCACCTCTTGACCTGCACTCAGTATCTCCTGATGCTTTTTAGCAGTACATCACAGCAGTTTTCTTTCTCCCATATGAAAAAACTCGATCTTATCTGCAAACTTGGAGATTTCACTAGATATACTAGATATTCCCTCTTCTGCTTCATTAGCCAAAGTTATAAATAAGAGTAATCAAGAAACTAATGTCTTGGTGATCCTGCTATGCACATTTCATCACAGAATGCTCGTTTATTTTGCTGCTTTTATTCCTGAATCTATGCTCGTTCTTTAGTTATGAAGAAAAAAGATCTCTTTAATTCTGTGATGTTTTTCGGGGGAAGAATCACTGAGTGTATAATTTAGTCAGAAGATTTTTGAAATAGAAATAATTGCATCTCTTAATTCTATTTTGCCAAGTTCAGTTTATTCTTTTAGAAACAAGGCAAGAATCAAGTAGCTGGGCCACGCTGCAGAAAGAGTCGACCAGGCTGCCAGTGCTGGTCAGAAATACATCCATCAGAGACCGGAAAAAGGAAGAGTGCAAGGAAGAGGCACAGTGGCGAGGCCTAGAGTTTGCAGAGAATAGAGAAAGGGAGTGAGGTTGGTCTGGGGGAAATAAATGCCTGTGGGACCAAGGCTGCAAATGTACAAACAGCCAAAGGACAGAAAACAGACACGGGTGGTGGGGAAGACACTCCTTAATAGTAGACACAGGTGGTGCTGGTGGGAAGTTCCTTAATTGTGGTTATTTTTAAGAGCGAGGACCTCATTTTTAAGGGTTTGCATCTTCCTTAAGTGCATGAATCTTTAAGGTTGACTTCTGAAAGTAGGGATTTCCTAATTATGATTTCTTTCCTGCAGATGCTGTGCTACTGCATTTTAAATTCGCTTTATTCACTGCTTGATGATCCCATCTTTTATTATCCAGCCAATAGATACTTACTAGATAGGTATAAGCTTTAGGTCCCTGCAGAAAATGATGACATGGACAGAAGAGAGTCCCCCCTGCCCTTAAGGATACCACAATTTAACAGAGAGGATAAGACAAATAACCACAAAAGTTGAACACAAGATAGACTAGAATAAATGCAATAAGAAAGGCAAAAACAAAATGTCCTGTATGCTGGTGTCTTTACTTAGAAAGTACTTCCTGCCATTACCATTCATCCTAGATTTTTCTGGACATTCTGTATTTCATGTAATTGTATTTTTTTTTAAAATGAAGTGAATTTTATACTTAGACCTTGCCACTTGTAAGACCACATGTTCTGAGCCTGACCTTTGGTTTAGACCAGTGGTTCTCACCCTTGGCTGCACATTAGAATCACCTGGGAATCCTTTTAAAATCCTGATTTCTGGGCCTCATCCTCTAGAAATTCTGTTTCTTTGTTATGGGCTGGGCCACAACATTAGTAACAAAGAAACAGAATTTCCGGAGGATGAGGCCCAGAAATCAGGATTTTAAAAGCATTCCCAGGTGATTCTGATGTGCAGCCAAGGTTGAGAACCACTGGTTTAGACCTTGCCACTTGCTAGACCACATGTTCTGAGCCTAGTCAGAGGCCAGTGCACATTTACCTGGAATGACAGGTATACCAGCTGTTTACAATGGGCCTCCCTGCTCACTGACTAAGAAAAGTTCCTTTTGATTGGTCAGAGCCCATGTCATACAAGTTGTTAGCTATTTAAAATATTACTCTAGGTATAGGGCATATATCGAAATATAGATTGGGTTCAGAAAAGTAGGAACTTACACACTAGGTGAGGGGACAGGGGCTTTGAAGGGCACTGTTGTACCATCAGTGTTTTTATACATGTTTGTCTATGTGAAATGGTCTGCAAACTCAGAAAATCCTTTGATCTAGCCATTTTTTTGCAATAATGTTTATCTATTCAGTTGTTCAACAAATACTTGTTCTTACCCATGTGGCAGGGATTACTATTTACCCAAATTCATTTCTTATTTCTAGGCATAGTTACACATTTCTCCACTTCCTTTGCAATCAGGTGTGACCTGTGACTAGACTCTATGTGACAGGAATGGAGAAGGCCCCGTGGTGACCTTGAAAATGTGTTTAATAAGGCAAAGTGGCCATCATCCTGGGTTATGAATAACTGTCTTGTCCAGTGTGCCCTTCACTCTCATCTCACCAATCTGCCAGTGAGCAAAAATTCAACTTCTAGTCTATTAAACAATTAAGTGTTTCAGTGGTTCTCAACCTTCCTAATGCCGCGACCCGTTAATACAGTTCCTCATGTTGTGGTGACCCCCAATTTCATTGTTACAAATTGAACATAATTAAAGCATAGTGATTAATCACAAAAACAATATGTAATTATATATGTGTTTTCCGATGGTCTTAGGCAACCCCTGTGAAAGGGTCGTTCGACTCCCAAAGGGGAAGAAAAGGGGTTGAGAACCACTGATTTAGATCTATTTGTTTGTGTAGTCTACCTATAAGCAACTAATATGAGCTGGGTTATCATGTGTGTTTTTTTTTTTTTTAAGAAAAAAAATACCTTAGTGGTTTTAAACCACAAATGTCCATTTCTTACTCATTCTACTTGACTATTGGGGGTTGTCAGAGGATCTTCTCCCATATTATTCTTACTTTGTCACCCCTACCTGGGTCAATCCTAATGGAGCAACCATGGTCTGGATCATTGCTAGTCACCCTGACAGAAGGAGTAGTGTTCTAGGAGTCCTTTATCAGCCATTAAACAAGTAGCAAAGTCACACACATCACTCCCACCCAGCACTCATTTGTCATACTTGGTCACATGGTCCCAATCAAAGCCAGAAAGTGCAATGCTATCATGTGCCTGGAAGATGGACAGCCAAAAATATTCAGAAGGTATCATTAAAGGTTACCACACTCGCCTAACTGCTCTAAAACAGCCTACCATGTGCTAGACACTATGTGAGATGTTGGCAATTATTATTGTTGGCATAATAATTATGTCACGGTCCCAATTTTATAATTTCACAATTCATTTTATTCCAAAGTTGTGGGTGGATACCATCTGCATTTGATGACTTCCTATAATATTTTTGAAACAGATAGTACATGTATTATTAATTAACTCATTCATTCATTTATTCCATGAATAGTACTTATTAAGTATCTGTGTACTACATATACCTGTCCTGGGAGCTATGGAGAATACAACGATGAAATTGACATCAATCCTGCCCTCCAAGAATTCAGAGGGTAGGAAATGGTTTGTTCTCATACCTCCATGCTATCTCCAGTAAATATCTCCCTGGACATTTTCTCAATCAAGCTAAGGCAGCGATTTTATTTTAGTACTTGGCCGGTATCGTGTGGGAGTCGAGTGCTAAGTTGAAAGAATGGCTACTACACTGCCCAAGGCTCAGGGAGAGATCCCGTGGCGATCCTCTGCCATTTGGTTTTTGGGCCCAGGCTCATCTGGAGGTCCCGTGAGCCACAGTCTGCACATTACTGTGCTGCCACCAATACACCCAAGACACTAAAGGCAGGGACACGGACAGAAAACAATGTACTCTGTTCTAATTCATGCTTCTTCAGGTGTCCAGGCCCTATATTTACTGAGACTTTTTTCACCTTGCAAGTCTCTTTGAAAGGTAATAGAATAGTGGTTTTCATATTGTGTTCTGCTGTGCCCGAGCTAAGAGAAAGGTGCTCCGGGGAGGAGAGGCACAACCAGGCCTTCTGACTCAAACAGAGCAGCTTCGCTTTTGACTGTTGAATGTATTGGAATCCTGTGTATGATACTATTATTAGAAAGGCTTAAGTTCTCTAAAAAGATTAAATGATCAAATGAGTTGCTATTTCAAGACATCGCCAGAAGCCCAGGAGAATGAACAAACCCCCCCTCCCTAACAAATCACAGACCATGAAATCTGCAAGCAGCTCAGAGTCAGCCCGCTTCTTTGGAGAGAGCAGCTTTGGTGTACGGTTCATGATGTCATCTGAAAATGCACAAGATCTCATTGAATAGATCCTATCTCCTCTGGGCCATGAGTTCCCCAAAGGAAATGTTTAGCCCCAGGCCTTGCACACAGTAGATGATCAAAGAGTATCTTTTGAATGAATAAGGACATTAATCAGGATTAGCCTTCCGTGGAATGGGGAGGAAAAACAAAGCTCAGAGTGGCCTAAGTGTTGGCCCAAGGTCACACAGTAAAAAGGAAGGCAAAGTTATGAGAACAATTATGGATTAGATGGGATTATGCCATATATTGACTCCTAACTAACAATAAACATGTCCAGACTCAACCTCTCACTTCCTATCATTTGTTCATCTTCATCCCAATGACTTAACACAGAGACAGTTCAAGTTCCAGCTCAAATGACCAATGGCCTTGTCTGTCTGCTATTTCTGTTAGCGTGTGATGTGAACAAAACCTGTCTCTTTCGTCCTCAGTGGTAGAGAATGTCTCTCCCTTCCCTTGCACCGCCACAAGGGCAGGGCATGTTTAGCGGGGAGACTGTCCAGCAGTGGCATTTGGGGTGGTGCTGAGCAGGGGCCGGGGACACAGTTTCAGAAGGACATGCTGTGCTAGGGTTTGGTTATTCCAGTTTCTCCTTCCTTTGTGTCTTTCCTGTTTTTGCCTCACCGATGATGTTATTTATGGAATGCCAAGATGTTTCTTTTTTTTAATTAAAGGGAGGGGAAAAAATCCACTCTTGTATAACAAGAGTGATGACTCAACAGGACTGCTCAGTGCCAAATGACTTCCTGTAATTGCCTCTGTGACAGCGCTTCTTACAGAAGCAGGGTGTTGGGCACATGGTGAGACTGTACCTCAGAATGCCACCTGCCCAAGTGACTCACTTCCACACAGCCCAGGTTGTCTGACATGCCCGTAGTCATGAACTTGTCTGGCCTGCTGACCTCAAGCTGATCAAGTCTTGCTGGTCTGAGCACAGAGAAGGAAATAATGGGATTATTGATAAAAATCTTCTGAGCAGAGATAATGGGATTTTTGATAAAATCTTCTTTCAGGTAATCTAGATATTATGTTTTTCTAGCACTGTAACACATCAGAGGATCATTAGCTTTAATCATGTAAATTACCTTGAAACTTACCTGTGTTAACTCCTTCCTATTGTAGGAAATGGAACTGAAATCAATTTGGCAAGTATTTATTGACCATCTACTATGTGTAAAGGATTGCTCAGCCTTTTTAGATCAAATGACTTTTTTAAAGTCCCGCAACTTATTGGTGACAGATAGAATGAAAAGCTAAAGGACCCCATTCCCTTGCGATACTTCATTCTACCATTCCAATCTAAAGTTTGGTTTATTATCATAACTTCTGGACCGGTGTGCAAGTGTGTGTGTTTCTTTTAATTGTGTGCATGTAGCTGGAGAGTATATAGCAATCCTGGCTGATAACAGGGAATGTAGAAGGCAGCATGTCAGAGTTAGAAAAACACTCCCTTTGGATTCAAACAGACCTGGATATGAATCTTAATCCTTCAGCTCTCTATGTGCCCATGGCTCAGTTTCATAATAATTTTGAAATGATCATACAATTGTATAGTAAAATATGTTTAATGTTTCCCTTAAAATATATGCAATATTAATATATATATTTAAAATATATTTGTATTGATTTCAGAGAGGAAGTGAGAGGGAGAGATAGAAATATCAATGATGAGAGAGAATCATTGGTTGGCTGCCTCCTGCACGGCCCCTACTGGGGATTGAGCCTGCAACCCAGGCATGTGCTCTAACCTAGAATTGAACCGTGACTTCCTCGTTCATCATAGTTCGACACTCAACCACTGAGCCACACCAGCTGGGCCAGAATTAATATATTAACAAGCACTTTTATTTTCCAATAATGTTTTGACATCTTGAGTCCTCCAGAACCCTAGAGGATGGGTCCTCCCAGGGGTAGCTAATTCCTAAACCCTTTCAGATGCAAACCAACCAATCCAGAGCCCACACCTGCCATCTCTTTTACTGGGCTCTCACTTCTGGACCTGATCCCCTAATTGCTCTAAGGCCAGGTGCCAGACAAGTAGGAACAGTCCCCAGAACTCGGTGAAATTACTTTAGTCAATCCTAAACCTGCCTGTCCAGTTCTGTCCTATGGAAACCACACTAAAGGCTCTTGCCCATGTTTTCCTCTTCCTCCCTCTGCCTCCTGACCTTGGTCCTCTCTGAAATCAATAAAAAAAAATTAAAAACAAACAAAAAAATGTGCTTGTCAAAGCACCTCACACATAAAGGTTCTTGATAAACTCTTTCACATAACATCATGCATTCATGGTGAAGTCCTGGGGCGCACAGATATGAATATTACCTAGTTCCTCTCTCAAGGAGCCTAGCTAGGTGTACAGAAAATAGCGACCTATCAGAAGTGCGGGTGGGTCGTGGACATTTTCCTATGGCGGATGGAGATGTGGGAAGATTGCAGAGGCGGTACATGACCCGCTTTAGGACACAGACATTGTGGAGCAAAGAAGCACTCAAATTCAAGGCTCTGCTGACCAGAGCCCCGATCTATGAAGGGACTGTGGCTTCTTAGAGTGAGTGAGGCTTGGGAGCTAGAGGACACAGAGCACGCCTGGTTGCCCCTCAAACAGTCCCCACCCACCTCTTTCTGCTACTCGAGGGATTTGTTCATGTGGTTCTTAAGACAAAATATTCATTTCTTTTTTTTTGGCCTCTATCCTACATTCCATATTCATTTATTTTCAATAAACAGTTTCAGATTCCTTATTTTTTTCCCCTAAAGCTTACAAATAAATTTTTCTGTCTTGCCTTTCTCACTACATTTGCATAAAAGCCACACTGAAAAATTTATATCAGTAATGGAGGTCTTGGGGAAAACAAAATGCTTTGAGAAGAAATGTTGCCTTAACCCTTTCCTGAGGAGCAGTGCCAGGCTTGCAGGCCCATGGGGTGGGCCATTGCACGGAGAAAAACACACTGAAGACACTCACTTTACCTGGTAAATGCTAATAATGGAATCAAATGCTAATAATGGAATCAGCCCTCATGACTTTATCAAATTGTTTAGGCCACAGTACAGAGGATACCACAGAAATAAAAGTAAATTGCTAAATTTTGAAGCGATCATACACATCCTATAAAAGGTTGCTATTAGGGAATACTAAACAGGTAGTGTGCAGCGTAGAGCAGGTACAACTTCATGAACAGGCTGAATAGCAATATTTTATAAGGATTACAATTTGACTACTTTGAAATATCGTACATGTAACATAAAAGACAAAACCAGTCTTCCTCTCATCAGTGGAAAATTAATGAGCATCTATTATGCGTGGGTTCCTCAAGATACAGAGAATTCAGTGCATTCCTTGTCCCCAAGGAGTAGGCAGCCTAGTGTTCATTAATAGAAAATTGGTACTAATAAGCCTAAGAGTTAAGTTAGTAAAAATAGGTTTTTATTTTATAATGTAGCATAAACATGAAAATACTCGAACACATGATAATTACTTTCTGAGTGCCTGGAAGCAAAAGAACCCTTAATTTGTGATATGTTCAGTTAATAAAGGTTTCAAATTTTAAATGGAATCCCCTTTGTGAGTTAGACCCAGAACATTCAGAGAGAGAGGCATGATTCAGGACTTTGTAGTCACACCGATCACACCCACGGTGCCCACCATGATGGGATGGCCAACAAGCCCACATTATGAAAACTGGGCTCCATTAGGCTTTGCTGACAGCCCTGACATTGGTACTATCCAGGCCTTGAGGCAACACAAGCAATCTCTGCCAGCTGGTTGCTGTAAACATTCCTTTCTGAGCGAGTGGGACACAAAGACGTAAAGATTTTAGAAACCCTGCATGAGATAAGAAATAATGGCTTTTAAGTCCGAGGCCAAAAATAATCACAACTAATGTATTAAAACATGGCAATATTTACAGCTTTGCAGCCCCAGTGTCCTGGTCTTCTACCCAACTCTCTCCCATCCAACCCCCAAACCTTTGACTCTGTTCTTCTGTATAAACTGATGAATGATCTGAGACAGTGGTCGGCAAACTGCGGCTCGCGAGCCACATGTGGCTCTTTGGCCCCTTGAGTGTGGCTCTTCCACAAAATACCACATGTGGGCGCACACATACAGTGCGATTGAAACTTCGTGGCCCATGCGCAGAAGTCAGTTTTTGGAAAGGAGATAGATGAAACAAGTATACAAGACGAGTGTGGATGGGAGAGTTGGAAGGGGTCGACCTCTGCGAACGTACCTCAATCAGATTGAGGACGTATTTTAACAAAGGCCAGCTTACGAGTACCCTAATTAAGTAATAACAATGTACCTA
>NW_006293532.1:791510-812134 GCF_000327345.1 Myotis davidii
ACTGATCTGAGCTAACTGGAGATTAAGAAAGTTACTCCCCCCAGGGTTGTGCTGTGTGTGCATTGAATGCTGTCTTCCATTGTTTAGATCAGGAGTGGGCAAACTTTTTGCCTCGAGGGCCACAATGGGTTCTTAAACTGGACCAGAGGGCCGGAACAAAAGTATGGATGGAGTGTTTGTGTGAACTAATATAAATTCAAGGTAAACATCATTACATAAAAGGATATGGTCTTTTTTTTTTTTTTAGTTTTATTCATTTCAAATGGGCCGGATCCGGCCCGCGCGCCATAGTTTGCCCATGGCTGCCCTAAGGCCTTCAACATACTCCCCATAGATGCCCTGGTCCTTGTTCTTGGCCAGTCTGCAGCACCGGCAGGAAGTGCTCAAAGTGTGTAGCTGTTGAGGCAGCAACTATATAAGGGGCATTAACACACTCCTGGAAATGTGACCAGTTGGATGGGTAAATGGTATTTAGCAGAACACCTTTCTGGGACAGTATCATATGTGGTTGGAGGGAAGATGACTAAAGACATTTGGAATGAGCTTGGGCAAGCACCACAGACAGTTGACACACAACCTCCAGGAAGAATGGACTCATTCAACGAGGGGACTTTTGTTTTGTTTGCTAGGTCAAGTGTAGAACCAGAGCTGAGTTGCCCTAGATAACAGAAGAGAGGTTGAGTGACGTTATCATTGGTTCTACTTCTCCACACTCCCCAGTACAGTATTCATATTCTCCTCTATGTAAATGCTGACAGATATTTTAAAATATTAGTCCCCATGGTTCAATCTCTCCTTGACGGTAAATTGAATACTCAGGGCAAGTTACCTAGTAGTATTTCAGTGTCCTCAAATCATGCAAGTTTGGCCTTAATAATAATAGGAATAATAATAGTAGTAGTAATAATGATTATTTACTGACTTCCTCTTTGGTCTCATATGAGGAGATTTGGAGCAAGGATTCTGCATTCAAAATGCATGACTTTAAACCTAAAGCTCTGACATTCATTGGCTGTATTCTTGGTCAACTCATTTAACCTCTATGTACCTCAGTTTTCTCATTTGTAAAGTAGAGATAATAATGGTACAGTACATTATAAGGTTGATGTCAGGACTAATCGAGGTAGCACATGTAGAGTGTTTAGAATATTCCTGGCATGTAGTATGACTAGATTATTTTATTTGTGTTTATGATTTTATATATTCCTCAAAATAACCCTGAAAGGGAATTATTCTTTCCACTACATGGTTAAGATCCTATCTCCCAGAGCCCACAGGTACTGCTGGGATATAAATAGTCTCAATCCCAAACTGTCCCAGCCATGGAAATAGGTGCCAGTGGTGTGTCAAGACATCTGCCACCTGCAGCCACAGTCCCACTCCATCTGGGACATACCTTCCCAGGGTGTGCCCAAGAGAGTGGCCTTCAGGAGCAATGGGCACCTCTAGGCTCACTTCCCAGCATCTTGGAATGGACTGAGTTTTCTGGTTCGTCTAGCAACAGTTGCAACATCTGCTTTATCTAAATGACCTCTGGCCTTGGTTGCTGTCTCTACTATTAGTGTCTGCTGTGGATTTTGAGCAAACCTGGTTGCTGTCAGCTTCTTTCCCTGAGGCATGTGTCTGCTTCTCTTTGGCCTCCACCCTGCTTTGCAGGGACCTACACTCAGCCTCTTTCCTTACCTCATCTGCCTGCTCCCTTTGCACCTGAGTCATTCCCTGCCTCGCCTGCCACAGCCCCCTTGCACACATTCCGTTTGTAGCACTTTTTTTTTTTATCACTCTCTCTTTGCATGTGCAATCTTATTTCTCAGGAAGGCAATGTTATTTCTCAATGCTATTTCTCTTGACCTTGTCTATCTGATTACTACTATTTGCCCTTGAAAATTAAATTATCATCAAGGTCTATGTTCCATAGGAAATCTTCTCCAAGAACTATCATCTCCCTGAAGTCTCGATGCTGAATTCTTTGAATCAGACCCTCTTTAACAGGTAATGGGCCCCAATTGGACTTCAGAGCACTACTTGAAGTTGCCGTCTCTGGGATCCTCTTAAAGACCATCTCTGCCACTGTGGTCGATTGTTCTTATACCCATCTTGGCACAATCTAAACAGGCTCCCGAATGTATTCTCCTTGGTGGAGGCTCTCAGGATATGCTGAAGTGGGTCTTTGATGCATGTGACAAATCAATACCTTTAGGAAATAAAACTCACCTGCCTGCACTTGGCTAGCAATTAATCCTTCACTGTGCTCTTCTAGACTCGAAATGGGTTCACTTTTATTGTTATTACTAACAATAACATAGTACTTTACCATTTTAAAAAGTGCTTTCTTATATGGTATGTCAGTTGAACCTCACATTAACCCTGGTAAGTAGGTATTAATTAGTATAGTTCTTTTTCTTTCTCTTCTTTCTTTTCTATTCCCCCCTCTCTCTCTTTCTCTCTCTCTCTCTTCCTCCCTCCCTCCTTCCTTCCCTCCCTCTCCACTCCTAGAAAAGTACCATGGTGAAAGACCAAGGTATCAAAATTAAATGGACTTAGGTTGTGATCTCACCTCTCTCAATTACTTGCTATGTGTCGCTGGGAAAATCAGTTAACCTTCTGGGGCCTCAGGATCTGAGGGTTCTTAAGTAGCAGGATATTGTGACCATATCAAATTGAAACTGCCATTTGGCTCCATTATTTAAACTTTAGAGATATTTCATCTTGCTATAAAATTAAAATGGAAAAGAAATAATGCTAATGAAAATGGGAAAAATACGAATAATTAAATTGTGCTATATAGGACATTGATCACGGAATTAAATTGGCTTAATGGACTTCACTGGAAAAATACTTTCTCCACAAAAAAATTTATTGATGCTAGCATAATTGTGATTAAAATATTTGTATTTTAAATGTAGTTGGGGCCAAAATGAGGCTGAAATGGTGAGGCCAAGCAGCTCGGTCCCTGATGACCATAATAATAACTGTAATAACTCTTACTGAGCACTATTCCAAGTGCTTTGCATACAAGATTATTTAATCATCATAAAAGTGCAGGGGGGTAGGCTGTTGCATGGCCCCATTTTTACAGAAATGAAATCAAGTGTGTCACATCTTGAATAGTAAATACATACATCACCATGAGCACCACCATCATCATCATCTCAGTTCCTTCGTGCTGACATCTTATGGTTTCTTAACACAAGGAGAATAAAATCCAAACTCTTTGCCAAAGCCCGTAAGTCCTGCCTCATCTATTCCCTAGACTTTTTGCCATTATTTTTCCCACTGTTCCCCATGCCCAACCACACTTATTTCTTGCAGATCCAACAAAACAAGCGTATTTCTGCCTTATGTCCTTGCTAGTTCTACTTACGAAATGCTCTTTCCCAAATAGGTACATGGTTCCCTTCCTCGTCTATTCATTACTCAAGAGCCACCCACCCAGGGAGGGTTTCCTGCAACCCTGTTTCAAGTAACCACCCCCACCTGTTTAAATTTTAGTTATTTATTGTTTGTCTTTTCTACTAGAATATCATTGCCACATGGGCAGGAATCATCTCCATTGCATTCATTGTTTTATCTAGTGTCTAGGGCATGATAGGTGCTCTCTAAATCATATTTGACTGAAGGAAGAGATAAATGAACATAATGTCTTTGGATATAAACACGTTTCCAATTGCTTCCTATTTCTAACTTGTCCAGGGGTCCCAAGCAAGAGGTTTCTGAAGGGCAACTACCAGAAAGGAAGTCTGCCCAACCATCCAATGCACTGCCCACGCTTTCTGCTCTCCATGAAGCGGGTCTTCACCCAAATCTTGCCCAGACAACAGTCAGTCTCCTTCCCCCTTCCCTTTAGCTCCATCCTGGGAATGACACAGCTTAGTGCAGTGGTTCTCAACCTTGGCTGCACATTAGAATCACCTGGGAATCTTTTTAAAATCCTGATTCCTGGGGCTCATCCTCCGGAAATTCTGTTTCTTTGTTATGGGGTGGGGCCACAACATTAGTGACAAAGAAACAGAATTTCCGGAGGATGAGCCCCAGGAATCAGGATTTTAAAAAGATTCCCAGGTGATTCTAATGTGCAGCCAAGGTTGAGAACCACTGGCCTACTGTGTATTGATGAGACACAGTCACTCTTGTGACAGTCCTTTTTTGGGCGGGGCCATTGTGTTCTAGTTACTTAATGGATCACAGGAATGGTTTTATGTTTGGATTACGGGGATCATTTCTGGGGTCTGCAGAGCATGTCAACAGTCTGCACCTCTGGAAGGAAGACTGGGGTAGGAAAGGGCTGGCTTCCTGGGGGTCCTGTCTGTGGCATCGGTCCATGTGCTGGCTGTCTGCTGCCTTACAAATTGTTGATCTCATTTCTATCGACAGATGTTGCACGTCTTATAGATTCAGTATGTTTAGTCTCCCAGGTGGAAATTGATTTCAACTGAATGACCAGGAAGTTGGATTTACATTGCTGGAAAGAACACCCACCTTTTCTCTTCAGATAAAAATAAAAAGGAGATAATGAGCAAGATATGTCCATGTTCTGAGAGGAATATGAAGGCAAGTGAGAAGAAAAGAAATCAAAGAAAAATATTGAAAATATACTAAAATTTTTATTCTTCTGAGCAAGATAAGATATCAGATTTTTTTTTTTAAATGGTGGCAGCCTTGAGTTAGAAGGAAAGAGGTATGGTGGAACTGGAAACTAGCTTAGAGAGCTTTACTGGGAATTTTTGAAACATTTATTTGTGCAAGTGAAACCCTAAAAGGAGAGAATGGAGAAAAGGAACGTAAAAAAGTTCCCTTAAAATCAACATAAGAAACAAAGTCCAGGCTCAGGATGAAATTTTGGATTTAATTTCAATTCTCGCTTTTAGATAGGTCCCCACTGACCTGGCCCAGAAGGCATACTGTAAACATGATCTGGTGCCAGCTTGATTGTCTCCACATCTATTGGAACAACTCCCAGTGTCTCATGCATCCAGTGGTATTTTTGTTTTCCCAACCAGCCACTGGGTGGGGCAAAGTGCAGAATAACTGAAATAAAAATGCAGAGTAGCTGAAATCAAAGGAAAAGAAGACAGTCTAAGGTGATCCAGGAGGCAAGAGTGGCTATGAAGGAGTGACGCCAGAGTTCACTAACAGGTGTTAGAAAAGGAGGCGGGTAGAGCCAGGGATGAAAAGCAAGGGAAGGAACCTTCAAGAATAACAGGTGGCAGGAAGCACAGACTTGAGCAGGACAGGTATCAGAGGTCCAGCCTAACTGACTAGGTACAATCCTGCAGATCTAGATTTCTTTTGATCTTTTGCAGGTTTGAAAAATAAGCAATTGAATAAATTTAATCACCTTTTAAACAGAGTTTCTTTTCAGAGATTTTAAGGGCATCATGAATATCTTCTATTCAGGATGCAGTCGTTCTTTTAAAAAATATATTTTATTGATATTTTACAGAGAGGAAGGAAGAGGGATAAAGAGTTAGAAACATCAATGAGAGAGAAACATCGATCAGCTGCCTCCTGTACACCCCTTACTGGGGATGTGCCCCCAACCAAGGTACATGCCCTTGACCGGAATTGAACCTGGGACCCTTCAGTCCACAGGCCAACGCTCCATCCACTGAGCCAAACCAGTTAGGGCTGCAGTTGGTTTTTAAAAGCTGATCCAGCATGGGACTCCTATCTCAACATAGAAAAATATTATTTTTAAAAAATATATTTTATTACTTTTTTTAGAGAGGAAGGGAGGAGAGGGATAGAGAGTTAGAGATATCAATGAGAGAGAAACATTGATTCAGCTGCCTCTTGCACGCCCCCTACTGGGGATGTGCCCGCAACCTAGGTACATGCCCTTGATGGGAATCGAACCTGGGACCCTTCAGTCCGCAGGCTGATGCTCTCTATTCGCTGAGCCAAACCGGTTAGGGGAGAAAAAATATTATTTATGTTATATGTCTCTTCCTTTAAGCTATGAGTGTCAGTGGGGTAACTACTGTACACTTCAGTGGCTTAAACATATAAAACATTTTTAAAGCCATCATTTATTATTTGTAACTCAGATCTGCCTGATTCTGTCTTATTGTGTTTTACTAGTCCACACTGCCAAATAATTATCTAATATCTGCAGTCAGGGTCATGCTTGTTGAGATACGAGGTCCGGGACACATCCTAACATCAGAGACAATAATCCCTATTTGTCCTCATTTTATATTTTAAACACATTTACATGTTGGCCTTAAAAGAAGAAAAATAACAAAGCATAGTATTCAACGTGTGTTCTGTGTGGTTGTGAGCGTGCTCCGTCTACACTGAGGCTTATATTGAACATGTTAACAATGTTTCTGCCTCCTTGGTGTGAAAGAAGCTCTTGGGCTTTATTTAGATCAAGTAGTACCTTCCTCTTATCCCAGGCATAGCTGGCTGGGCCGCAGGTAGAATCTGACCTAAGGGCAGCTCATATCCAGGATAGTCAAAGGCCTCTAGCATTTCTTGGCCAAGAGACAGTTGCTGGGCCAGTGAGATTCGCATCCTCTAGAATCTAAACTGAGAAATACTGTGGGATCCGACAGAGTTGGGGACACAGGGGTCAAGTGGAACCTAAACTGTGAGGAAACAGAAACAATACTTAGGCAAGGAAGCAAGATAAAGAATTGCATTAAAAATGAGCAAGTCAGTAGGAGAAAAACAGAGCAAATGCTGCTACTCTGCAAGTGTGAGAGGAATTAGAATTAAAGTGGGCAGTGTTCGACGGACAAACAGAGCTCAGGAAAAAACAAGGTCATTCAGAAATAATTGGGCCACTAAATTATTTCTAGTTCTAAATCCCACTCCACCTCTAAACTACTTATCATCTGAGGTAATATATATTTTTATTGTTACTGACTTGAGTTATTGCGTTTTGATTACTTACAGCTAAAAATCATCAAAACAGACACAAATATATTCAAAACTGTAACAATGTCACTTCCCCCCATCCTTTTCAATAAACCTTTCTTGTGGGAGATCAAGAGGTAGACTTCTATCTAAGACATTAGGGAGAGTATGTAACAGCAGGCATGCCAATATCTAATATGTAAAAGGCTAAGCGACCATCCAACTGTGTGACCGGCCGGTAGGTATGACACGCACTGACCACCAGGGGGAAGATGCTCAACACAGGAGCTGTGGAGCTGTGGTGACTTGGCAGCGGTGGATCTTGGGTGACACACCCTGCAACCAGAGAGGATGGAGCCTGATTCCTTTCGGGGCCATGCGATTCCACCTTGGACCATGGGTTATGTTGTTGCTGGGGTACTGTCCGCCGAATCTGGTTACTGCCGAGCTGCAGTGACCATAGACGCTCTTTAAGCCGAGCTGTGGCACTGCCCCAGGTGCAGCCAGCCAGGGAGGGACTGCGGGAGGTTGGCTGCAAGGACACGGACAGTAGTCTCACCCAGTCCCACCCCACTGGCCACCCTCTAATTAATTTCCTTTCAATGAGCATGAATCCATGCACCAAGGCACTAGTGTAACATAATTCATTATGTCCACTGTAGTGGTTAACACAGGTGTTATTATACTTATTAAGATCTTACATGCTCAGCTGAGAGAATGTTCAACCAAGAGATGGATAGATTTATGGGGTAGCTTTCTTTGAGCATCTTTGAAGGAGAAGGACTCTTCCACATAGTTCTAGGGGTTTGGAGCTAGGACAAAACTGGCATTGAATCAAGTTTCAGTGCATGAGAAAATTCTAAGTACCCTTTCAGGGCTGTCCAAAAATGGATGGTGCTTCTGATAAGCTAGGCAGGAAATCCCTCATCATCGGGGATATTTAGGCCGAGATTGAATGGCCTCTCTGGGAATGTTAAGAGAGGAGAGCTGTGTTGTAAGAAGGGGTTAGGAAGATGACGGCTGAGGTCTTTACAACTCGAAGATTGGATGATTTGACGCCAGCTATATTTACCACAGAGCCCATGCAAAGGAACCACACGGAGTCGGGCTCCCGAAAGATGCATTGCCAACAGACAGCTCACTTCCTTCATGACCTCAAGTTTAGACTATATTGTATATGTCAGAAACCATTATTTGTCTTGGGGAGAAAGGTGAAGTCACTGAATCCAGTGAGATTTTTACATTTCCTTGCTCTTCCTTTATGCTCAGCATCCCTCACCTGACCCAGGAGTGGCTGAAGGTTGGCACAAACCACACCACAAACATTAGAGAGTGTACCCAAAGCCCGGGCAAACCAGAGTCCACAGAGTTCACCCCATGAGGCATGCCTGGAAGTCAGCCCATGAGCCACAATTAAAATATCACAGGATGAGCTGTAGACCCCAGGAGGTAGAGCTTCTTTGTCTAATGACCTTTCTGTGAGCATGATAGTAAATACAATAGGCTGGCCTCATAAATCATCGCTCCCAAAAACATCCACAGGGCAGGCTTTGACACTGTTTGCATATTCAAATGTCACCCGGTTCACAAGAGGAAAGACAAAACACTTCCCTCTCAAAAATGTCAGCATGGCTGGATTAGAAAAGATAATAAGGAAGTACTTCTAGACAATAATTACCCCTGGCACCTTTCTGCAGTGTACTTAATAAATTTTTTAATTTTTAAAAATTATGTTTATTACAGTAATTAATCAGAGGCTCAGTGACAATTTCCTTGGGGGGGGGGGTAGTGCCTCAAAGGCCATCTCATTTCTGTAGGGCACCTTGTTGATTTCACATCACATATGCAAAACATATCCTATTCTTATTAACAAGTAAAATGCTTGTGGAAGTAGAATTAGCCTCAATTTCTTAAATAGTCAGGAAACAGCTCACATTTTACAAGTGAGAGAAAAAAGAATTCCTAATCTCAAATGCTAGGTGGGGGGAAAAATGTTTCAGACTTGCTCAGCTGTGGTTGTTAAACCAATCTCTTACTCTTAATTACATGCAAAAGGTTCCCGGTTCTAATTATGGACCTTGGGGAAATAGCCCATCTCCCCAAACCAATAACGCTGCGTGTTCACTTCAGCTCTTTTGTGTTTCATATCCTACTGCTGGATTTCGGCTTCCCTAGATGATCTGTAAATTTGGCTTTTTCCACTTCATTTTTCACAGTGCTGTTCAGAGCAGGGGCTGGGAGACCTCACTTCCCCCGGTGATTCTTTTATAACATTTCTTGCTACTTGAGTGCAAAATCCTCTAACCTAAGACATCTACATCAGAGGCAAATTCTTTGCTGAAATTCTTTCCTTCACTATGCTCCTACCTCTCCTTCCACTGCTCACAGCTCTCCAGGTACCACATCAAAGGCTCGGGGAGTGAGTGATGTGAATGCAGCATCCTTGTGGGCACTCACTGTCACAGATAGGGAGGTGGAGGTTGGTTCTAAGGGTCAACTAGCCCAGGTGCCTTCCCATCATCGGGCCCCACGGAGCATTCTGATGGTCAAGCAGAGCAGGAGGCAGCATGAGCTGGCTGGGCGCTTAGAAGCAGAGAATAACACTTAAGGGACATTAGAGAATGGCCAAGTCCAACCCTCTTGTTTTTCAGATGAAGGCGCTGAGACCTAGAAAGGAAAGGAAAGGACTTGTTCATTTCACAGAAGTAATCAAAGACTAAGCCAGGATCGTACTTGGTTGAGACTATAGACATCGAGACTATAGATGTTGAGACAAGTGCTTGGGAGTTGTCCAGACCAGTGATGGCGAACCTTTTGAGCTCGGCGTGTCAGCATTTTGAAAAACCTTAACTTAAATCTGGTGCTGTGTCACATATAGAAATTTTTTGATATTTGCAACCATAGTAAAACAAAGATTTATATTTTTGATATTTATTTTTTATATTTAAATGCCATTTAACAAAGAAAAATCAACCAAAAAAATGAGTTCGCGTGTCATAGGTTCGCATGTCATAGATTCTAGATCACTGGTCTAGACTCATCCCAGTTCCACAATCATCTCAACTAGAGAAATGATGAACTGGCATGAGCTAGATGTTCACAAGTCTGGCCCTGGATCCCTCTCTCATCTCCTCTGTTAAAAATTTTTTTCGGCTTCTTAGATCTCCATTCCTTCACCAGGGAAATGAGGATTATAACTCTCACTATTCTATGATGTTATTAAAGGGGAAAAAGGGAACGGAAGGGGACAAATGTGAAAGAGCTTTTGAAGAATAAAAATATGAATTGAATTATTTTTCATCAGTTTTGAAAACACACCAGATCAGACCACCTATAGTATTTTATAGAATATTCTTTGATAAATTTCATCTTAAAATTTTCAGAAAAAAGTACTTTGAAAATATTCAAATAATGAAGAAATCTTGTGGTATGTGTCTGTATGTGTACTTTCTAAGAAGGAAGTCAGGTTGTAACGGAAGTAATTTTTACATTTTGCACATAGTGGGTACTCAGCTCAATACAATTCAGTGCAATGAGTGAAGAATGCTTTTCTGGTCTGCTCTTTCTTTTCATCATCCATGCAAACCCTACCCATTCCTTCAGCTTAAGATTCCATATGATTTCAGCCCTCAGTGATTTCCCCCTTCTTTGAATTAATGTCTATTGTGCCTAGTTTCTGTGCTCTTCATTATAGAGCAGTGGTTCTCAACCTTCTGGCCCTTTAAATATAGTTCCTCGTGTTGTGACCCAATCATAAAATTATTTTCATTGCTACTTCATAATTGTAATGGCGCTACTGTCATGAATCATAATGTAAATATCTGATATGCAGGGTGGTCCTAGGTGACCCCTGTAAAAGGGTTGTTCAACCACCAAAGCGGTTGCGACCCACAGGTTGAGAACCGCTGTTATAGAGGCAGCCTCTCCTTTATAGAAAATGTCTTGTTGGATCTACTGCTTTCACGTGGCTTCACTTTTGCTTTTTGATGAGACCAAGTTCCATAAGGGCAGGAACTAAGTGATATGATTCTCTTGTGGGATCTATAGCTCCTGGCACAGAGCTTATTTTTAAGCAGAAAGTCAGTTGTGCTGAAATTCGAGAATTGTTGCAGACACCACGGCCTTCTGTGAAATGCGCATGTATACATAATATAATCTATTGGCTGTAATCTGGGTAGGAAGTTTGTTTTGCCAACTCTTAGATCGATGGGTGGCAGTTCAGTGCTAAAAGCTTTCTGTTCTTCCAGGAGATAGAATGTCTCTGAGTGCAGTGAAATCACATATTAAACAGCCAAAAAAACAAAATCTGAGCCCTGGCCATTTTGCTCAATGACTAGAGTGATGGTCCATGGAACAAAGCATTGCAGGTTCGACTCCAGGTCAAGGGCATGTACCTCCGTTGCCAGTTCGATCCTTGGCCCCGGCCAGGGTGGGTGCTGGAAGCAAACAGTTGATGTGTCTCTCTCACATCGATATTTCTTTCTCTCTCTCTCCCCCCTCCTTCCTCACTTCCACTCTTCCTAAAAATCAATGGAAAAAATGTCCTTGGGTGAGGATTAAAAAGAAAATCTGAGTAGAAATCTATGGTTAGTTAGCAAGTGAGAAATAGTTGGATAGAAGTTAGCAAACATAAATCTTATGCTTAGAGACGGGGATAATTCTAGTTTTTCCTAGAGAAGGTGGAAAAAGGTCACCAAGAACTAAATACAGGCTATATATTCCTTGGATGGTTATGAGTTTTTAGTGTGAAAATTTAACTTGTATTGGGAGTAGAGGCAAGAGTTAAGGCAATAAATATGTAACAAGTGGCTAAAATTCCAGAGGTGACAAAAGGAAAGGCTGGTAAATTTGACAACTACATTTTTAAAACATCACAAAAAATAGCATAGACAAACATAACTTGGACAAAAATTCACAACATCTAACACTGACAAAGCTAATATCTCCAATAAATAAAGGGTTTTTAAAATAGAAAAGGACCAAAAACTTGATACAGAAGTGTAAAAAAGACAGGAAAAGACAATTCACAAAAAAGATCCTCAGATTATTTAAAAAAAATGTTCAAACTTACTCATTATTAGTGATATACACATTAAAGCAACATTGAGATGCTGTTTCTCACCTGTCAGACTGGAAAAATTTAAAAAATATATGACAACACATTCTGCTATTGCAGCTGTAGGAACATCGGCACTCTCATTTCTGCCTAAGTAAAATTTGTCAATACAGTAATGTGCTGCATAACAACATCCTGAGGAATGCTTTATTATGTGATTTTGTCATTGTGCATACATCAGCAGTATAGCCTATTATACACCTAGCTATTGGTAGAGGCTAGAAGCCTATACAGTATATTACTCTACTGAATTGTAACTCAGTGGTAAGTACTTATGTATCTAAACATAGAAAAGGCACAGTAAGAATATGGTATAAAAGATAAAAAGTGTTACACCTGTACAGACACTCACCATGAATGGAGCTTGCAGTGCCAGAAGTTGCTCTGGGTGAGTCAGTGAGTGAAAGGTGAGTGAATGTGAAGGCCTAGGACATTATTGTAATAGCACTTAGCTTAAAACACAAATGCATTGTACTGCTATACAAAAACATTTTTATGGCCTGATTCTATAAACTTTTCTCTAGTTTTAAATTTTTTCTTTTACTTTTTAAACTTTTATGTTCAAAAGTAAGACACAAAAACACACATTGGTCTAGATCTAGCCAGGGGTCAGGATTATCACTGTAACCGTCTCCCATCTCTACAAGTTACCCCAATGGAAGGTCTTCAGGGGCAATAACATATATATATATATATATATACCAACCCACATACACATGTGCACACAAATACATATGAATATATAGATAGATATAGATATAGATATAGATACGCACACAAATACATATGAATATAGATATAGATATAGATATAGATATAGATATACATGCAGATAGAGAAATATAGACATGTGCATGTGGATGAGTATACATACATCCATATATTTCCCACCTCTGTTTGCTGAGAAGGTCTAGAAGCATTGACACTCCAATTATGATGAGCAAACGTAGTGTCCAGATATTGATTTCTAAACACCATTCTCCGAGAAATAGTTGATATTAGAGGTCTGAAGCAGGAAAAACAAAACAAAAAAGCAAGATGAGCTTAGAGCATCTGTAGTGTCACAAAATAAGTGAATGCTCACAAAAGGATGGGGATATTTTAGGTCAGAGGGAACTAAATTTATCTCCTACTACTAAAGTTGGAAATATTTGAGCATAACAATAAGTAATGACTGTACTGGGTTTTAACTAATATATTAAAATAAATATCCATGGATCATATTGATACAGTTATTTGAAAAAAAACAAATGAGGGAAAAGAACAGCTTTTCTTAAAGAAAATGTACAATGAACACATGTAGAAGGAAATAGGAAAGTAGAAAAGAATCATAAAGCAAAACTAAAGTAATAATTGTTGCAAACAAGATCCACGGATGAGAGCTAAAATAAGTGGGATAATGTTTGAGAAACAAGATATTTTCATAATCATAAGTATCTCCTACAAGTGTTTGTTCAAGTATAAGAAAAGTAAAGAGGACAACGTTGGTAGATACCACCTTAACCAAGTGATCAAGATCAACATTACCAGTTCCAAGACCTGTAGGCCTTGAGAAGAAAACCACAGCATTTCTTAGTTGTTTTGGTAATACCACTGGTGAAATTTGCATAAGGTGTGTAGTGTAGTTAATAGTATTGTAGCAGGGTTGACTTTATGCACTTGGTAATTTTACTTTAGTTATACAAAATAGAGTAGCTGACATTAGTAGCAGGAAGGTGAGGGATGTAAGGGGGCGAGCTGCATTTTTGCATGTCTAGATTTAATTCAATTCAAAAGTTAAAATATATGTAATCAGTATCTATCTTTAGACATTCAACCTACTCCAGTCTGGCCTCCAGTCTCATAACCACCAAATTAGCTCTTAGCTCTTACTCTTCCATCGTCCCATTTACTTGGCTTTCATAGTGACATACAGCACTCTGGGTTTTCCTTCTCCCGCCTGGTCTTTTCTTCTCTGTTTCTTTTACAAATTCATTGTTCTTGATTCAGATAGTAAGTGGGTATCTGAAGGTCAGAATTCCTTAGCCTTTTTTCTTATATCACTCTACACTTCTTTCTTAAGCAATCTCCTTCATGCTCCAAGATGCAAATCTAGAAGACTCTCAATTTTATATTTCCATCCTTAGTTTCTTATTTGAGCACTAAACTGACCTACACTTGAGATTTGAATTGTTCATGGACCCTCAAAGTTAGTATGTCAAAAAATAAGCTGCCACCTACTTCTCCTGGTGGTTTAAAATATGTCCACAAATTATTTGACACACCCGAATTCCACCTTGATGGTGGGTTGCACTTAGCGGCTTACTCATCATGAGTAGAACAGAAAACAGAAAGGACTGTATGTCTTCAGAAAGTAGGTCATAGAAAGCATTTCAGCTTCCTGCTCCCTCTTTCTTGAACCACGTATGCTGGGGAAGCCAGCTGCCATGCCCCTTGTGGAGAAGTCCATGTGGTAAGGAAATGAAGACCAGCCAACAGCCACAGGAGAAAGTTCGGAAGTAGATTCCCCAGCCCTGGTCAAGCCTTCAGACGAATGCAGTTCTGACCACCATCTTGCTTGCAACACCCTGAGCCCAAACCACACAGCCACTCCGCATTTCTGCTTATCAGAAACTGAGATCATAAATGTTTATTATTTTAAGCTACTACGTTTGGGACAATCCATTTCCCAATGATAAATAGTTAATATAACCCCTCCTTGTCTCCCTCCATAAACAACCAGGTCATATTCTTGTGCTTCCTCTTTTGGTAAATGACTCACCGTCCATCTATTACACAGTCAAGAGGCATGACTCTTGACAACTAACTCTCTCTTACTCATTTTCTTCTTTGAAACCCATTATTAAGTCCTATTGATTTAAGCTCCTGAATACCATGGGTCCACTTCTCTCTCATCTTCATTGGCTCCTCACTTGTCCAAACTACCGTCCTTTTTTGCTCGGGTATCCTGTCCTCACCTGGCTCTGGCACCCCTCTGGCACACTCTTCACAGTGCTTTTCAAAAGCACTTTCTAATCACCAAGTCTAAGCTGGGAGCACTGGCATGGATCCCCAGAGAGCCAGAACCCTCCCAAAGGCAAGAGCAACAAAGAAAATACACGATAGGACAGTGCCTTCCCCCCGAGCTGCTCACTGTCTCCGCTCTGAACAATTTCAAAGGCCACCATGTGGGAAGGGAGAGTGGCCTTTGATCAACTTGTTATTGCTGATTTGGAATTTTTTTTTAATTTTCATACTTCACATCATTTTTAAATGCAATACATGCTCATGTTTTAAAAATGGGGAAAATACATCAATTTTTCAAAGAGCATGAAAGAAAAATATCTTTAATCTACCATCCTGAAATTTTGGTTTATTTCTTTCCAACTTCCCCTCCATGCTTTTAAACCTTATTAAGATCATTCTGTATATTAATGTAATTTCTATTCCGTTTTTGTGCTTAAGGTTATAAGATTCTTTCCATATCATTAAAAACTCTATGTAAATATCATTTTAATAGCTACTTAACATTCTATGATATTAGAAACATCATTTTGAAACTTTTTTCTTTCTGCCTAATATTAAGCAAATTATTTTAGTTTTAAGGGGTAAGTAGTGGGGAGGTAGGGGCCTGTCTCCAGGACTTGATGGCACTTGGAGGATGCTGTTTAAGTATTTAACAAAATTGCATTTCTCTTTCTAGCCATGGCCTCAGTCCAAAAAGCAGCAGCCAGTCTGCTTGGTGACTGCAGCACTTCCTAACAGTATTCACTCCTGGAGGCTTCTAAAGCTAATGCACTCTTGGTTTTCTAGTGGATAAGCCAATAATGAATGCCTCTAGGATGTCACTCAGGTCAGGCACCCCGAGAGAAGGGAAGAGGGGACAGGCTGCACTACCGTATGCACACTCACATGTGGCCCTCAAAACCCCCACACATTTAGCTGCACATTTTTTCTTTACAGTGCACAGTGATTAGTAATCCATAATTTATGGCTCTAATTAATTCTTCCCTCTCTCTTGGAGAGAGACCCACCCAGGAGTGCCATTCTGACAAAGCTCAGATACACTGCTCCACTCAGCCCCTGGATTTCCTTGCCGGGAACTCATTTTGCAAAACCCATTAAGCTGGCAAAGGATCCAGAGTTAGAGAGGAAGGCATTCCTCCCCTTGATCAGCATTATTTCATGGAGAAGTAGACTCACCGAAAACAGATCTGACCGTGCCGTTGAACTGAGGCCACTTCTCCTTCAAGAGGACTCAGTTTGGACCTGAGAATAAACAAGGTGTAACAACAAGAGTAGATATTCTAGGCTCCTAAGGCTTGAGACCGTAGGAGGGAGAGGGGAGGGTATCAGAAAATTAAATGGCTCTCCATAGCACATTTGCATATGCATATTATGCATCTGCCCAGCTCATTACTCGGTTGGTTACAGGAGACCCCAACCACTACTCTCTCTTGGACCCTGCTAACCACCTCCAAGTTCTTCAACACAGGTTTTTCCATCATCTGGCTGTAGCCCTGGGATAATGTAAGACGAACGTGGCTCAGTGATCAGAACCTGGGCTGAGGAGACTGCTAATATGTAGTCTGCCTTTTTTTTTTAAAAAAAAAATTATTTTTATTGATTTCAGAGAGGGAGAGGGTGAGAGAGATAGAAACATCAATGATGAGAGAGAATCATTGATCAGCTGCCTCTCGCACATCCCCCACTGGGGATTGAGCCTGAAACCCAGGCATGTGCCTTTGACTGGAATTGAACCTGGGATGCTTCAGTCCACAGGCCGACGCTCTATCCACTGAGCCAATCTGGCTAGGGCTGTAGTCTGCCTTTTTGTGTGAGTTTAAACACTACATTTAAATTTAGTTCACCTTGATCGAGAACTTACTATATGCCCGGCATAAATATTTATTTAATGCTCATGGTGACGCACTGAGGTAGGTACCACTACTGTCAAGGAGAGCAGGCATTCCGCCAGCACAGTCATTGCTTTATTCCCTAGTATATCTCCATACCCTAGAACTTGCCTGGCATGTTGTAGATAATCAATACTTGTTGAATAGGTGAATACCTACTTCACACATGAGAAAACGGAGGCACAGAGCTGGTCAGTGGCAAAGTAGAATTTAGTCCTTTGAATTCTGGTCCCAGAGCTCACGCTCTTAAGCGTCACTCTGTGGTGTATCCTTGACCTCCGCAGAAGTTGGTTTTATTTCCTTCTTAGCAGAAGGGTAAGTGTATCCAATGTCCTCAGAATGTTGAGTTCAATGTGCCACTTAGAGACCAGTATTAATTCCCACTGGCAGAGAATCAGGGTATGAGACAGGTGTAGCTGGTGACAGGTATAGCTGGTGGCATTGCCGTTGCTGTTTTGGAAGTGATTGTGGCCTGCCTGAGAAGAGACACTTTTTTTTTTCTCTCCACCCTGAGCCTCCCCGCAAATGTTCTAAGTTCCCTTCTTATGACAGGCTGTGTCAACCTTCAGACACTTTCACCCACAGGGCAAAGAAAATGACCCATCTCCAAAATGACAAGGACAGATGCCCTTCCTCACCATCTCACCTTTGTCCCTTTGCCCTCTCAGGTTAGATTTAATTTTATTTCTCTCTGATCCACAGATGGATGGAAATCTCTCATCTTCTCCAAGCCTGCCTGAGCTCCACCCAGACTGTGTGGCCTGGGCGGCCCCGTGAGAGCGTGGCCCGCAGCCGCAGCTGAGTGGGGCGTTATTTACATATTTATTAGAAATTCTCTCCTGCTGGCAGGAGACTCTGGCTTCTGACTTTAATTCCGATAAGTAAACAGCCCCGTTGGCAAGGAAGAGGGGAGAAAACAAACCAGTGTAGTTTGCACAAGATAATACAGTAAAGCAGAAAAATATTCGTAATGCAAAACCATTTGCAGTGCAAAGCCAGAGAGAGAAAAAACTCCATCTCCGAAGCCTAGCTTAGGTTAATACTCCAGAAGAAATAATTACAAAGTAATTCAATTATATTTGGTATCAGTTGCCTCACAGGCCAGTAGAATGACAATTAATCCCAGGGTGTCTTTTTTTTTTTTTTCCTTTTTAATACTCTGTGGTTTGTTGAGAATTGCCCTCCAGCAGTTAACCACACTCCTGATTGTAGATCTTCCTCATTCATTCGGGCCTGATAACACCCCACACCAGGGAGCCATTCTGCCAAGTTCAACCTTCTCTGACCCCACTCTCAAACTATCTAGTATTCTCACATTTCCTTTAGGTGCCCTTCTGCTTCCCCTTAATTATATTGTACGGTGAGAATTGCAACAGTGGGAGAGTTTAGCATCCTATGGCTTTATCCTAACATCCAACATTGAGCCAACATCATCATCCCTGTGACAACACAATGAATTAAATCCTTCTCAGCATTGCACGTCTAGCTATCTCCAAGCGGGGAGCGGGGCGGGCGGATCACATTTTAGGAACTGTAAAATGGACTGACTTTAATCCACAAGAGCAAAGGAAGCAAGAGATCTGGCTTAAACCCGGGCCTGATGTTCTGACCTGAACTTACTCTGTGGATAAAATCACACGGAATTCTTTGCATTTCCATAGCTGCTTTCAGTGAGGGATTGCATGGTGCTTTACACACAGTTAACAAGCTCCGTAACTTTCCTTTGATGTTGCTCCCCAGCCCCAAAAAGGGTTCCTGTATCAGAAAATGCCATGGAAAGGGACTGGCCCATGAAACCTCCCCAGCTAGCAGCTGGCAGCTGGCAGCTTTCAACCCTGATGATCAGGAAAATCATTGACTTCTAAGCTGCAAATGTACTTCTAAAAATAAAAATAAAAAATTGAAGCAAAACCAGGATTGTGATTTGTCCTGTAGGGGAGCAAAGAACGTTTCCTCTACCCTCCTAGGTTCTTTGATGGAAGCCCTGCAAATTAGCTGGACATAGGGCAGATTGACAAGAGAAAAAGACACAGAAGTTTATAACACGAGCAGCGTGCACACATGCAGGAGAAGTCAAGCAATGAGTGACCCAAAAGGGTGGTTAGATCTCGGGGCTTGTATCACATCTTAAAAAGAACAATCCATTTGTGGAGAAACAAGACAAAGGAAAGGGGTTTAGGCTTTTCTGGGTGGCAAGCTGTGGAAAGGGAAGCATATGGGGGAAACGATGGAAAATAAAGGTGTTTTAGTAAGGTTTGCTGTGTAACAGTGTTTGGTGCCATCTCTGGGCTGACACAAGAGTCCACAATTGTCTCCAGTGATTAAGAATCATCCTTTCCTTTTTGGTGAAGAGTTTGGCCTGTGTCTGCTTTTCTCTCAATTGCTCTCATCTCAGAATTGTCCTTATGTCCGAGTTGCATATTTTAGAGTGGCAAACTCTGAACTCCTTCAGGCCTACACTGATCCAGCTGACTGAAGGGCACCTGAACCCAACGATTAGAGTAAACATTATTTCTATTAATAAACATGCATGTATTCCTTCACAGTGACACTTATGTTCATAAACAAACATGCCCTTAACAAGGTGATACTGCCAAAATCTTGTTATAAACCAGACAAGTAGGTTTATAAGATGAAAAGAATGTACTGAAAGCTAACTAAATCTCTGTCGAACAGTAATAGCTGCAGCGGATTCAGGGCCTATTATGGGGCAGGTGTTACACTAAAACCTTTGTATGCATTAATTAAGTTATTTATTCCCAATAACACCACATGGATATTAATCCCATTTGCCAGACAGGTAACTGAGGTTCAAAGAGTTTTAGGTAAGTTTCCCAAGTAACACAGCCTGTAAATGGTAGAGCTGGGATTCTAAGTTAGGTAATTTGGCCCCAGAATTCAGGTTGAGTGTTCTTTAACATGACAGTGAACATAAAATGTATATCCGGCAGCCTGTGAGTTCAGGAGAGAAGAGTGGGTTCTGATGGGAGTGGGGATCAAAGGGGGTTCAGATGAGAATGGGGATGGGAAATCTTTCTTAATCTTAGACAAAGTGGGTCTGGTTCTTGAAATACATTCTTGTTAGGCTCCTTCACTTCCAACAGAAGACAGCTAGTACATTGCAGTCTTTGAGTTTAGACACTAAACTGCACTGCTCTTGTCGGAATTCCTGGTCTGCCACTCTCTCGCTGTGGACCTTGACTTCTATGTACCTCCATCACCCATAAAATGCAGGTAAGATATAAGTTCTTGAAATAAATTCTTGCTAGACTATCGAGCTCCTTCACTTCCAGCAGAAGACAGCTAGTACCTTGCAGTCTTAGAGTTTAGACACTAAACTGCACTGCTCTTGTTGGAATTCCTGGTCTGCCACTCTCTCATTGTGGACCTTGACTTCTATGCACCTCCATCACCCATAAAATGCAGGTAAGATATTGTCTCAGAAGTCTGTGGTAAGGATGGAGATGATGCATGTACATTTCTTAGCACAGTGTTTAGCACCCAGTAGATTTTAGCTAGTATAAAATGCTAGGAATGGCATTTCCCCATCTTCTGTAGTTTTATTTTGTAATATTCATCACAGTTGTATTTTTGCCTTTATCTGGGTAATTTTGCTTATCTGGGTGATCATTTGTTACTCTGTCTGCCATGAGACAGAAATCGTCATAAGAGAAGAAAGTGGCCTGGTTTTGCTCGCCAGCACTCATTAGTGCATGTTTGTCTTTCAGTTACAGAAGTTTGCCTTTTAGAGA
>NW_006293532.1:813234-814948 GCF_000327345.1 Myotis davidii
TGTGAGGATATGCTTATTAATTTCAGAGAGAGAAGAGAGAAGAAAGGAGAGAGAGAGAGAGAGAGAGAGAGAGAGAGAGAGAGAGAGAGACATATAGAGAGAGAGAGAGAGAAACATCCTTACTTTGTTTTTTCTAATGGGGTAAACAATTTAGTCTTTCGTCATTAGGTATGGTATAGTTGTAGCTTGCTGAGTGGTCCATATACACTTTGTCAGGTTAAGGAACTTCTCTCAATCAGGTGGTGAAGGCCTGGAGTGGGTGGAAAAAGGGGGGACATAGTGCAATACTTTCAACAATAAAGGTTTTTTAAAAAGAAAGTTCCTTTTTATTTCTAGTTTGCTGACAGTTTTAATCATAAATGGATATTGAATTTTGTCAAATGATTTTTTTTTTGCATCTATTGATGATCATGATTTTTCTTCTTTTCAAAAGTTTCATTGATTTCTGGTCTTATTTTTATTATTTATATATTTGTCTGCTTGCCTTGGGTTTAGTTTACCCTTCTTTGTACAGCTTCTTAAGGTAAAAGCTTAGGATATTGATATGAGATCTTTATTCTTTTGTTTAAGCATTTTATGCTTATGTCATATTATAACCATTTTATGTTATAGCCATTTTATGTGATACATCCATATAATCACAATTTTAGTTACATCTCACACATTCTGTGCTGCTGTATGATTACATTTATTCATCTCAAAGTATTTTTTACCTTTCTTTGAGGCTTCCTCTTTGACCCACGGGTTATTCAGAATTGTATTGTTTAATTTCCAACTATTTTTAGATTTTCTAAGTAGCTTTCTGTTATTTACCTCTAGTTTAATTCTGTTATAGTCGGAGAATATATTTTGTATGATTTCCATTTGTTGAGGTATATTTTATAAGCTGAATATGGTTAATCTTGGTGAATGTTATATGTTCACTTAAAAAAGTGTATTTTGTTGTTGTTGGAAGGATTGTCCTATAAATGTCATTTAGGTCCAATAAGTTGCTAATGCTGTCCTATATTCTTACTGAGTTTGTCTCTAGATATTCTTTCAATCAATTATTGAAGGAGGAGAGATGAAGTCTTCAACTACAATTTTGTAACTCTATATTTCTTTCAGTTGTATCATCTTATTTCATGTATTTTCAAGCTCTGGTGTTATGGGCATACATGTTTAAGATTATTATATATTTTTGGAAAATTGATTTCATTTCTATTATGTAAATCTCTCCTTATCCCTGGTAATATTACTTTTCCTGAAGTCTATTTTGTTTGATATCAAAATAGCTACTTTAGCTCTCTTTTAGGTTTATGCTTGCATGGGCTATAGTATATTTACGCATTTATATTTATATTGCAAGTTAGTTTCTCAAGGAAAGTATATAGTTGGGGCTTTTAAAAAAATTTAATCTAACAATATTTTAAAATTATTCAGCCATTTATATTTACTATCATTATTGATATGGCTGAATTAAAATCTACCATATTGCTAGATATTTTCTATTTCTAACATCTGGTCTTTATTTTTCTTCTTTATCTGCATTCTTTTGAGTTAACTGTGCATCTTATTATCCTATTTTAGTTCCTCAGTTGACATTACTTAAATAATTTGAAAATATTTTAATGGTTACCATAGGGTTTAAAATATACAACTTTAATTGTACAAACTTTTTTTTTTGTAAAAAGTAGCCCAAACCTAAAACAGAAAGACAAAAAAACACTGAGCT
>NW_006293532.1:815163-816171 GCF_000327345.1 Myotis davidii
AGAAAAAATTGAGGCTTAGCTTACATTCCTATGTGCTGAAATTTGTAAAGCAAATATTTTTTAAGTCATTGGAATCATACAATGGTTGCATTCTTAATCACTTAACTTTAAAACAGAGAGCTTACTTGGATATCATCCAGTGTTCTCATTTTGCTGATAAGGGCAATGAGGACCCACGAAATTACATTTTTTGCCTAAAGTCATAGACTTAATAATTAATTACAGAGTCAAAAATGGAGCCCCATCCTTGTAGCTCTGCTGTGTCCCTCCTCTGTGCTTCTATACTATGTATGCTTACTTCTTTTTTCCAGTTGAATTTATTGGGGTGACAATGGTTAATAAAATCCTACAGGTGTCAAGTTTATAACTCCATAACACATTATCAACATACTGCATTGTGCATTCACTGACCAACGTCAAGTCTCTTTCTGCCCCCATTTATCCCTTCTTTGCCCTCTTCCACTTCCCTGTCCCTCTGTCGATCATCATATTGTTGTCTGTGTCTGTGTTTTATTTATTTATTTATTTATTTATTTTTGCTTAAGCTCTTCACCTTTATCATCTAGCCCCTAACCCCCTCCCCTCTGACAACTGTCAGTCTGTTTTATGTATCTATACATTTGTTTCTATTTTTTTTTGTTAGATTATTTTGTTCATTGGATTCCATATATAAGTGAAATCACATGGTATTTGCCTTTCTCTGACTGACTTATGTCACTTAGCATAATATTCTTTAGATCCATCCATACTGTCACAAAAGGTAAGATTTCCTTTTTTTTATGCTCAGATAGTATTCCATTGTATAAACCACAGCTTTTTTATCCACTCATCTACTGATGGGCACTTGGGGTGTTTCCAGGTCTTGGCTATCCTATACAATAAAAGCCTAATATGCAAATTGACTGAATGGTGGAACAACTGGTAGCTACAATATGCACTGACCACCAGAGGGCAGACACTCAACACGGGAGCTGCCCCCAGCCCGCAGGCCCCAGGCCAGCCAAGGCG
>NW_006293532.1:816333-820100 GCF_000327345.1 Myotis davidii
GTCATTTTACATCCCATGAAAGACAAGGCGCCATAGTCAGTCAGTCTTCCAGCCTCCAGGAAGGCGATACACAATCTCAGGATGAGACTTTTAACTCTGCCACAGAAATAGAGCTATTTTTGGATGAGCAGAAGCATATCAGGACTTAGTTGCATTCCCTCCTGATTCATCTATAGCTCTTTCTCTTATAGGATGTAAATTAGGATGACTTTTATACCCTAATTATATTCGAAGACTCCCAGAGGACCAAATGGTATGTGAGTACCTTCATCATGTTACTCCAACCAAATCTTTAGCCATGCACCACTGAATTCCTCATTATTTTCAGATTTTTCCCTTTTCGTTTATTTTTTCCCAACTTTATTGAGAAATAATTTAAAATACAATTGTAATATGATGATCTAATGTATGTATATGCTGTAGAATAATTACAGTTAACACTTTGTGTGTGTGGTGAGAATGCTTAAGATATACTCTCAGCAACTTTTAAGTACACAATATTATATTGTTAAATATACTCACCATGCTGTATAATAGATCCTCAGAACTTACTCTTCTTATAACTAAAGTTCATATCTTCTGACTTACATCTCTCGTTCTCCCCTATCCCCATCCCTTGGGAACCACCATTCTATTCTGTTTGTATAAAATCAACCTTTTTTTTTAAAGGTTTTACATATAAATGATATTATACAGTATTTATCTTTCTTCATTTATTTCATTTAGCATAATGTGGTCTAGATTTATCCATTTTGTCTCTAATGGCAAGATTTCCTTCTTTATGGCTGAATTACATATATATATATGATTTTTATATAAGTATATATGTGAATTGCATAATGTATATACATTTGTGTATGTGAATCATATATGTTTATAAAATATTATATATATCACTTTTCTTTCTTTATGTTTTGAGTGATATTTATATCACTTTTCTTTCTTTATGTTTTGAGTGATATTTAGATTGTTTCATATCTTGGCTATTGCTAATAATGCCACAATGAACATGGAAGTGCCGATATCTATTACATATACTATTTTCATTTCCTTTGGCTATATACTCAAAAGTAGGATTGATAAATCATATGGTAATTTAATTTGTAATATTTTAAAGAATTGACATACTGTTTTCTGCATCCCATAGAACTGCATTCTGAATGTTGCCTTTTCAATTTATTGATTGTTTTGTATGGTGTACAAAAGCTATTTAGTTTGATATAGTCCCATTTGTTTATTTTTGCTTTCATTGTTTGTGTTTTGGTGTCTTATCTTAGAAGTCAAGGAGCTTTTCCTATTTTTACTTCTAAGAGTTTTATGGTTTCACATCTAACATTTAGGTGTTAAATAGAACTTGAGTTAATTTTTATGAGTGGTATAAGATGAGGGTCTAGTTTTATTTTTGTGCGTGTGGATATCGTTTTCCCAATAGCATTTATTGAAGAAACTATTCTTTCTACATTGTATATTTTGGTCACTCTTGTCAAAAATTAGTTGACCATATATATTTGGATTTGTTTCTGGGATCTCTATTTTGTTCCACTGGTCTATGTTTCTGTTTTTATGCCATACAATACTATAGCTTTGTAATATAATTTGAAGTCAGGAAATGTGGTACTTTTAGCTTTGCTCTTCTTTCTCAAGATTGCTTTGATTATTTGGGTCTTTTGTGGTTTTATGCAAAATTTAGCATAGATTTCTTTTTATTATGTGACCAATGTCATTGCAATTTTGATAGGAATTGCACTGAATTTATCAATCACTTTTGATAGTATGGGCATTTTCACAATATCAATTCTCCCAATACAAGAATTTAGGTTTCTTTTTATTTAAATAAATGTCTTCTTCAATTTCTTTCATCAACGTCTTGTAGTTTTTAGTGTACAGATCTTCATTTGCTTGGTTAATTTATTCCTAAGTATTTTATTGTTTTTGTTGCTATTATAAATGAGATTGCTTTCTTAATTTCTCTTTCAGATAGTTTATTATTAGTGCATAGAAATGAAACTAATTTTTGTATATTGATTTTGTAGTCTGGACCTTACTGAATTTATCAGTCCTAACAGATTTGAGGTGGTATTTGGAGTTTCTCATGTCACCTGCAAACAGACAATTTTCCTTTTTTTCTAATTTTGATGACATTTATTTTTCTTTTCTAAATGCTGTGTAAGTTTTCCAGTACTATGTTGAATAGAAGTAGTGAAAGTGGGCATCCTTGTCTTGTTTCCATTTTTTTTTAGAGAAAAGGCTTTTAATTTTTCATAATTTGGTAATCTTGGCTGTGGACTTTTCATATATGGTCTTTATTATGTTGAGGTACATTCCTCTATACCTATTTTTTTTGAGAGTTTATTTTTTTATCATGAAAAAATGTTGAATTTTGTCAAATGCCTTTTTCTGCATCTATTGAAATAATCAAATTGAAATGATCATATGCTTTATAGCTCTTATTGCTTGAAGATGATGCAGGGACAACATGTCACCTCCACCCTGTCCCAGGTTCTGTCCCCATCTCTTCTCACCCCCACTCCCCCTAAACCCAGGTAGTAGGCCAATAGGCAGGATTAAGTCAGAACATAACTGGGCCATAGGAGATTATAGTATATCTGAGCCAACTAGGGAGGGGAAAGAGACTAACGAACAAAGGAACTTCAGAACCTACCAGCATGTACCAGCAGGATCTAGAAAGGTACTTGGGACTGCACCCTGAAGCTGTTATGTTGAGAAAAAGGAATATAAATTTGGATGAAAGAGACTTTGTCAATGTGGGAATGCATTACAGGAATGCAGGCATTAACATCCTGGCCAGGACCTTGGGAGAAGTTGTGAACAAGCAGGTGTGATGACTCCTAGAAACAGAGAAAAAGTGATGCTCTACATCAAGTGAGGAATAGAAGCCAGAATGATCATGATAGGAGGTGGAAAAAAGAAATTAAAAGGGTCGGAGAATTGGACAAGTTAGAGCAGATATGCAATAAAAGACCAAAAACCCATTAGGTGACTATATCTCAAGACGGCCAAGAAGATATATTATTTACAAGACAATAGGAATGTACTGGTGGGAAAAGCGCCAGCATCAGTAGGAAGTTCGATAGTGCTTCTCTTCTGTAAGACGGGCTGATGGTAGAAGAAGCCATTACAGAAGTAGGCTCCTTTAATTAATAGTGAAAGGGATCCTAATACACGTTGACTGCAAACAATAGAGGGCAGGTGGCAATATTTTATACCCAGAAACCAGCTGAGCACAATTATTATATTAAGGGGCATGGTTAGAAAACCAGCCAGGAATCTGACTTTGAGAAAGCTGTGGAGATGGTGAAGAGAATGTGGATTCCCTAGGGGCAAATATAGATGGGCTCCAACATGAGTACTAGTGTATCTGCAAAATAAAAAGAAATTGAAGATGATGATCAGAAGGCTAAGGGCAATCATTCTGATAAAAATTATAATCCTCTGTCCAATGTCCAGTTTTCAGACCCAGACCCCACTGACTAATGAGGGGACTATTTTGGTGAAGGCCTCTGCAGCATAATGGCAAATACAGTGGGGTCTTGACTTACGAGTTTAATTCGTTCCGGGACGGAGCTCGTAACTCAAATTACTCGTATGTCAAATCAAAAAGTGAACGAGTGAGACACGTGATGCTGGGCTGATGTTGTGGCGTTCACTGTGACGTTCGCTGCACCAACTAGCGGTGGGGTATCCGAAGCTGGCTCATAACCCGAATTTTAGCTCGCAACTCAAAGCAAAAAATTGGCCAAGAGACC
>NW_006293532.1:820528-822014 GCF_000327345.1 Myotis davidii
TAGAGTAGGTTAACATGATATCAGATATAGGGTCTGCAGTCATTGATCTAGCAAACTATTTTCCATCCTTAGGAAAAAGAGGGGGCGGGGGACTGGAAGAGTTGCATTTACTTAAAAAGAATAATGGAATACAATACAGGTTTGCTCTAGAACTGTTTTGTGTGTGTGTGTGTTTTGTTTTTTTTTAACACTGGCTCTCAGTCAAAATATAGTCAGAAAACATGTAGACTATATGAACATACACATAGAATCTAACTTTTGTTCATTATATTGATTACATGAGGCTTATGGAGTCACATGAACAAAATTAGATGCTAGTTGAAGGATTTAAGATGTGCTCCAGGTGGTTGGAGATGAACCCTTTGAAGATTCTGGACCTGCAAAATCAGTAAAACTGTAGGTGTCTGTGTTTACTCCGTGATGAGAATCACCCTTCCTACCCCAAGAAAGAACCAATTATTGAAACTCCTACTTCCAGCTTACAGAAGGTCACAAAAGGCCTAATACGTCTCTTTGGGCTTCAGACTAGATTCCGTACATGGGAAACTTATCTGGGAATATTAGTCTGGGCCATACACCAGATGGTATGAAAGCTGTCAACTTTGAATGGGCTCTACTTTTGGCCGGTGCCTGGGCACTTAGATCAGCTCATGCCAAGAAACCAGCAGGTAATAAAATGAATCATCATCTTGGCAGGAGTAGATAAGGATGCTGTTACATAAAGAGAAGATGAATATACTTAGTGACCAGATGATACATTTGGATATCTTTTAGTGTTCCTATAACAAATTTTGACAGCAAATAAACAAGTGTAATAACTCTGGTTTGAGAACGTCATAGTAACCAGGGACGACATTAGACCCCCACAGGAATAAATATCTAGTTCATTAATCTGGACTAATGCTCTGGAGAGTATTATGCTTAGCAAAATAAGCCAGTCAGAGAAAGACAAATATCACACGATCTCACTTATTTGGGGAATCTAATGAACAAAAGAAATTGACCAACAAAATAAGTCCAGAGGCATGGAGGCATGGAACAGCCTGACAGATCTCAGAGGGGAGGGTGGGAGGCAGGAAGAGATAAACCAAGGACCTTATATACATATATGGATAGCCCATGGGCACAGGCAATAGTGTGGTGAAGGCCTGGGAGGGAAGTTGGGGCTCGGTAGAGAGGGGAAACGAGATGAAAATATGCTCAACTTTACTAATTAGAGAAATGCAATTTAAAACCTGAATGATGTTCCTCACACATACCAAATTGGTCAACTATTTGAAAGTCTGAGAATATCAAATGGTGACAAGATTTGACAAAACAGAAATTCATGTACCCTGCTGGAGAGAGTTTCAATTGGCACACAAACTTTGGATCATAAGTTGGTAAACTTGACACTGTAGGCAGCTGATGACCCAGCAATTCCACACCAAGGTACAGTCACATATAAACAAAATGTGGCAAGTTCAGTGCATTTTTTTAAGTAAAC